>NC_137220.1:28088697-28516197 GCF_949987685.1 Ammodytes marinus | reverse complement strand
GTCAGCCTTAAACAACAATTAACATAATACGTCAACATTTTTACAAAAGTTAAAATAGACTAAAATATACAATTTATTAAAATAATAAAAAGCACAATTTAATTGAACTGATGTTCATTTTACATCTTGCGCCAAATATTTAAAAAAATATAAAAGCTATGTTTTAATTTTTCCTAAAAAGAAAATGAACCCCAATCAACAACTTAATAACATTATTATACATTATATGTTTCTTATTTTAATTTGTACAAATGTTTCATTCATGATGCAAAAAATATTGCATTAGAGGAGACGCATTAAAATACTTAATTTGGTATCAAAGCTCTCCTTAAAAATCGACAAATCCAGAGAAAAATGAAGGTGGTAATGAAAACATGGACAAATAATTAATTTCTTATTTTTTGTGTTGAAGATTAGGTTCTTGTTGTGGCCTTATCAGACTTTGTGGGATGTCCTATTGAGATGGGTAATTATTGGGTCTATATAATAATAGGCCTATGTATGGCCTTTGTTTATTTAGATTCAATTATATTTCTCTTTTTGGTTGGATTTTTGTAAAGAATGCACATTTTATAATACGTTTAATTTTTTTGGGAGGCTTCCACAGAAAGACAAGAAATCCTTTAAATATAAAAATAAGCGACTAAAAATCGGTTAATTGTTGCACAGCTAATACAATAATACAGCTAATACGGCTAATCTGATTTGATGTTTGTCTAATTGCGTTTTGAATAGGATAGCCTACAATACTGACACTCTGATTATGATTACCGGTATATTTAAAATAAAGATTACATTATCTTTGCTGCAGGGCACCTGGAGATACAATTAAAGGAACAATAATTGTCGGAGCATTTCATATCAATAGCATCAATACATTGTTCTATGAAGTTACAGGATTGACGTCCAAAGAAATAACAAGCTTTTCTTCTCGGTTTGAAGGTAATGACCAACCCTTTGATGCCCACGTAATAATACTAGGCCATAGAAATCCAGAAAAAAACTGCTGGTTTTGATATTTAAAAAAGTGTCTGTTAAAAAAGCTGTTAATATAAACAGGAATTCCGTCATGCAATCAGAATTGACACAACGTTGAGTTGCTGTGCGTCTGTTTTGGTCCAACAATTGGACGGCATTACTCCACTCATAAACCAGCTTCAAATAAATGATAATGAAATAGGCTATTATCCACGCCGAGCTCGAGATCTCCGAAGCAACGTGTTTGAAACTGAACCACCAACCGAAACCAAGCCTTTAATAAAGGCAGTTCTCTTCAACAGTAGATTGGGCTTTTTGAGTGGATTAACAGACCAAATCAAAGATCATAATTGACCAGATTACAAATTCACCGTGACTTCCTCTTTTCCTTTTGTACCTTAGAATTGTTTTAAACACTAGACTGTATATCTATAGCGCATGCTGCAGGAACGAGACAACAAATCAAGCAACAAAATGATTTGGAATTCACACGCATGCCCTTCACTGACAACCTCTTGTTAAGTTGCGGAGTCTTACCTTGAGGTGAAACACACTCCTCCTGAGATCTCAGTTGGCAACATTAAAACCTGGAGGGAAATGTAAGCCAGCAAATGAACAGATGCGTGTTACAGATTGTTCACCTGTATCTCACAGTCAGGCGCGCACGTTGTCTACGGTAGAAATCCAAACACCATGATGACCCAAACTATTGTCTGTTGTCTCTACCGTTTCCTCCAGCAGCCGTGTGTGTGCGCTCTGACTTGTTTTGTGCGTAAAAAAGGCGCAGAGGGAGGAGATGGACATGGAGGGAGGGAGAAGGTGCGTAAGATGATGGGGGAAGATGAGCGATGATGCAGTTTATTGATAACTCAGGAGATGAGGCGATCTTCTGCGTTTGTGCTAGACTTTGAAGGGCGCAGTTGATACATGAAAATACTTACAGCATGGCATTAATCCGCCTTCCACATGGGAAACCATCTTTTAGGAGCCTAATAGTTGATCTTATGCTGGAACTGCCTGTTTCAGGTGAAATATTATCTCAAGGGCAATAGAAAGAAAAAAAGATGTGAGCAGTTACAGTTAAACCATTATTCTGTTAGACATGAGCAGATGTAGCCTCATTTGATTTGACTCTACAACAAGGATGAAAAGGCTGATGTGCAATTATAAAAAAAGACACCTCAAACCGTGTAAAAAAAATAAAAAATAAACAATAGTTGTAATAATGGTAATGATGCGGTAATAATGATTTATTGCCCTATTGTGTCTGGCATGTTTCCCCACACACTGGGGAAAGAGCGTCCCCTTGTGTCCAAACAGGAAAGGTGCATGAAACAAAACAAAAACAAATCAGCGTAAAGAGAACTTCACTTGGACACCAATGAAAGCATATTTTTTATTTGTTTAATGTACAACAAAATAGCCAATGAAACATTATAAAAGTACAACAAATAGATAACGTTATCTTAGAAGTACAACACTTGGTGGCATTTGCAGATTTTTTCTCTGTTTGTTTGGAGCAAAACTAAAAGAACCTTGAAACTTAAGTGCTAGTTTGAATCTCTTAACCTGCAATCTGAAAGCATGTGTTTGTTTCATGCTTACACACTAGAAATATTCAAAAATGACAAATACATGGACCACTTTTGTCTGGTCTGGGTTTTGGACCGCTGGAGTGTCAAAATATCAACATGGGTTAGGGTTGAATAATGGTAATACAGCTGTGGCATCCACACAAGCTTAAAACCTGAACTTCTCCTCTGTGCTTCTTTGAAAATGAACTCAAATGGGACTTTGAAACATTCAATATGAAATGAGTAACTGAACAATCATCTGAGTAATATTTTGGAGACAGTTAAACATTTTTCTTCCAGGATATGTGTAAAATATTGGAGCATTTTATTTGAAAACGGCCAGAAACCTGATAGCATTTGCAGTAATTACACAATATAATGTAACATCCTCCAGTGCACGTGTGAATGTATTCCAGTGAACTGACCGCAGATTTTTCTTCTTTTTCAGAGAGATTGATCTTCCTTCAGACAAAGAGCTGCTGGTCCTTCCCTGAGCTGCTGCGCCTCAGCTTAAGACCAGAGAGGATCTTCTGGGCCGAGGAGG
The DNA here is from genome assembly GCF_949987685.1 of Ammodytes marinus. Taxonomy (NCBI): domain Eukaryota; kingdom Metazoa; phylum Chordata; class Actinopteri; order Uranoscopiformes; family Ammodytidae; genus Ammodytes; species Ammodytes marinus. Next base: position 28,513,101 of record NC_137220.1, on the reverse strand, counting down.
TCACATTGTACTGTGTCTGTCCAACACTGGGCCTGGTACTGGACCCATGTATGTTCAGACAGGTGTGACGCTCTCCAGACGCCGGCTGTGTTGTACTGGATGAAGTGGCTGGTGCAGACGGTGTACATGGTGAGTCCAGTCCCAGCATGTACTGCACCACCTCGCGGGGGCTTGGGGGAACCTCCACTCTGCTCTGTGCCTGGGGGGGCAGGGGTAGGGGCAAGGGGGCCTTCTCACAGTGGACGTCTAGGTTTTGGGAAAGTCTTTGTTTTCCCAGCTCTGGAGAGGAGCTGCGGCTGCTGTCTGCACTCCCCGGACGGCCCCTCACCTGGGCTACTGCTGCAGGCTGTCTGGCTGCACGACACGGGTTGGGAGGGCGGGATCCTTGGTTATGTTGCCGGTAATACTTCACAGGTTGTCTGGTGAAACGATAGTGTGGCTGGGTCCCCGGTTCCCCCACCAGCTCACCCTGAGGGTCGCTGGAAGCTCCTCTCATAGCCAGGACTGAGGCAGGAGAGGGAGAAAAGTGTGTGATTAATGAAAAACAAGCACACACACAGACTATTGATGATAATAAACATGGCAGTACTGATGATATACAAATAGTTACTTCTCTTCTGCATTTTACAGTTGGTTAATCATGTGTTAAGTTGAGAATGTTTTTTTTTTTTTTCTTAACTTTTATGTTCGTGGTTTTACACATTTTTCACATACGGACAAAAAAAACAGAAAAAAACATACAACACTTACACAACCCCCACCCCTCCCTCACATAAACACGTAGTAAACATAGTGACAATCAGACAAGGCATACAGAAAAAACGGAAATAAACAAATAAGACAAAATGATTAAGAAAACAAGCTATAAATACACAAAAAAAACAAAGCAAAAACAAAACTGGGGCAAATCTCAAAAGTCCATCACAATAGTACCTTCACTGCGGGACCCAGAAGGGGCACCCGACAGGGCAAGTGGCACCAAGGGGGCAGACATTTCAGTCCTTGATGTGCTGCAGCACTGGGCTCCATATGGCGAGGAATTTCTGAGATTTGCCGAACAGTTCGCCTCTCTACATGTAAAATGCCCATTAGGTCCCTCAACCAAGTGTCAAACTGAGGGGCAATTACCATGCCATAAACCATGATTGTGCGAGCATTATGGTCCAGTTTAAGCTGTTTTCTGTTGTAGCCACAGAAAGCATTTCAGAACTAGATCAAGAGCAAAGCAAGAGATGAAACACAAGACCCCCAGGGCAGCAAAAACCAACATGTTCTTTGTTCTCCTAATCTTTTTTCAGCAAAGCCACTGGAGTCAGACAGTTTTACCCATGACAAATTAAACTACATGGCGTCAGCAGAAAAGTTGAATGAAGTATTATTTGTAGAAATAACTGGAGGAAATATGCAAAAGTGTAAAAAAGAGAACTACAACAGACTCTTGAGGAACACGCCACCAACTGTAACTGGTGCTTAGAAAGATACAGAGTAACTGTAAGCTTGTCTGTGAGGAATAAAGTATACAACTGGACCTACTAAGATCTCCAACAGGATTCATTCAAACATGTCCTCAAACGGCAAATGTAGATATTTGCCAAATAGTCCATAACTTACTATACCTTAACACAACTTAAAGGTGAAGTGAGCCATATATCTATGTTAATATACGTGTTAAATCGCTCTATATTCATACAGTGGTCACTTATAAAGTGTGCGCGTTTCATAACACAGGTCTCTCAGTCACCCACTCTGCATATAGCAAATACACTTTTCTGGGATCCCACAACTTGATATCCAATCAGAAGAGAGAACGCTACAAACGGGTACGCCTCTCTGCCGGTGCACGCACAGAGAGCGACAGAGGGGTGAATGTTTATGCGCCTACAATGGCGGAGCAGGTAAAAATCCTTCCCCATGTCTGTTTTGAAGGTTTTTATCATGTTTATCGCACTTACGGATCAGAGATGATGCTAGATAACTCGCTGCTTGAAGAAGACAGTGCATTAATGTGGTGACGTGGGGACGAGCGAGGGGACTGCTAACTGCAGTCACTGACAGGAAGTTAGTTAAAAGAACCATTTCGCTCACAGAACCTTTAAAAGACCCACATCTATACACTACGTAAGACATCAACAGTATGAATTACATTCTATCATTATCTTGTTCACCTATTCTAGTCAGGAGAAGCTGCTCTATCTCTATGTCCCGCCTACCTGCTCTCTCATTGGCTTCAGAGCTGAGCTGGTCCACTGCCTCATTGGATGACGACTTGTCAGATATATAACCCTCGCTTGACTCTCTCTTGATTGTTCGACTCTGTTGGAATGACAAAAGGTGAATGGTGGATTTCCACAGGTATTCACATGTTTTGTCTAAACCTGAAATACTGTAGAACTACAACATATGGTTAGGGTGAGTATAGCGAAAGGCCATCCACCGGTATGACTGTGTGTGAATGAATGGAACCTGGAACCCTGTAAGCGCTTTGAGTCACATAGAAATAAAGCGCTATATAAATCCAATCCATTATTATTATTATTATTATTATTAATTACTACTGGATGATTATGAGCCTTTTATATCAGATACAAAATTAAACCTTGTCCAGGACATTTTAAACTGTAAGATTAAGTGGCTCCCAGTATTAGTCCCCTTTATATAAACCCAGGGAAGGAAATAAGGTCATTTAACATATGTGCTTCTTAGCCATATGCCCAGCAGCAGACCCGGGTTCGATTCCCGCCTGGGTCGATCTCTGCATGTCACTCCCCTCTCTGCCCCATTTCACCTCTGTCTCTACACACTGCCAATAAAGCATGAAAAATGCAAAAAAAAATATATTAGAAAGAGAAAGCATTAGAAAGTACTGAAATTGTATTCAAGAGATAATTAAAAAAAAAGCGAAAACAGGCTGATAAAAACAAAAATGGCTGTGAACTGTCCACTAGTAAAGCTCGCAGGTCCAGAGCAGCAGAATGGCAGCAGCTGTCCTGTGTGTTAATCTTGATGGAGTAAGGTGCCATGTGCTGAGGCTTTTAAAACAACATGATCAGTGGGAATCAGGAAAAGCTTAGGTACAAACTCACGCTGCCTTATGTGTGTGCCATGCATATGCTACTGATCTGTTCTAAAGTCAATGAGCAGTCATTTGCCTACTTTAAAAAGAGTTTGCATTGGTGAAAACTTCAATATAGAAGCAAACCACAAAGTCTATGTTTGAGGCGAACACTTTGTCACTGCAATACTTACTTCTAGTGAGTGTGGCCGCTCTCTGGGGGAGGTTTCATGTTCCGGGCCAGCGTAAACTTCCTCATCCAGGGGACAGGAAGCTCTAGGGGGGGTGTCTGGAAGGGGTGCAGTGGGGACTGGGGGAGGGGGCGTAACCCTTCTTGGCTGAAGGCCGAAAAGCTCTTCATGGTGTGTGATGAGGAACTCAACAAGCACAGCCTGGTAACTGGTCTCCAGTAGGGCGATCATTGACATATCCGTGGACACAAGAGGGCGCAACAGCGTTGGCCCAAACACAATACCCAAGTTACTGGGGGACATCTTGTTCTCGTAGTTCTCTGAAACTCTGTGATGACAAAGAGCAGACACATTCAAGGAAAGATAAAAAAATGTATATTTAATGCGGGAGGGTTGGGTAATGTAACACAGGAGGTCTGCAACCCGACTGCTTGCTCACCTCTGCAGATGCTTCATGAGGTGCTGCAAAGTGCTGTAGGAAGATGGAGGGAGTTTCTGTAGTAGCTTCTGCAGGTTGTGAAGAATGTCCATTATCTCGTTAGTGTCTGGTGCCGGATCCCTTTCACTCAGGTGCTGAATGCTCTTTCCCACCGTGGTGAAGTGAGTGTACAGGTCAAACGTTAATAAGGGCTCTGGGAGCTGGAAGAGACGGATAGATGGAGAGGTGACTCACTAAGACTAGAGAGAAAAGCTTCTCTTATAATCAGCATCATTTGTTCAATGATGTTTCTTTGACAATAGCAGTAGCCCCTTTACCTCCTTGAAGAAGTGCTTAAGAATGGAGGTGATGTCATGCGGTGAATGGTCAGAGAGGTCCACCTGCTCCTTTAGGGCCTCAAAGGCCTGACAGAGCTTCTGGATGCGAGGCTTGGACCCACTCACACGATACACCCCCTAAGAGAGAAACTGTTATTGGGCAACCACTAACACTTTTTTTTGGTTGACATTTGGGTCATTGTGATGGTTGCTTATACCTGGACTGAGAGAGCGCGACTCTCAATCTCAGACGTGCAGAGCAGCACCACAAAGGGCACCTGATGTGGCCCGTTGCATGGCAGCAGAGAGAGGTCTACTCCAAACACTGTCCCCTTCCTGTTCTCACACTCATGCTGACACACCTCCATACACTTCCTGTGCAAAGCTAGCCCACACTAAATAGGTGAGAAAGGAACAGCAAAAAAGGGCATTAACAATCTTACTCAGCACCATTCTGCCATGTACGTTCTGTTGTTATTCTTAGAATGACCTGTTACTTAACACCCCTCCTATCTGGCCTCATACCTCCTCACACTCTACCCCACTGACAACAATGTAGTTTTCACACTGCTTGCATTTGACCATCTTGCTCTTCATCTTCTTGAGTCGATGTGACAGCGCAGCTTGAGAGAGTGCGCGCACTTTGACCGGCTGGACATCAATGCACTCTGCAGGTGGAAGGGAGAGGATTCAATAATAAAAACAACAACTCAAGAATGTATTTTGTTTTTTTGTGGCATAAAAGGAAAGAAACAAACCTGATTCTGAAGCCACATCCCGCTCGTCTAGGTCGTCTGATGACACTGTCAAGGTGGATGCAGACTTGGGCAGCCTCCTGTTAGTGTGAGCTTCAGTTATGCAGAGACACAGGAGAGGGAAATCATGTGTTTATCTTTGCTAGTTTTTCATATGCAAGTCAAAGGAATGTCACAAAAAACAATGCAGCCTTGCACTTACCAGGGCTGGTCAGGGATTCCAGACTGCCTCCAAAACTCTCACAATCACTGTACCCTGTTTTCCCTAAAATGTGCAAAAACACATAAGGAAACTAAAATTCAAGTTAAGTGGACGGCTTGTCTGTTAGGGGAATCATGGTGTAAGCATGGGGAGTCCTTACTGTTTGGGCTGTCATCTGTCATAGAGTCCTGCAGAGAGCTGAGAGGGTTGCTGGTTTTCCGTTTGTTCCTTTCAAATAAAAAGGATTGTGACCATCAGCTTAATGAATACAGAGTTAGGATCATTCTATAGCCAGTGGACATACTGTATCTATGAAACTGTTTTCCTGCTTTTATCCCATTTGAGTTGATTTAGCTAAATCATCCCAGCAAATAAAAACAGGAGAAAGTTGTTCATCTAGGTTTACTGCTTGCTTTAATTAAGAGTAGATTAATATAATAATAATAAATAAATAAATAATATTTATATTTATATACTATCTATGATTAATATACAGTACATCCAAGTTTACTATTTTTTTCTTTCTAAAAGTTTTCCATAAATAATGACCCTTTTGACTTTACTTAATATTTGTGTTTTGTTTTTTGAATGGAACAAATCAATATTTTATGTTTTAAAGCTGCAGACATGTTTTGATATCCACAGTAAACACCTTGAGTAAAGTAACATCAGAGGCAGTCACTGGTCACTTGCGTACCCTTTGCCGTGGGGAGCGTAGTCCTGGAATGTATATATCTGAGGAGGGTGTTCCGGGCGTCGCTTGCGGTGGATGTAGAGCAGGTAGGGCTCACCAGGCTCCAGAGACCTGCATGTCAGCTCCAGGTTGTGATAACCCAGAGGAACAGGCTCTGTCTGCTGCCGCTGGTAGTAAAACATGTTGACTGTGGCCTGATGCAGAGAACACACATGATGACTGTGCTTGAGTGTAATATACAGTTTAATGTCAAAATACCGCTGTGCCTAATGATTTATTTTTCAAATCCCTAGCATTAGCTGAGGCTGTTATACAGTGGACCAATTCATTGAGATTTGTTTTGGGATAAATAAAATAAATCAATGAAATGACTAAATTTCCTATATCTATGGCACAAGACAATTTGAAGCATGTACGCTCATAGACTGCTGCCCTGAACAACCGACCTACAAGGGCAGAAATAAAGACAGATTCTCATACCAACCTCCTTGAGCACAGTGTCTCCCTGACAGATGAGCTTGCGAATGTGTGAAATAATTTTCTCTTTGACCTTCACTAAGACATTCTGGTGGCTCCTGGCGTCATCCACACAATGTCTGTACAGGAGCTCTGCTTCCAACACCTGGACAAGACAGAGAGAAGACCTGAGAGCTGCTAAACTATTTAATGTATTAATAATAATGTATTTAATGTATAATGAATGTGTTTTTGTTTTTACTCATCTGTATTAGAGCTGCATTTGTACAGATAATACTAAAGTAGTGAATTGAGGTGTCATTCACCTTAGTCTGGGCTTCATCCTTGGATTTGCGCCTCTTGTCCAGTGTTTTGATTCCATCATCTAAAGCTCTAGCAGTGACAGCTTTGGCTTTCTCCAACTCTTCACAGCGCTGCAGGTATTGCTGACGAGCTTTCTTTAAAGATGTCACTGACTCGTTCTGAAAGCAAGCAGGTGGATCCACACAGATGGGGTTGGGCCTTTTATATACTATCTATGGTTTTAACTTACTTTTGGCATTCAGTTGTTTGAAATGTCTTACATTTGAGAAACTTAAGCTGATATGTAATTCCTTACCATCCTCCTTTGTTCTCTTGCCCATTGCTCTTTAAACTCTCTGCGCCACTTTTCGATCTCATTCCTCTTGGCAGCCAAAGCCTTTGGGACAGAGAGACCAGATTAAACACTAACAGACCGGGCTTCACACCAGCCTCTTAAAGACAGAGAAGATTTAATCAAACTTAAAAGTGTTTGTATGAGTTTGTGGACTTATGTACTTGGTAACAGCGGTTTTGTATCAGTTCTGAAGTCTTTCTAGAAGTCACACTGTTCTTGATGTCTTGCTCCAGAGCCATTGTGTACAGGTACTGCAGGGGCATCATGTCCTAAAATAGCAAGAACAACTTTAGACAGATTTCTACAGGAAATATGTTATTGTAAATATGATAATATAGCTAACAGAACTCAAATGCTAAAAAGACAACTCTATTGCAGGTATCAATTTCAGCAACACAGTGTTACACATAGTAATTATCATGAAAACATTTTCTCTGGTACAAATCCAACAAGCAAAGCTGTACCTGGAGTGTGACACTGGCTTTTGCTCCTTCAGCCGTCTTTATAACATTCTTTGCAAATTCTTGTTCTGTCAACAGAAAGTCTTTCATCAGCTTTACATTCCTCACAACATACAGTTTGTTAAGACAAGACAATAGGAACTGAATTTCACTGTGGACTGATATCGCAAAGTTGATTGTTGCTATTAGTGTGTAGCTTTCACATGATGCTTGGAGCTCCATTGTGGACCATCTTTAATTGATACAACCCCATCTTTACTAGAAAGCTTATCAAACATCCAAAAGCTCTGGTAGGGTTAGCCTATCAGTCAGGTCCATTCTGACCTCATCAGTGGACGTGAAATGCTTCATAACAGCTTTGGTCTGCGTTTTGCATCAGCTGTTGGTGCTAACAGGAACTAGAACAGGAAAGGAACTCGGACCCGTTTATTTTAAGGAAATAGTGTATAGATGATCTTGTTGTTTTAAACTGATACAACTTCAGCGAAACTTGACTATATGTCTTTATGTAAACGGATTATAGTGTTGCTATTAGGTAAAAAGTGGCTTTAGTGTTATCCAAAGTAGATTAGGTCTGACGGACTCATCCATTGCCTAACAAGCTCCTCATGCAGTAGCCAATAGACTTGCATGCTTGTCATCCCAGTGTGTACTGCCATGACACCCCGTCTCCTTCACCCTGCTCTCCCCTGCTAATCTGCCCTCTAATCCTCTCCTCTGTGTGTGCACTGTGTAGCTCACTGTGGTGAAGGCACCACCTGCAGACACACTCACAGAGTCAAACAATACAGACAGGCCATGTTGTGGCAAGTGAGTCAACCCTCTGACATGACTTAAGTATTGGCTCTTTTTTATGGACGTTATGAAGCAAGGCTATGCTCGCTATGCTCTCTCTCTCTCTCTCTCTTTCTCTCTCTCTCTCTCTCTCTCTCTCTCTGTCATATCTTGAGATAGCCTATGTGTATTTCTTGTGGCCGTGTCTCTGGTAATAATTACACTCCTAAACTAAAAAATGTATATCTATCTATATATCAATCTATACATATACACAAAAGCTCTAGCTCTATACCAAAATGATTTGAAAAGGCTGTACAGTATAAAAAAACGTTAAATAAACCAAACATTTTAAGAAATGGTGGTATTTTTCTGAAATGAGTCCCCGTATAGTGGATAGGGGGATTTTGATACACTGGATTTTCTCTGTTACCTCAGCATATTTGCAATTTGAAAGCACCACACCTGTATTTGCATTGAATACACAGAAATGCCTTAATAGAGGCATCACAATTATGTTGTGACAATTGTTTGCATGTAAAACTACTGAGTCCTTTTTTCTCAGCTGCATGTGCACTTACCCAAGCTGATTCTCTTCTCCATCCAGGCCAGAAGGTCTTTGGCGTAGCGACACCACATCTTGGTGTACTGCAGTGCCGTCTCCACTCCATCCTCACAGCCACACAGGGCCAGGTCTGCCTCCTGGGCTGAGAGGGAGCACATGGGCATCACTGCAGGCTCCACACACGAGGAGCTGTACCCAGGGAGCACACACTGTCCATTGGGCTACTTCCCCACAGCTTGTCTTTCCCGGAGGACTCAGCCTCAAACAAACACCAACGCAATCTAGAGTGACAACAACCCCCCAGCTCCTAGACCTTATCAGATGAGATACTTTATAGAAAGGTATAGACCAACCCAAAACAGGAAGCACAGATTGCATATGGCTTAGTATACGTATACGTCTCCTAGTTGACACAAACGGGGATGTGATCTAAAAGAGAAAAAGGGCTACTAGGGACCAACGACAAACCGCTCAATAACTTCCCTCCTCTCCTCTCTTCCTCTCACACCTGTTCCCTGCGCTCAGCTACAAAGAGACAAGTGGTGTAGTGAAAGCAGAGTCACCACTCAGTGTGCATCAGCCATGTCATATCCCCACTGTGGTCAGGCAGGCAGGGTGTTGGTATGACAACCACACTCTGGTTCTTCCTCTGTAAACTCACACCACTGCAGGGCAGATGATGCATGCGTGTGTCACATGGACTCCCGATCACTCCCTTTCTCTTTTCCCCTTTCCTCTCTGCGCTTCAACTCCACAGCATTTCATATAAAATGTCAACAAATGGAATAGAACATATCTTCATTGCTTCTCCTGTAGCCAAAGGTCAGGGCACAGATACACTTCAAGAACATTCACGTCTTCTAACCATCCAAAAGGCAGACCCTAGTATTCAGCTAGGTTTTTAAATAAGCACACACACACGCACGGCCAGAAAGAGTGCAACAACTTCTCTCACAAGTTCCTCTTTCAGACACGCATATTTGAGTCTGCTCTGTTCTTTTGCACCAAGGAGTGGTAAGAAAATCCAAGGGTGATCTTTTCTTCACTGCCTTCAAGCAAAATCCACAAGAAAGAAAAGGCAATTCCAAAAGAATGATGGATTCATGACCAGATTGTGTTCCATGGTTGCCCTCTCATAGCTTTCCCTCTGTATGTTTTGGTTTAAGCTCTGTAGGCTTCTAGGAATCAGATCCCAGCTGATTCTGTGCTGCCCTTGATGGCTATAGCCTCCTCCACATGGGCTGCGGATTATCCTCATCAGGTCCAGATTGCGGAGTGACAAGCTTTGGATGAGCATCCAGTAAGGTTTACCTCCCGGGGAGACAGCACACGCATGTACTTTTAAGAGACAGATGACTAGATTTTCTTTGCTATATAATCAGGAAGCTATTGGCTAGCGGTTTTCCATTTCTATTTCAACTGTTGGACATTGGTATCAGTAATGCTTAATCTCTTACTGTGTGCTGTGACCTATAGTTCAAGTCAAACTGAGGTTGGAGTATGCTACTTGGCAGTGATTCCATGTGTGGACTGTAAGCCTTTTTTTCCTGCCTCCCTTGTAGTGGCATATCCTTCACATCGACACCTCCTTTATTTACCCCTCCTTTTATGAGCACGGTAAACACAGAGCAGCTGTGTCCTGCTTTAATCCTAAACCTAATCTTGTTACAACCTGGCAATTACATCTCAAGCTAATTATAAGAAAACAAGTAAAGATTGAAGAAGATATTCTATTCATATCACTGACTGACAAGCAGCTCCTGCACATCATTTGTAATGATATGCTGGGATGGTGGATAACTGTCATAGGTTGGTTTATGTTGAGGGAATCCCACTAGTATCTCAACCACAACAAAAAGTCTTTAACCTACTGAATGGTGGTGACATAGGGAGAACCGGGTTGGTAGGCACACTTTTTACTGAAGTGTGAATTTCTCATCACCTAAACATCTTTCAATAGTCTACATTAAATTTAAGCTTAAGGTGTTGGCTTGTGTATCCCTCTCGTTTTCCAACTTATTGTAATAAAGAAGAATTTAATCATCAAAGACACCCTGACACATCTTTAAGGGTCACACTATTTAAGGGTAACAAATGTTTTGTTATAAAAGCCTAGAAGAAAAATAATAAGGAACTAAATATTTTCAATTTGACAACAAAAAAAGTCCTCTCACCTCAAATTCAGCTGTCTTACTCCAATAAGGACTATGTAGGTGACCTATGATCCTAATTCTGGATATTTATATACCAAAATTTCACAGACAGCGCCTTCTGGTGTCGAGATATAACGATTGTGACAACCAACCCGTGTGACATATAACCCTGTTCTCCCCTACAGCATACAATAACTTTTAATTCATCCCCTGTGAGTCGGGCTTCACAGTGTGTTCAATCTAAAATGCAGTTACCAACAAAAGAGATCATACACACACATGTCCACACTCGCTTCATTCTCCCTCTGTCTCTCTGTCACACCAATCATACCTGATTGGTTTCCATCCACTTCATCGGCCTCTGCACATTTCTGTGCACAAGATGTATCTTCACCCTGATGCAAAAAAACAAATATCAGTGATTCTTGAAAACCGGGACAAAATACTGTATGTAACCCGATAAGCCCGATAAGCCTTTGGCTTCTCCTGCTTCCCTTCGGACGATAACACAAAGTAATATGTATGAATATGCAATGAGAAAATTATGTATTATGTGTAATTGTCCGGAAGAATAATAATAAAAAAAAAAAAAACTGCTGTTATGTTTAAAACTAAAAATATTTAAAATTGTAGATGTAATTAGGGATTAAGAATATAATGTCTGGAGCACAATTATCCTCTTAAATAAAATTTTATCATTACTATGTCATATATATGACACGATATATATATGACATGATATTCTCACGATGTCCAACACAGTGTGTCCTCAGCGAAGGTTTCAATCTTTCATATGCAATAAAACCTATTAAAAATGTACTTTAAAGGCCTACTTCACCGGTTGGAATATGGAGGTGTATTGAACTCGGAGATCCTATGAAGTATAAATGTGCAATTTTTTTTAAAATCGGATCATCCTAGCCTGAGAAAAGGCAGAAAGAGTGTTTTATGGTCTCACTGTCTAACCCTACATTTCTCTTTCTGTGATGTCAGTGAGGGGTTCACAAACTTTCACAAAGCACTGTTAACACCGACTTACAATTTCTGAAGAAATTATTTTAAATTTTTTGATAATTTTATTTTCCTGAAGTAGTTTATACTTGCACCTAACATCAACAGAAAAACCAAATGGCTACTAGATAAATTCCATTTGTTAGGTTTAAGAAACGTTAAATATGTCAACACCGTCAGACAGGAAATCTGACGGAGTTGACATCTGACGGTGGTGATAGGCCAATGACGGTAAAAAAAACAAAAGCTGGGAGGTTGTATCAAAGTGTAGCTCAGTAGCTTAGTATACAGTCCCCTCCATAAGTATCGGAACAGTGAGGCCAATTCCTTTATTTTTGCTGTAGACTGGAAACATTTGGGTTTGACACCAAAATATGAATATGAGACAATAGATCAACATTTCAGCTTTCATTTCCAGGTAATTACATCTGGATCTGATACACAACTGAGAAGATATCATTATTTGTAAAGGAACACTACATTTTTAGGTGAGCAAAAGTATTGGAACAGATAGACTTAAAATAAATCTAAGTGAATACGACCTAATATTTTGTTGCAAATCCTTCACTTGCAATAACTGTATCATGCCTGTGTCCCATTGACATCACAAAACTTTTGCATTCTTCTTTTGTGAAGCATTTCCAGGCTTTCACCGCAGCCTTATTCAGTTGCTGTTTGTTTACTCTCTTCAGTCTCCTCTTTAGCAGGTAAAATGCTTGCTCTATAGGGTTTAAGTCTGGAGATTGACTTGGCCAGTCTAAAACCTTCCATTTCATGACCCTGATTAACTCCTTTGTTGTTTTTGCAGTGTGTTTTGGGTCATTATCTTGCTGCATTATGAAGGATCTTCCAATCAGTTTGGTTGCATCTTACTTTAAATTGTCAGACAACATGTTTGTGTAAACTTCTGAGTTCATTTAGTGTTGCCATCATGTGTTACATCATCAATGAAGATTAATGAGCCCATCCGAGAAGAATTCATGCAAGCCCAAGCCATGACATTGCCTCCACCGTGTTTCACAGATGAGCTTGTATGTTTGGGGTCATGAGCAGATCCTTTCTTTCTCCAAACTTTAGCCTTTCTATCACTTTGGTAAAGGTGCATCTTGACAACAACACAGTAACACATGATGGCAACAGCAAAATGAACTCAGAAGTCTACAGAAACATTATGTCTGCCAATTTAAAGAAAGATGCAACCAAACTGATTGGAAGATCCTTCATCATGCAGCAGGATAATGATCCGAAAAAACTGCAAAATCAACGAATAAGTTCATCAGGGGCAAGAAATGGATAGTTTCAGACTGGCCAAGTCAATCTCCAGACTTAAATCCTATAGAGCATGCATTTTACCTGCTATAGAGGAGAGTGAAGAGAGTAACCCCCCAAAACAACAGCAACTGAATGAGGCTGCGGTGAAAGCCTGGAAAAGCATCACAAAAGAAGAATGCAAAGGTTTTGTGATGTCAATGGGTCACAGGCTTGATGCAGTTATTGCAAGTATTCACTTAGATTTATTTTAAGTCTATCTGTTCCAATACTTTTGCTCTTCTAAAAATGCAGTGTTCCTTTACAAATAATGCTTTCTTCTCAGTTGTGTATCAGATCCAGATGTAATTACCTGGAAATGAAAGCTTAAATGTTGATCTATTGTCTCATATTCATATTTTGGTGTCAAACCCAAATGTTTCCAGTCTACAGCAAAAATAAAGGAATTGGCCTCACTGTTCCGATACTTATGGAGGGGACTGTATGTTGGATACATACATGTCATTTAATTTTCCGAAACATAGGGTTTGTATTTTTTCAACATTGCACCCTGTTTTGTCCCACTTCTCAAGAATCACTGATAGAATAAAAATCACTCTCTAATCATTTTTATTCCCCCCGCCTTCCAAATAACGAACACACACACAAAACCATCATCAACTGTTGTCAGTGTGATTGGTCCTTTTCTTAACAGAATCCAAGCTTTAACATAAACTACAACATCAGTAAGAGACACAAGTACTTTATTTACCATGTATTGATCCCTTCCAGACACATGGTGTTGCTCCGTGAGCTCTGCGCTTTCTGCAGGGTGGGATTCTGAGATGGGCTGAGAGTCAATGTCAGCCAGAAGATCCTCCCCTACACTGAACACAGAAATAATGTTTGGAGAGAGAAACAAAGAGAGTCAAATAGCAATACCTTAAAAGGCTTGTTGAGGCATGCACAAAAACTACATTTACCTGCAGCTATGTTTCCACGTGCCAGGCAACATGCTAACTGAACATACTGTGTGTTGTTTGGCTGACCAGTCTTACACACAACTTCCTTAAAGCTTGGGTATGTGATTTGTGATTGGTCAAAATTAACATGAGCTGTACACTTTGACCGAGGCTCCGATTCTCTGTTCTTATTGGCTGTTGGGACTGTCCATTCACTTTGGCACGACTATGTTGGTGTAGAGCCAGGGCTGCCTTTACCTGCCACAGGCCCTGGGGCTGAGAGGTGTCGTAGGCCCCCCCCCCCCCCGGGCGGCGGTCTTACAATACAGATGCGTTAAAGCCATGTTTGTCTACACCACAATATCTCTATTGATGAAATACAAAATCACTTAAGGTAACATGTAAATAACCCCCTCCTGGTCTAATGACTTTTAATAACCAAACACACATGGTTGGTTACAGTGTTTTTCCAGGTTATTGAGGAGACAGCGGTGGGGACCCAGGACCTTTTAGGGGGGTCCGGGAGCATGCCCCCCCGGAAGAAAAATTTGAACCTTTTAAAGTAAAATGCATCAATCTGGTGCACTTTGAGAAGAAAACTGAGGCTAAATCAACTATGTCCTATGTGAGCTATTTTCTGGAATAATTTGGAGACACAGAAATTCCAAAAAGCAGAAACAAAAATATACAGGTTTGAAAAATCCAGTCAGTCAGCATTCCAATTATTTTTTTAAATAATCCCTTATCCCAAAGCTACTTCTCTCTTTGGACTCTTCATTTTGTTTTTAATGGCTCAACTCAATATAGGCCCTTGATCTGCGTTGCCCCGAACAATGTTATTAAACAAAAATAACAAAAATGTACTGGTGAATGATAGGCCCCTTGATCTTCATAGGCCAAAAATAATGTGATTTTTTTTCCTCTTTCTTTACTGGTTCATGATAGGCCCCTGTTCTCCGTACGCCCGCCCCCCCTACGAAGATTAGGGGCCTATCATGAGCCAGTCAATAATGTATTGTTTTAAATTACAATGTTCGGGGCCTTCTTAGATCAGGGGCCTATATTGAGACAGTAAAAAAAAAAAAAAAAAAGCCCAGGTAAGCCCGTGCATTAAGGCGGCCCTGTGTAGAGCAGTGGTTCTCAATTATTTTCTGTCAATTTTTTCGCGCCCCCCCTAAACTGAAATTCTGTTGAGAACCTGCTAATATTTATTTATTTATCTGTACAAAACCACTGAATGAGTTTCTGACATGAGCATTCTGCATACAATCACCTTATTATCAAATTAGATGTTAGATTATAAAATTAGCTGAGATAACTTCTGCAGCTACTTCAAAAAAAAAAAATCGAAGTTCAGTTTATTAGCTCAATTTGTAACATTTAAACAAGACTGTTCAGTCTGTGTGAATCTCAGGACAGGGAAACAAGAGCAAATGATTCACTGAGGTTTGCATTTCATTAAAAAAAAATGTAAACTGTAAACATAGTTAAGGTGGTGTTTTTTATTATTATAGGCCAATATGCCTTCTGTGATGTGATAACCTATAATTCATTATGTTATTATTAGTCTACTTGCTTGATTTATTTTTAAATAGCATACAGAGACACTTGGAGACACATGTGGATGTTTATGTCCTGCAAATCGCAGCCTTTCGCGCGGTTATGACCATACACAAGCACACATCGCGCTGGCTAGCGCGATGTGTCAGTTGATGGTCAGTTGAAAATCAAGGCCACCCGCGCCCCCCCCCCCCCCCCCTGACAACTTACGGCGCCCCCCCCCAGGGAGGCGCGCCCCACCATTTGAGAAGCACTGGTGTAGAGCGTGTCAGGGAGGGACCAAAGAGAACAAGTGGAGCGGTTGAGGTATTTGGATTTGAATCTCTATCCCAACTGCCATTTTCTCCCCAAATCCTCCACCCCAGCTTTAAGTGAATTTTTAAATACCAGTTTACTAAACCTCTATGTCTAAATATTCATCATGTCTGTTAAGTGTGAGTGTTGATGGATTATGACTTTAAGCTGACAGATATCTGAACATTTTCATCCTGTATGGGTTTTTGAACTTCGTCAAAGCTTACAGCATGGTTGATTGACAGCTCACAAAGCGCTGTGACAGTATTCAGAGTGATGCAGGACTCAGGAGACAAGTGAAACGTGCTGGTGTGATAGTTTGTGAATGTGGAATACTCACCAAGATAAATCAAGATTATCAAAATCTCTGAAGATCTCACTGTATCGCTTGATTTCAGAGTTACGATGACCAGTCTTCACTTCTGTAATGAGAAATAGAAAAAGCTAAGTTACAAATAATATGATGACGGCCTTACTGTTTACGTCATATTAATATGCTTTTGTATAATTAAGATCCTGAAATGTAATCATGGCCATCAAAACCTGACACACTAATATTTTCTGTCTATAAACATCAGTGTGTTAACCTAAAGGCAAAAGCAGGGTCTTTAAAAGCTATTTTGAAGAAAGAAACAAAAGGAGCATTAAGATCACTTTATACAATGATGTTTATTCTCCCTCTTTTATAATGCCACAATTTAAAGGGAAATATGTAGGTGGAATGGTGGATAAACAGTGCTGAGCAGCTGTTACATTCTATCTGTCGCTCAACTGGCATGTTGGTAATGTGGTTATTGAATAGTACAATATGTTACTTGTGCACTACTTCTGAGCTGCTCAGGAAACATCAACTAAATGCCAACTGTACAACATGAGAATATACTAAGAAAACTGAAAACAACAACACATTCAAAAACAAGAATTAAGACAATTATGTTAAATAGACAATTAGTAAAGAAGAAATCTAAGTTAGTTCCTCTCCTGATATCTAACAGCATTTCCTTTACATTTCATTTGTTCTTTCACTGAATTTGAACTGAAGTACAACAAGGAACATACATATTGTTTGTAGTCCCACTATTGGGCCCCCAATAACAATGTGGTACATATTGTTTGTAGTCCCACTATTGGGCCCCCAATAAAGAGTTCAAATCAAATGATTTACAAAAAGATGTAACACATGAGAAAAAACAATCTCTCTGTCTCAGAGACGTTTCCATTTCAGTCAACCACATCCTGCTTGCAGTTTGTGTCATGTCCCATAATGAGCATATGTCCTTGTTTTGCATAGCAGCAGTGCTCGTATTTAGAGTATGAGAAGGAGAATTGAGAGGCAAGATGTTTCAGCAAAGTTACAACAAAGTTTTCCAGTTAAATTCAACTTAATAACTATTTTTATAGACTTTTAATAACTTCCAACTATTTTACGCTCATGATTCAAGTCAGTGTGAAATGTTCCTGAATAGGAACATGTTGCTAACATGTCTAGTTAGATGGGAAGTTTTACCAAACGTCGCACCAATTTCATTCATATTTTCAGTTAACATTCTATTCTTGGCTTTTTGAAAATATAAAAGACAAACTCATCTTGTTGAATAAAAACATAGAAGTCACACAAAAGACAGAACAAGAAAGTGTCAAAACAGAAAGTGTTCAGGAAGTTCACAGATCCTCATTCGATATTAATGTTACCACATCTACAACCGTAGATCGTATATAAAAGACTACAACCCCCTGACATAAAGGGGAATGTTGTGGATACTAACAAATGCAATAATGTCATTATGGCAATGCAGCAGTGTCAGCACATTTTCAATCAGCAAAAAGCAAGAGGATATTCATTCATTTAAAAACAACACTAACAAATAAAGAAATGTATTTCTTGATGGCAAAGCTGTTTGAAAACATGAACTATAAAAGATGTATACACATATAAAGATGGGTAACATATGAAGTTAAAGTAATACTTCCTCAAAATGACCTCAAATCACAATATTAGTTCTCACCTGTGGCTTCAGAGGAATCTTTGTTTGGCCCTTGATCTTCGTCCATTTCTATTCAAGACCCCACTAACACCACTCACTCATCCCCTGCCCTTAAGGTCACACTACAATACACAATAAGGAGATGGCTGTCAAATAGTTGAGCTGACAGGAAGTCTGCACTGTAGTCCTGGAAACACACTGACACACTTGCTCTTGGGGCATTTATGCTGAAAAAGATCTTCCTCTAGTAGAGTGGAGGTTGGCCAATGATTTCAGCACGATCGGAAGAGGAAGTGTATGTGGCTGTCACTGTAGGCCCCACCTATGCTATCACACCATTTCTGAGCCCGGTGGCTTGTTCTCTGTAACACTGACGTGCAAACAGTTTGGATCGCATGTATGTATTCCAAAAGATGGATTACAGATACAGGTATGTGACCTTGATACTGGCAGGTATTGGTGTTGACAAGACAGCCGATAGCCAGTTGTAGCTGCTGCAAGTCCAACATGCTACTTCTCATTTGATTATCCAAGGACCCTTTAGATCATATTCAACTGTGCCATTGCCCCATCTAAGGGCACAGCAGAGTATTCATTGTTACAGCAGCGTTGTCTGAATATGTTGCAAAATGTCCTCCATCTGGTTGTAAAGAACAGCTCAGCTCTCGCTTGACGATTGAAGCTGTGTAAGAAAAATAAAACAAGTGAGCAAGTCTAATGCTAAAAGCTTGTCTTGCTTACTCCATTTTTTAAAGCGTCAGTAATAAATTAGGTTTACAAATGTATAGAATAATAACAATCACAATAATTACAAATTCATCTTTTTCTTTTAAAAATGAAACATTTTATTTTTATTTTGGCACGATGCACCCGTTACATTTCTTTTGCGCAAGAACCATTGATCAACGTCTCCCATTACATTTAATCAAAATCTAATTCCTGGGAGATTTTGTGACAATTTGAGACAGAAAGATAAATAATGAATTTAATCTTCTTTGGAGGCACTTTATTAGGTCCTGCTCACCCAGAAAAGCTCAAATTCAGATGTAACTGAAAAGCATTAAGAGGTGGGGAGACAGAGTGTTTGGCTGAGTGGGTTCTTTATGAGGGAACTTACCAGGTTCCTCCCAAACCACAAAGTGTGAGGTGTGTTCAGTCCATCTAGAACCATGTCAGCAGCTGCTTGGTGACATTTTTCTGGAAACAATTCAAAAGCAGCGACAAGAGACACAGGAATAACAAATTTCATTTGTACATTCTCTACAGTTGTTCTGTACATCTATGATTCTGAGCTGAGTGCAACTGTTGCTATTGTCTTTTGTTGCTTTGTTAAACCCCACTGCAAGCAAGTGTTGGCTAATGATTATTTATAACACATGTTTAAAAGATTAAAGCTAAAGCCATGCACATGTTTCTCCTCTTGAACGTTTTGAAAGAGTTCAATGCATTTAGAATGATTACTGCTTCATTGAACACATGAATGTCTTGATTTTGCATAGTGACATACAGTGTGCGTAAAACCTAATTCATTTGTAGTCCTGAAAAATGTATCATGAAAAAAAAATGTATTTCACAGTGTTATGTCAAATTTAGATACCGTAGTTTACTGCACAAAGACTAACATTGAACAGTCTAATTGTATTATTTGCTAATGCTCAGCTTAATTTCTGTATGACAGACAGAAGTTGGGTACTGCAAATGCCATTCCAAATGGCAAGTCTAGTGCCTTTACAAAGTAAAAACTACAAACAAACATGACCGAAAACATAGGACACACATGATCCCTTTTTTAACGTGTCACATCAGGATAAGTGATCCTCTTCTACAAACTCTGATGTCATATCCTGCTGTGATGCTATATGAAAAGGATCAAAGATGAAAGGATTTGAAGAACTAAGGAGGTGTGTCCTGCAGCTGTAAGGGCCCGTTCACTTCCTCTCATAGCTCGTCCCTTTCGTCCTGCGCTGCTCTGTCCAGAGTAGACTGGAGAACATCTGGGTTCTGGGCCTTCGTGTTCATCTCCGCCTGCTTTCTAGATTTCCCTAGCCCTGTTCTGTCCCAGTCTGTACGGACCTTCTCATTGTCCCACACTGTGGATGTCTCTGTGTCGCTGATGTAGCCTTGGTCGCCTGTGTAGTGTGTTGGATACACTAGAAGAGGCTCTGCTGAAAAGGCCTTCAGGTCCCTGGTTTTAAACTGTGCCATATAATCCGACCTGTGGAAGAGAAGATAATGTCAGGAAAAACACCAAATGTCATAACAGAAAAGAGATGTATATATTGTGGAAAGTCCTTGAACTAGGCAGAGTAGAAATACTTACACAGGGTGTTGATTGTACATGATGGGAAGAAACTCATCCACCGGCAGAATCCTCTTCAGTGGTTCTGCTCGCAGAAGCTTCTCTGCACCTTGTAATGATATCATATAGCCTAATGTCCAATATGAATAGCCTGCTTTCACCAGGTTGTGTATATCAGGCACTGGTATCTCCGGATCCACTTGCATTCTCTTCCGACCGATATATCTGAAATGAAGACATAGCACGCCAAAGTGAGAAGCAAATCGCAAACTCAGATTAAAACTAGGGTAAAGTTCCATGTAGGAGAATTATATTAAAATGAAAGATGGTGAAGGAATCACAAACTCACATGAGATCCCAGTCCAGGCCTTGCTCCTCCACCTCACTCATCAGGTTCATCAAGCGTCGTTTGAAGTAGATCTCAAAGCGCAGGTCGTCTTCAATCACCAGGGAGCTGTGCAGCCGTCGCTCCACAACCTAAGGCCAGACACAAGCTTTATCCATCAGTCAAACCTCGGGCTGGATCACACATGTTCTATTGCTTGGCTTCTGAGGTTCACCTCTTTCCAGACGTTATAGTGGGAAAGGAAGCATCCCAACTCTCCCTTTGTCAGTGGGCGACCATGATAGGGGTCACTGTATCCAGGGAGCATGTGGATGCCCATAGCATGAACATCACTGATATTCAGCGCTCTGAAATAGAGAGAGAACAGCACATTGATAACGAGAGAGGGTAAGTGTCCTTACTGAGTAAGTTTAAAGCATTAATTAAACTCAGTGAACTTACTTCCCATCTACAGCTGCAATGACCTTACATGTAATCTTCTGCTCCTCTAAAGCCCTGAGCATACGTTCTTTGCGGTCAGTCCGCCTTTGTAGGTTTATCATGAACACCTGCACACGGCCAATGGGGAAGCCAGTCAGTGTAATTATAGCTTTCTAACAGCAGGGGAGGCATTCAGCAAAGAAGTGAAAAGAAGGCCATTTTTGCAGACTCCATCTTCACATCACTCCATACTCACCTCATCAAAGCCCAGTTTGTCTGCTTGTTTTGTAGGAACATGTACGTATTTGGAAGGCATCACAGGGGGGTTTTGCACTACACAGTGAGAGGGAAGATGGATGCAGAAATGGTATAAATGACTCATGGAGACCCATGCTGATAGTCATCGTTAGATGAAACATCAGAAAGTAGAACACAGACTTCAAGCCACAGGATGAAAGGGAGATGGATGCAAAAGTAAAGCCCTCAGTCTGGAAGCAAGCTACTCACCATCCACCTCCAGCAGGGAGTGTAAGAAGCTGTCAGCTTCGTCTTGCAAGGTATTGTGGGATCTCAGGGGCACAGGGAAGAAGCCATACGTCTCTTTATTACAGACAAACATTTGGACATCTGTGGAGAGTAGAAGATGGAAAGATTTTCTCAATCGGAAGTTACAACAAGTTTAGGTTAAAATGATTAAAGACAAATGTGAAACATGTTTGAATCAAAGCACTGCATTGTAAAATACCTGCCATCCGAGCAGAGTAGGCAAACACAATGACGTCATCAAAAGCCCAGCTGTATTCTGGGTGTGGGGGGTGAAAGGCCAGCTGCCTGGCTGATTCTTTCCTGAGGTCTATCAGGAAGGTGGAGTGGACCATGGGAACTGCAAAACAGCCCTTGCGCTCACGCTTCCTTATAGGTATATAGGCAGGGGTGCGCTTGTAGTA
This sequence comes from Ammodytes marinus, assembly GCF_949987685.1. Taxonomy (NCBI): domain Eukaryota; kingdom Metazoa; phylum Chordata; class Actinopteri; order Uranoscopiformes; family Ammodytidae; genus Ammodytes; species Ammodytes marinus. The sequence continues at coordinate 28,491,312 of NC_137220.1, read as the reverse complement.
ACCCTTTAGAAGCACAGTGGATTAACAGTTGAGTCCATAGAGGATTTAAGAGCATTCAGTGAATAAACACTAGACATATACAAGCATGTAAACCTAATCATCAACACAGTACCTGGGAGGTCATTCCACACCAGAAGTTTGAATAGGCTGCACGGGAGTCAAGCATCGGAGCAACGATGGTCTTATTCTCATTGATGAGCTTCCAGAGAACATCAGGATTAGTGAGGAGGTTATCACAGTCCACCAGCTACACAAGGGAGAGAAGAGAAGCTGTACAATACATCTGGGAATAGTCAAAGAGGTGCATGACAAACAAAAACTGAAAAATATGCTAAACAGGTCACAAGGGTTACACGAGGCACTAAAACTGAGATGGTAAAACAAGACTATTCATCTCAAATATGTTTAAAGGACGGACATAAGGCTTAGGATGTTTGAGAAGATTCTGGATGCACTTTTCCTTCAGAATGATACCCCACCGGAGCTAGGAGACGTGGTCTGGGCTGAGGAATGCAACTAGACGTGTGTGTGTGCTCAGAGCTGGGTTGAGTTATGGTTCAGGTTGAGTTCAGCTTTCTATCACCATGACCATAAGAGACAGAAAAATAGAAGTGGGACAATTTTCCACACCCTTCCCTGTCACTCTTCACTCTTCACTCTTGTGGTGGCGGTGCTTTGGACTGTCTTTACGCTGTATTTATCCTTCTGCTGCCATTATTTAACAATAGGGATAGACTGGGTAGAAGCTTTGGCTCAATGCTGAAAATCGAAATTAAATCTTGAGTTATTGTGCTCTCTTCTGTGCCTGTAAAGTGTCCTTTCGTTGACCTACCATAAAATAGTCGGCCCACATCTGTCGAGCTGACTCCAGGGCCACCTGCCGAAGCTTCATAACATGCTCATAACGCAGGTCTGTCCACTGCTTTGGACCATCTTCGCCCTCGTATTGCCTACAAGAGACATTTGGATGTTAATCAGACTGAGTTCAGGGGCTCTTTGACCTATTTAAGCCACACAACATGTCAAGAGAAACTCTAGTCAGTAACCAACCTGGGTTCCTCTTTGGGCCTCCACTCCACATAATGGTAAAGGGTCTGCACCTTGACAAGCCAGTCACGCAGAATGGTTGTGGTGTTGTCCTTGTTATGATCAGTTGCTACCCTGTCATTATACAACAAAAGCAAAAATGATTAGAATCGTCAGAGGCGTTGAACATTATCAACAACTTGAGGCCAATACATGGCAAACGGCACCAGCGGCTGAATGGAGCACTCGACTGTATTCAAGTTGAGACAAGAGAGGAGAGAAGATACCACGACTCACATAACAAAAGCCCAGTGTTCACTTTCTGTGTGCTCATTGTCTGCAGCTGTGAGAACTCACAGTGATACTGATACCAACATCCCAAAACAAAAACACTTGATATCATTTTGGGTAGCATGTTACACTTTTAGGAGTGCTGTACAAAGGAAAACCAAACCATACCAAATGAACCGCAGAGGGGAAACTTTGATCTACAATAGCTAAGAGAAGGAATGGATTCCCACATGTGTCAGACTAATGAACACAGCGTGCATTTAAGATCTAATTCTGAAGAAGGATGAGATCATGCCACGTGTCGATCCCAAGTGTCACTACATCTGAGTTTCTTTAGAAACATCCACAGGCTTTCCTTCAACAGACATGTAGTACATCATGTCAACAGTCTATGCTAACATAAATAAATACATATAAACAGCTGCACTAAGTTGACTGAGTTTATATTTTGCTTAGAATGAAGTGAAGCCAAGTTGAGTTCTCCTGACATATTTCACATGAATCTGTGCAAACCCTGCAGCTGCTTGCTAAGCCATATATTTCCTCATGGCTGGCTGTCCATCCTTCAAAATTCTCAAACTCTAAATTACACACTCCTAATGTTTGTCTCAAAGAAATATTTACTTAAAGCCTAGTTTTAAAATGGTGGACCACTGGTGATCTAAACATTCATCAAACATTTAAAAGGACAGTTTGGCCAATGCTGATTGGAAAGGAAGGCTTGGGCAAGATTACAAGAAGATGCAAAAAGCTTGAACACAAAGCACACAGCATTGAAATGTGTTTACAACATCCCACGACTGTTTGCATTTCCCAGATGCTGCTTAAGGTGAACCAAACTGTCCGTACGTCATAACTGTTTACAGAAGGCTTTTATTGAGCACCAAACAAACAAGGAGAAATCAAACCATTCCCCTCACATTAAGCCCCTTTCTAAAACATGAACTGATCCCCAAGTTATTAAAGCATACCTCTCTGAGCCCTCCAGGCCAGCATGCTAACTGTGCACACACACACACACACACACACACACACACACACACACACACACACACACACACACACACACACACACACACACACACACACACACACACACACACACACACACACACACACACACACACACACTTACCAAGGGGAAACAGACACGTGCTGCTTTTAGTTATTAAGACTAACATCTACCTTATACTGCACACAACCTTTGCCTGTAAACAGATGTTAAAATGGTCTCTAACATCCATCCCTCTATCATTTCCTTAGAAAGTTCCATTTGTCAGATAGGGTGCGTGCATCTGTGGTAGAGGTAGGTCTAGAAAACGGGCTGGGACAGAATGTAGTTAGTTCTCGGTTGTTATTAGCACTAGTGGACTTTATTTTTTGTTCCATTTCCTTATATAGTAATGCAGAAACGCTTGCCACAGATGATGTTCCCTGGAGATAAAGCTAAACGATCAGTAATTAGTGTCTGGTCCCTGACATGGTCAATAGGAGTCGATCACTCCAGTACTGTATCAAAGAGTCAGGTTGACAGGAGGTGATATTGCTGGAGAAGGTCTAAGTCATGGAGGTAAACTCTCCAGTGTTTCTCTTGTTAGCTCCCCTCGTGGACGGACCAGTCCCGTCCCCTCCCCTCCACGTATACACATCAGTAATGCTGCTGGCCCCTTCGGATGAGCAATGAGATGTGCCCACCGCAGGCTACCTAAAGTGGCTTTACATGTGCATTCATGGTTGACATTTTTCAACCCGCAACACGTTGTTACCATTAGTAACAAGGCATTCCATACGGATCCGCCCAATTTCCACTATTCCCCAGAATTCAACCGAACGAGCAGAAATGCAGGTTATGGAAACAGTTCCCTTTAGCGGGAAATAACTTTTTAGCTAGCAACAAGGCATGTTAACTTTACTTCCAAGCCGTTTACTTGCTTGAGAGGTAACTCAAAAGTCCAAGTTACAACTTACCAAAGAGCCATACGGTCCTTGGGATAGTTGAGGCGCTCAATAGTACCGAGGAAGTATGGCAAAGAATGCTCGGCGTTCCTGCAGATGAGGGCGACATGGACCCGGGGAGCGAGCAGGGGAGACTCGGGGCTCCAGCGCTCCTCCGCAAAGTAGCCGCGGACAGGACTGGAGCAGGACAGCAGCAAGAGGAGCAGGGCGGCGGGGAGGCAGGCGAGGCCGTGCATTGCAACATTAAATGCAGAAGTATATAAATAAGTGGATGGTGGTTGTAGCTCGAGACGAGTCCCTGCTGTGCAAGAGCTATCTCTTTACTACGCGGTCATCACAGAAAAGCAAAGTCTGTGCAGAAGCTTCTGATGTGTCAACACCGCCGTGTTGAGATTTAAAGGGGTGGGTCTGCAAGCTTAAAGGGGACGGGCTAGTGACCATGAATAGCCTACTCAGCAAACACACAAGTCAAATGTTTTATTATTAACATTTTATTACATTTTTCCCAATCAGGCTAGTAGTGAAAATCAGCTCCAAAGGAATGCTGCTTTCCAGTGTCATGTCAAGGTGAGACTGGATTTGATATTATACAAAAGGGTTTGAAGATTTACAAAGACATGTGTACAGTTCATTGATAAGGTAACTTTGTCCAGTTTTTTTATTCAATATTCTCCTGAATAAAGTGAAACCTCCAACCCATTTACACACACACACACACACACACACACACACACACACACACACACACACACACACACACACACACACACACACACACACACACACACACACACACACACACACACACACACACACACACACACACACACACACACACACACACACACACACACACACACACACACACACACTTTAAATAAGCAGCCTCCGGTCCCTGGACTTCATCTCATTTGCCATCCCGTCAGTCCGTACTGAACTGGGCAAGAAGGCATTTTCCTACGCTGCGCCTGCAACCTGGAACAAGCTCCAGCAGAGGCTGAAGCTGTCCAGTTTTATTTCTTTAGGGGATTTTAGACTGCTAGTAGGAAGGCTGTTGAGACAGTCCGTGGGGGTCTGCACTTGTACATAACTTAACTTGTACTTAATTTGTTCTTTGCCCTTTGTACTGCGTTATTTTACCGTTTGTGTTCTGTGTTGTGTCTCCTGTATGTTTAGTTAGTCTGTAACTTTGTGTTGCTGCTGATGCCTACCTGAACAGGTCTCTCTTGTAAATGAGACCCTGGGCCTCAATGAGATTTTACCTAAATAAAGGTTAATAAAAAAAAAATAAGCACAAAATATACTGCTGGAAATTACACAGGTCTCCTCTATGTTTTTTTTGTCAATCCTTATATCTCAGTATCTATCTCCTCTACATAAAAACCTACAGCACTTCCATGTGAAAGTAGGAATGTAGTGCACTATTTTTCAGTTTCCTTATACATTTTTTTCAAACCAGTGTTGACTTCCCGCGTCCATTGAGCAGGAGGAAAGCTTTATAGTTTGGCCCCTGAGCCCAGCCTCTCCACCTGGATAGATAAGGAGGCGGCTGCAGGCTCATCAACAAGCCACAACAGCTCGCCTTGAGCCGGGAGCACACGGGCTGCTGGGTAGGCTGGCCCCTCTCTAACTTCAAGCACTTCCTGCAGGAAAAGAATCAGTGTGTTACAAAACAACAGCAAATGTTCCAGCTTTCAGTAGTATAAAGCATGTTGCTTTATGTGCTGATCCATACATTATTTGACTGCTTTTAGTCAGCATTGATTAAGTAGAAGATAGTGTATGTTTAGTTATTGTCGTTGTTAGTTCAGTTTTAGTTCCATCATGTTTTACTGGTCCATCAGTCATCTTTAAATACTGATTCTTATCTCCAATGTCTCCATCTCATATTTAATAAACTATGTATCTGGAACTTCTCTAAGCTGATTTATTGTGTCTTCAAAAATTGCAGGGTTCTAAGATTCTGAATTTGTAGGGTCAATAAAAGTCTCCAAATGTTACCTTGAGAATGGTTGCTTTGCTTCCTCCCGTTGAGACAAAAGCCACAGCGCGTGCAGCATTCAGCACTGGGAAGGTGAGAGTGACACGCTGTGGAGGGGGTTTGGGAGAGTCGCTGATGGGGGCCACAATCTTCTCAGTTTCCTTAATAATGGAGTACATCAAAGCCAGTGAACACTCATGTGTCATGCATACGTTCACCACAGAACCACAAGCCAAGAGTCAACAGTAACTGTCAAATAAATGATGGAACTTGAGCCAGATTGCAGTGAAGACCACAATGTCCAAGTTGTGCTTAAAACAGAACTCATCAATAATCAATGAGGGAGAGTTGAAATGCACAGAGACAATACACATATTGTTCTTACAGACTAGCCAATCAGGAGCTTCAACATGCCTCCAGACCCTAATAAGTAGGCCTGCCAGAATGAAACTAAATGTCTTTCATAGGTGTACTGCAGAAAAATAAATCCAGATTTCTATAACCGAGAGGAAGATAGTTACAGAAACTTTTGCAGAATAAAAAAAACATGGCAATGTAATGACATTCCTTATAGCGTTCCATTGTCCAACATGGACAAAAACATTAAGATGTAGTGTGATGTCTTTACAATCTCAATGAAGGAGCTACTTTAATGCTTTTTTAATGAAGTATAAAACATTCATACCTAAATAAAGCTAGAATGTCTTATTGGTTAAGTCAAGTCAATCCTCTTGGCAAATAACTCCATAGTTTGCCTCAATGTCTGGCAAATACAACAAAGCAATGCCCTCACCTCCAGAAGAGGGTGGTCCGGGAAGAGAGAGCAGGTGTGTCCATCAGGGCCCATACCCAGCAGTAACAGGTCAAACATGGGCATGTCCTCATCTGGGAAAGCCTGTGTGTTTGGTATAGTATAGTATACCGCAACATTTAAAACACATTAGAGAACATTCCTGTGTGACTCCACAACTGATCACAGAACAGTAAAAGACGTGGCACCTCTTTCAGTTTGCGGGTATAGTCCGCAGCGCACTCGCCCACTGGAAGAGAGGAATCGATGGTCAGGATCCCACTGTCAGGGATGTTGACCTTGGAGAACAAGTGAGTCTGGAAAAGAAACAAAGTTTTACATACATTGAACCCCAATGTAATAGAATAGGATGCAACCAGGTAACGCTCAAACAAACACACTTTACAGATACCTTGTACAGCCCGTAGGTGCTATCAGGATCATCAGAGGGAACCAATCGCTCGTCACAGAAACCAACAACCCACTTGCTGCAGTCCAGGCCAGGCAGGGCCAGCAGCTCTCTGCTGAGCATGGTCACCAGGCTGCCTCCAGAGAGGCCCAGGGTGAAGCGGCCACGACACGCCATGGCAGTCTCAGCTCGACATGTCACCAGATGGGCCAACGCTGGACCAAGCTCCACAGACGAGGGGAACACCACAACCCTTCTGCCAGCCATGAGAGAGTTGTCTGGATAAAGGAGTTACTGAGAAGAAAGGAGAGAGAGGAAGAACTGGTTTTTGAGCAATATAAGCCTAACAGGAAGTTACGCACAACAACATTGTGCAAGTCATCATGTGTCTGTAAATACCACCTTCCAAAAACTCTTCGTCTTGGTATATTAAATCCCCCCTTAAGAGATATTTTGACTAGACTTTGCTTGATACTGTAATGTAACCTTATTAGGGGCAAAACACCCTGCTAATTCTGCACGATATTGCATTAATATTATTGCATTCGCCAGTATCGCTAATAAACAGGAGACGATGGTCATTCCTTACACATCTTAAACAAACCTCAAGTTTGAGATTTAATCCCAAAGATTTGAGAAAAACAAGTGTATTTACTTACTAATATGAGGAGGATTTGGTTTGAGTCGGCAAATAATTCCATGCAGTAGTCTACTTCCTGGAACTAGCTCTCACCAGCCAATCACGTTCTGTGTTTAGGCCGCACTGCATTGTTGTCAATGAAGTCCTTCATTGAGTAGTTTGGTTTTAACCTCTTATAATAGGTCCATGGTTTCAACCTGTGCCGTTAGTTTCGTGGTATCAACGACATAAAAAGTCAGAATTATTGACACGCATCTAATTAAAAAAAGAAAAAACACCTCAAGGGATTTGAAGACATTTCACACAATATCAAAGTCACTATGCGTCAATGTCTATTTTGTAGTTTAAAGTCCGCCAGCGACATTTCCTCCCAGCCGCTTGGTGGTACTGCTGCGTCTATTTCAACCACTTTAGTTTTGAAGAGACACGGCTCCTTTCGGCTAATACGTTGTAACTTCCTTTTACAGAACATTACGACCTCTCGACTGCTACAGTTGTTCGGTGTGCGTCTCGCGCCCATTAAGAGAAAGCTTTAACTATGTCGACAGTCTTCTCCTTCCAGACGCAGCTCGGCTCCATCATGGACGCCTTATCCAAAACAGCTGTAATGGAGATAGGCAAACTGGTCGAGATCGAGTCGAAGATGCTGAAAATAGAGATAACTCGGGGGCGCAATGAAATCGAGTCGCTTACAGAGAAACTGCAGCTGATGGAGAAACTGCTTTACATGGCCCAAGGGGGCATGCAGGAGGCAGCGGCCGCAGTATGCTCAGTGGTGAGGGACGCTCCAGAGGACGGGATACTGGAGCCTGACAGGACAAGACCTGCCATAAAAAGGTAAGCTTGTTCATTCCTGTGTGCTGCCTGTATGTTTATTACTGGTTTGGCCTACCATATATAGGCCTACATCTCCATCAAGGTCTACTAGTCAGCTAGTCTACACCATCCCTGGTATTTTTTCATTTAAATGTATTGCATCCTAGTGAGAGCCCATGGGAATGCATAACTTCCTCCACTGAGAGGAGCAGTTTGCATCAAGGTGAAGAGCATGCCACCGCTGAAGTGAGTCCTACACACTGATCACATTATGTCACTATGTAGGCTACTGGGTTCTTTATGTTGAAGTGACATTCATATAGGCCTACTGTTTTCTTCACAGCTCCCAAGTCCACCAAAAGAACATCCTGAATTAATAGTGGTAAAGGAAGAGCCCACAGAATTGGACAATGGAGCCACTGAACACAATTGGACAAGTGAAAACAGTAAGTAACCACTTATAGGAAATGTAGCCTATATGGACACATTCTGACTGAGGACAGTACCTTTGTGCGTCATAAATTGGATCTTGAGTGACAGAGAAGTGGACTTTGTATTAAGATTTTTTTTTTATTGCTGACCATTTATAGGTAGTAGGCTGTAAAGCACAGATGTATTACTCCTTTGGGTTGTAAAGGTCGAAAATGTTGTACATTTATATTTGCTCTTTTTCTGTCAACAGGAAGGGAGGCAGTCGCAGACACCCAGAAGAGTCCAGAAGTGATGCAGCTTCCCATGGCCGTGGCCGAGCGTCAGCCGACGTTTACTGACAGCTTTGTGGCCCTGAGCACTGGAGCAGGGAGGAGGGACACACAGTGGACTCCACAGCTTACACCCGCACACACAAACCTAGACGCTGGGAAAAGCTTTGCTCAACATGTAGCCCCCCAAAACTTAAGCATGCTCAGGAATATGAAGCTTCACAACTTGAGGAACTCGGCCACCAAGAGGTTCGGCTGCCTGCAGTGTGGCAAGAGCTTCAGATGCTTCAGCCAGCTGGAGATCCACCAGAGAAGCCACACAGGAGAGAAACCGTTCAGGTGCACGCTGTGTGGAAAGAGATACGCACAGAAAGGGCACCTGTACACACACCAGCGCACACACACCGGGGAGAAGCCGTACCGCTGTCCTGTTTGTGGGAAAGGCTTCATCCAGAAATGCACTCTGGATATGCATCAGCGCACACACACCGGAGAAAAGCCTTTCATTTGTATGAAATGTGGCAAGGGTTTCACAAAGAACTGTAATCTGAAAAAGCACCTGGCAGTACATCTAGATCCTAGTTTTAACATGTATGGTAATGAATCTACTGCACCAACATTCAGTGGGACATTCATACATGGAACCACTTAAAACAGCCAGTCAAATGTCATTTCTCCTGCTGTTTTATTGACATTTTGTCCATAATAAAGTTAACTTTTCTCCAGATTTATATCTGCTTTTACTATATGTGTCAATATGCATTATCTCCAGCTTACCTTTCATATATTTAACTTCCAGTCGATCGCTAAATTTAAAGGCCTACTTCACCGGTTTGAATATGAAGGTGCATTGAATTCTGAGATCCTATGTAGTATAAATGTGCGAAAAAAATTGAAATCGGTTCATCCTAGCCTGAGAAAAGGCAGAAAGAGTGTTTTTTTTTAACCCTATATTTCTCTTTCTGTGATGTCACAGAAAGAGAAATATAGGGTTAAAAAAAAACTTACTTTGTAAATATTACTGTGATGTATTTTACTGTGACATCACAGTAATATTTACAAAGTACGTACAAAGTACAAATTAAGTAATTTTTTTTCTAATTTTTTTTTTAAGAATGCCACGCGATCGACCTAGTGGGCACCCCTGCAGTAGAGCCTGGATAATGGCTGAACAATTAATAACCAACACACATACAATTCCACAGAGCAAGGCACCAGTGAAGCTGATAAGCTCCTAATGATGTAAGTGTATGGTCCATTATTTGTATTTAGTGTGTCTGCATAATATTGCAGCAGTAGAACTTTGCATGTTTGCACAACATTTGTACCTTCACATAGCAAACAAAATTGCACAACTGTAAAGTCAGTGTCTGTAGTTTTTTTGTATTCAAATAAGCAGTTGTTTATTTCTGTACTGTGCATTGGCATCTTTGAGCAAAATACAGCCAAAAAATGTTGCCGCGACTCCCATGACCCTGGACAGTGACCCCTTGACAAACACATTTTTTGGGGGGGAACACTGTAAGGTGTTGCACTTAGAGTAGCCTGCATTTATTTATAGGTTTTTTGATAAGCTGTTGCACTCTTAATAAACCTAGGCCTACCTGTATTTTGATAAGCTGTTGCACTTAGAGTAGGGGAGAACGGGGTAATTTGTCACATGGGTTGGATGTCACATTCGTTATATCTCGCCACCAGAGCGCGCTAGCTCTGAAATGTTGATATAAAAAAGGTCCAGAATTGGGATCAGAGGTCACATACATAGACTTCCTTGGAGTTAGACTGCTGCATTTCAGGTGAGAGGATGTTTTGTGTTTTTCATGTCAAATTCAAAATATTTTGCTTCTCAGTATTTTTCTTCTAGGCTTTTACACGATGGGTTTATAACAAAACACTTGTTACCCTCAGAAAGTGTGAAGGGTAAACTATAGTTTAGATTGTGGTTAGCAAGCTAATTAGTTGTCAGATGGTTGTTGGCCTTGATGCTAGCAAGAAATTCAAGTTGGGGTTGGTCGTCAAATTTTTTGGGGGGTTGGTTGTCACATGTTATCTCAAGGCTGCAGCCAGAAAAGGAACTCAATAACGAAAGAAATTGTCAAGCTGTATCCTCACTGACACCCCAGAGAAGGAAAGAATAGAGCAGGAAAAGGCAGCTAGCAAGCAAAAGAAAAAAGGGCAACAAAATCAAAACAACCCAGTGCATCCCAAACTAGACCAGCTGCCAAGGCTACATTAAGTTATGTAGGCCTATTTGTCAACTTGACAATGCAATTAAACATTCAAATTTGGTTCTGCCTCCTTGCCTTCTTTTTAAGATTTTTCCCATTAAGATAACATTGTGACAAACAACCCCATAGTGTGTGACAACCGACCCCTTGATGGGGTTGGTTGTCACAATGTGTCAGAGTGTCTTTGATGGTAAATTACTTCTTCATTACAATAAGTTGGAAAAAAAGAGAGACACACATTTCTAGCCAACACCTTATGCTTCAATTTAATGTAGGAATGGCTATTGACAGATGTTTTGGTGATGAGCAATTCTCACTAGAGTAAAAAGTGTGCCTACTTACCCCGTTCTCCCCTACATTTATTTCTATGTATTTTGATAAGCTGTTGACGAGTTAACCTATTGTGTTTTCCTGAACTGATAAGATTGTTAAACACTTAAACAGGCAACCTATGTTAATCAAATAGGGATTTTTTTTGATAAGCTGGTGAACTCTATTTGATAAAATAAAGACAATATATGCACTCCTATGTCGTTGTAGTGTTTTACAGTATATGTAGCTATTGATGTGATGCTCATCAATTTTAGGCATTTTTTTCTGGCCCCTCATTTTGGATAATTTCCACCAACCGGCCCCCATTCAAAACTAATTGAATAGCCCTGCTCTACACCACTGAGGACTGAGCCTTTAGGGGTACGCTCTAACCACTACACCACTGAGGACTGAGCCTTTAGGGGTACGCTCTAACCACTACACCACTGAGGACTGAGCCTTTAGGGGTACGCTCTAACCACTACACCACTGAGGACTGAGCCTTTAGGGGTACGCTCTAACCACTACACCACTGAGCACCCCCCAACACTGGAAACTTTTGACAAAAAAAAAACATGTTGGTCCCATACAACTTACAAGTGAGACCACTTTGTTCTGACATTATGGTTAATAACCTCTTAACATATTTATTCATTTACATTTTAATTTGAAAGTATTACTATAAGTCCTTTGTATTCAATCGTGTCTGAAGGGTACACTAGTCCTTTTTATGACTAGTAGGTGGGCACGGTAGGTGGGCACAACTCACTAGAGGTGACTGGCTTCAGCTGGGAGACGTGAAACGTAGGGTGTATCCTGAGGGACTGGGGCAGTTTAAGGCGAATGGCAGCAGAGTTAATGACCCTATCGACCTCAAATGGTCCAATAAAACGGGGAGAAAGCTTCTTGTACTCAACACTAAGGGGGATGTCCCTGGAGTTAAGCCAAACCCTTTGGCCAGGTAAGTACACGGGAGCAGGGATCCGCCGCTGATCAGCCAACCTCTGGTTCTGTTCCCTAGTACACAGGAGGGCCGCTCTGGAATCCCTCCAGATCCTGCGGATCCTACGCACGTTGTGCTGAACAGAAGGCACGACGATCTCGATCTCCTGAGTGGGAAAGAGAGGTGGTAAGTAGCCCAGAGATGCTTCAAAAGGTGTCATACCTGTAGCAGCCGCCGTCAGGGAGATGTGAGAGTATTCAACCCAGGTGAGATGGGAGCTCCACGAAGCTGGGTTGTGAGCGCAGATGCATCTCAGAACCGTCTCCAGGTCCTGATTAGCCCTCTCGGTCTGGCCATTGGACTGGGGGTGATGGCCGGAGGAAAGACTGACGGATGCCCCCAACGCCTGGCAAAACGCTTTCCAAACTTGAGAGGTGAACTGAGGCCCTCGATCCGAGACAATGTCCAGGGGAATCCCATGGATCCGAAACACATGGTTAACCACCAGCTCAGCAGTCTCTGCAGCCGAGGGCAGTTTGGGAAGGGCCACGAAATGCACCGCCTTGGAAAAACGATCCACAATGGTTAGGATGGTGTCATTACCTTCGGACGGTGGTAACCCAGTTACAAAGTCCAGAGCTATGTGCGACCATGGGCGACCAGGCACAGGGAGCGGATGCAGGAGCCCGGCTTGAGGGCGATGAGTCGACTTGCCATGAGCGCAGATGGTACAAGCCTTCACATACTCGCGCGTGTCGGCAGCGATGGACGGCCACCAGAAATGACGTTGAATCAGGCCTAGGGTACGGGAAACTCCAGGATGACAGGCGAAACGTGAAGTGTGACCCCACTTCAGCACCTGAGGACGGACAGAAACAGGCACAAACAGACAACCCGGAGGCCCACCTCCAGGACCGGGGTCCCCTTGGAGAGCCACCTTAACCACGGACTCAATCTCCCATGTCAGAGAGCCCACCTGGCAGGACTGGGGAAGAATAGTATCCGGGACTGAGGAACTGCCGTTATCAGGGTTAAACTGTCTGGAGAGGGCATCAGGTTTAATGTTCTTGCTACCAGGTGTTAAAGTTAAACCGACCAAAAAACAGAGCCCAACGTGCTTGGCGGGAGTTTAACCGTTTAGCAGTCTGAATGTAAGCCAGGTTCTTGTGATCTGTCCATACCGTAAACGGAGACGCCGCACCCTCCAACCAGTGGCGCCATTCCTCCAGAGCCAGCTTAACAGCTAGCAACTCTGTTGCCGACGTCCGACGCCCAAGTCAAAGCATGTCCAGAGAGTAAGCCTATGACGTAACTAATCTTGGCTCGGTCCGAGACATAAGAGCTGGGTTGCTGCTCAAAAACTAAAGAGCACTGGAGGAGAAACGACTTGCATACCCCAAAACTCCCGGCATAGCGCTCCGGTGCGGGTGCACGAGGCTCTCGGGCATGCGGAAGGACAGGTGCTGGAACTGGGTCGCGTTGAGCAGGAATGGAAGGAACTGCAGGAGCTAGGTGCGTGATGACTCCGTGGAGCTGTCCTCCCAACGCCGCCACGTTCGCGGTGAGTTCCCCCAGCGAGGAGATAATGTCTCGGAGAGCCACTTCATGTTGTCCCACAAGAGTGCCTTGCGCTACCAACGCTTGGTGTAGCTTGTCAGTATCTGCTGGGTCCATGTTGGCCAGAGTATTCTGTTATGATAGCTCGAGGTAGGACCCAAAAGCAGAACAGATACCCAGGTAGTCAGTTTTAGAACAAAGTTTATTTTCAGGCTGGCAGGACACTGGACGGCAGGGCGGCGCCGCGAGCATAGGCAGGTGGGTAATCCGGGAAACCTCAGGCAGGCGAGCAGGACAGGTGAACAGCGGAGGCAACGCTCTGATACGTAGTATACTCTGGCGCTGAATGACTGGAGTCCACAGGTTTAAATAGAGAGCCCTGATTAGCCCAACGATCCACACCTGGAAACAGCCTGCCCTGGAGTGCCACCACGCCCACATGCCAACAGGGAGGCCGACACATGGAACAACAAAAAAAAAAGAGAGAGACGAGGGAAAACACACAGAAGAGGAGGAGGAGAGACTGCCGAGCCGTGAGTCATGACACCTATGATACTTTTCGACTTTTATGACCTATAAACGTTGTTATAATGATTTATAGTCATGTTTAACCATACTAGCATATCAAATAATTACGTACATGCATTTAGACGTATTCCCTGCTGACCGTCTGGGGTGGTTATGCAGAGCACTAAACACTAGGGCAGCTGGTCGAGAATTCACTTGTTCAAATTTCTGGGTATCGTGTCGTCACGTCCCCGGATGTTTCCATGGGGGGGGGGGGGGGGGGGTAGCAGATTGCTGTGCTCGCTAGGGTGAGAGGAAGAGTGTTTTTTGTGATGTGATTCGTGTCAGGTTGGTATATAGCAGTTTTTAACAAGAAATTGAGACCAGAAAAGTAGTATAATAGGAGATCTTTAATGATAAGTGTGATACCGCATCACATAAAGCTGTAAAGAGCAAACCCATCAAACATGTCCAAAAGAATACCAAAGCCCAGAGAACAAAGGCCATGAACATTTGGCATCTGCTTAACAAGCCTGTTGAATACTTTATACCAAGTCAAGCTCAAAATGTGAAAGCAGTCATTTAAATACTTCCTGAGGTAACAAAAAAGTATTTATACAGCTTGCTAACATTACACAAGAAACAATGCTAACATGAGTACATCTGTGAGTTTTCAAGTGAAGACATACGCTCTCCACTTAGCTGTAGCGAGTCAGCGTGTAGAGGAGCTAGACGATGTGGACCATGTGGAGGAAACCATTATTTAACAAAATAATGAAGTAAAATGTCATGCCGTGGAAATCACTCTAACTGTGGTGGAAACCATGTGGCTTCCTCCAGAAGTTGTTAACATCACTGGAAAAGTAGAATGTATCATACGCAGATGCATTGAGAAAAAAGAAATATGATATGGAACCTCATGTGGACAGGGATTGAAGAGAAAGACAAATGATGGAAAAACTCTGTTCCATGGGTTTGCAAGAAAATAAAGCAAAAGGTGGAGCTCCACACCTTCACAACGCAGGAGGTGGACATTCTTGAGAGAGGGAAAGTAAAAAGAAAGGAAGTTTACAGACACGATCACAATTGAAGCAGGAAACATGGAAATAGATCAACAGAATTATTAAGCAGCTGGGTTTCTTGCAGTGGAACACAAGAGTAAAGTTGCAAACATGCAGGAATTGGAAAGGTTTGTGAATGTATTTAAACATGAAAGCCATTGTCATTGTGAATGACATATTGTTTCATATAAGAACTGATGCAGTTCCAGACAGATAGACGGATGGAATAGAAGATGAATAGAAGGATGGATCCTTAAGCATCCAGCTATTTGGCAAAGTTATGAGAATGGGACTTGAAGAGTTTGGGAAAATGGGAAAAGCGAAAAAAAACACACAGAGTAACTTTGAATACAGCCAAGCAAACAGGAAACACTTTTCTGATATTTGTGATAACGTCTGTGAGAGTGTAAATGTGGAAGGAACAATGACTGGAATAACAGTGTGCACATGAATGGCTCCCTAAAGAAAACTCCTACAAAGGAGAAGAAGTGCATTATGTTGGAATAAAGCAAATGACAAAACAGCCAGCGATAAGAAACGTGCATACAAGGCAAAGTGGCCAACAGAGAACAAAGACATAGAATATAAAAGGTTGAGAGCTATGAAGTGATGCAGCCTGCACAGGAGTGCTGGAGGAGATACAGTATTAGAGAATGCTAGGCGTGGAGACATGGACTCTGTGCTTTCCCTGGAATATATCAAAAAGCCAAATAAAGAGGGTGTAGTGGAGATGTTTCTCAATATTGATCATGAATATCTAATGCTATGGTTATGATGAAACTACAACATGAACTTGATCTTCATTTGGCCCCACCCCCTCCCCTCAAAAGGCTTTTGTCTTTTGCCAGGCCATCTTTGCAAATAAGAATTTTGTTCTTAATGACCTGCCTGGTTAAATAAAATAATTCAAAATAAAGACACTTTTGGATGAACAGGTCAGAACTAATACTAATAGTAATAGGCCTATGGGCGTGACAGTTGGCTGAAGAGACAGAGGAAGGCAGTCACGTGCATACAGGTTGGGCTTTAGCTGTGATGATGGTTGGGGAAAGTAAATTAGGGCCCTGGTCAGACCTTTTGGTGGAGGACTTGGCTCTGCTTAATCTGGGCAGGGGTTGAGCAGCCAGGGCTCCTAGCCCATATGTTGGAGTGGAAGGGAATGAGGATGCAGATATGGACGCTAAAAAAGGAACAGATAGCCTAGAGATAGAGAGGCCTACACGTGAGAGTTGTATAGGCCTATTGGGACATCAGAGAACACATTTATTATTGAGAAAAACATAACGGCTGAAAAAGCAGGGAAATTCAAATTGAAAGTTGTTTCTCAAAATTGTGTAGAATGTAAATGAACACGTGTGTTTGGCTAGACTTAGAGTGGGACACTGGATAATGGGCCTGGCAATGAAAAGACAAACATGAGAATGGACTGTGTAACCTGCTGAAAAACTAATTAGAAATATTCAAGTAGAGACCTATGCTACTACTCACACCAAAGTGCAATCTAATCCTGACCTGTAAGTGGAGTGGTAGTAGGCCAGGCAAAGTAACCAATTTTTGGGCCAAAAAACCGACAAATTGTAAAATAATTTTTTTCAGCTCAGATAATTTCTATGAGGTGTCCAGAACAACATACTAAAAGTCCTAAGAAATCCTAGTTCAGGAAATATGTTTAATTCTCATCAATCCGAGATGTGTGCCAATAGGCGAGACACCAATAAATCCCAATAGGGCTATTTTTTTCCTTTAGTCCTATCAAAATGAAACTTTACACAATGAAAGTATTCATGAAAATGAAAACATTTTGTATTACAAGTTTCTTTGAAAATTAATTTTAATATGCAAATGAGTTAAACACTAATCGTACATGCCCAAAATAAACCCATATAGGCTTATTTTTTTCCTTTACTCCTACCACAATAAAACTTTACATAGTAAAAGTATACTTGAAAAGTAACTTTTTTTGTATTACAAGTTTCTTTTTTAATGCATTTGAATATGCACATGAGCTCCACACGTATTGAATATCTAATCATCCTACTGCCAATGGGTGATGGCAATGCTGCTTTTAGACTGGCCTCAAACCTGAAAAACTGCCTGGCTTACCTGCCAGGGGTATAACAGATGCCTCTCATGAATTAGATTTGTCTCTTCAAATGCCACTGCACGCAATTTGATAGCACTACAACCAATCAGAGCAATGAACAATGTGACGTATTAAGCCCCGTTCGTTTAGCGAACAGCGGGATTAACTGTTAAATTTAACTTTTGCCGTGGTTGGTCTGCAAAACCGAACATTCCACTTACTTGCTAATGAAAGATTTGAGTGCCGTCTTCCAAATTGTAAAGGGTCGAGGCCAAAGCAGTCTCAAACTCAAACAACATATCCGCAGCCATCTTTGATGTTTACTATCACGGCTTCGACGGCGCACTGTCGTCATCCGTTTACGTCCGCCCCAGACCCGCCCATATCAGATAGAACCAATTGAAACGTAGCTCAGGATTTCTTGACATATTTAATGAGCTTCAATGGAGAGTGCCCAGACCAACAGGCGCAGCACATTTAATTTGCCAGCGCCTAGTGGCAGGTCTGGATTTCCAGGCTAGTGCCATTCCCTTTCCTATGCCAAATAGACGAGATGTAGAATCACAGCCTGAAATGGCATGGAGAAAGAAGAGATTGTCACACACCTTGGGACCAAGTAACTCCTTTGTCTACTTTATGCACCATATCCGTCTTGTTTTTGTTGCTTTCTTTGGTTCTTGTGCCATAAACAGCTCGTGTGCATTCAGATCAGCATGATGCAACAAGAGTACTAACAAGTCTGTGTCATCACCTACTGAAACTGTGTCTTTTGTTCTGGCAGAGGCAATGGCAATTTGGACAATGAGCACATCTGCATCGTGCTTTGCATGGTTTGTGATATACCATTTTTATCTTACAAGTTTCTTTGAAAATGTATTTTAATATGCAAATTAGCTATACACTAATCAAATATAGGCTACCCAAAATATATCCGCATAGGCTTCATTTTTTCCTTTAAAGATCCAAGTGACTGCTGCAGATATTGCTGCGGTTGGTCGCATACACATTCAGTACTTTATGATTCCTCCGATACGTGAACCTATTGTGTATCAGCCACTGGCTCCGTTGCCAGCAGATAACAAAACATTAAAGCTGGATGTTTTCTGGAAGACATCCCTACTCCTTCACTCTCAAAGGCCATCATGGTCTGGTATGATGCAGATCCTGCATCTTCTAGATGAACACCCTGGGAGAGCTTCAGTGACATTCCTTCCAATGATTGATCTTGATCCCAGTGATGAATCCTGCATATACTCAACATTGAGGTTTGTGGCAACTCAAGCTCTGCAGTATGATGTGACCCCTGTTCTGACGTTCGACCAACCCCTTCTGGAAAGCCTTGACCATTATAAGTTAACTTCTAATACAAATGTCTTACTTTTCATTTAGACTTTCATTGTGTAAAGTTTTAATGTGGTAGGAGTAAAGGTTCAAATGAAGCCTATGCGGACATATTTTGGGTAGCCTATATTTGATAAGTGTATAGCTCATTTGCATATTAAAATTCATTTTCAAAGAAACTTGTAAGACAAAAAAATTGTGTATCACAAACCATGCAAAGCACGATGCAGATGTGCTCATTGTCCAAACTGCCATTACCTCTGCCAGAACAAAAGACACAGTCTCAGTAGGTGATGACACAGACTTGTTAGTACTCTTGTTGCAAGTCTGATCTGTGGCAAGTCTGATCTGTATGGGTTCACTTTGGTGGGCCTACACTTACCTGGTTTGATCTCTGTTTTATCTAGTATATTGAGCAGGTGCTATTGAGCAGGTAAACATAACCCTGAGCTGCATTGGTTAAATTGTTAACCAATGCAGCTCAGGGTTCACAAACTTTTGCACATACAAAAGTTGGCAAATCATTTTTTTTAAATCTGTTTTAACAATTGATTTCTGGAAAACAAAAATGTTGAATTGATAAACAAAAATCTGTTATTTCATATAAAAATACTGGTATTGATAAATAAAATTCATAAAGGCTCAAGGGGTTCACATACTTTCAAGCAGCACTGTATGGTGCATAAAGTAGACAAAGGAGTTACTTGGTCCCAAGGTGTGTGACAATCTCCTCTTTATCCATGCCATTTCAGTCTCGTCTATTTGGCATAGGAAAGGCACTGAAAAAAGTAGAAAATTACACTAGCTAGGGGAGGGGTAATCTCTAATTCCTGTTTTTCAGGTTAGAGGCCAGTGTAGTGTATTTTGTTATGACACATTCTAAGATTACTGTAGTGTATTATGTTATTATACATTTTATATTAAGGTCTACTGCTACAGAGTAGGACAGCGACAATGCCTCATCAGGCAGGGGGCAAAGTCAGGGATGTCAGCTGCTTGAGGAGGAAACCCTCAAGGCTGACCTGTAGATCATTCAAATTTCACACAAAGGTGACTGTCTTGTGAGTTAATCACAGACAGTCTGGCTAAGAGTTAACAGTAGTTTATTGATCCTGGTCATCATCATCATCATCATCAGCATTGTCTTAAAAGTTGCTGAATCAGACTTCTTGGCCAATGTGACATATTGCCTCTAGGTGATGACTAGACTCAGGATGTCCTCTGGGGGCCAGAGGGCAACCCAGATGTCCCCTGACTTATTAGGGTGGAGCTAGTTAGGGTACACCAATTAGGTGTTAGGAGGAGCAGGGCGTACTGTCCTGAAGAACCAATCAGATCACTTAGAGTGGCGGTTAAAACCGGCCACAATTCTGGGAAAAGTGGGGTCTCTATAGCAAAGGAACTTCTTCATAGATTTGGCTACAAACACTTTAAATTCTTATTGGCTTCGTTTTGACTGCAGGATGAGTTTTGTTGTATAATAAAGAGAAGTTTCCTGAGACCTCCTCATCTGCATTCAACTGTGTCTTCTTCCATCAACTAACTACCAACGCGGCTTTCTGAGTAAAGGACCAAGAAAATATACTGCACCAGTCTAAAAGCAGCATTGCCATCATCACCCATTGGCAGTAGGATGATTGGATATTCAATAAGTGTGGAGCTCATGTGCATATTCAAATTCATTTAAAAAGAAACTTGTAATACAAAAAAAGTTACTTTTCTAGTATACTTTTATTATGTAAAGTGTTATTGTGGTAGGAGTAAAGGAAAAAATTAAGCCTATTTGGGTTTATTTTGGGCATACGATTAATGTTTAACTCATTTGCATATTAAAATTAATTTTCAAAGAAACTTGTAATACAAAATGTTTTAATTTTCATGAATACTTTCATTGTGTAAAGTTTAATTTTGATAGGACTAAAGGAAAAAAATAGCCCTATTGGGATTTATTGGTGTCTCGCCTTATTGGCACACATCTCGGATTGATGAGAATTAAACATATTTCCTGAACTAGGATTTCTTAGGACTTTTAGTATGTTGTTCTGGACACCTCATAGAAATTATCTGAGCTGAAAAAAATTATTTTACAATTTGTCTGTCGAAAAATGCTATTTTGCCTGGACTATAGGGTGGAATATGGACCTATTATAAAAGGGGTGGCCTACAGTTCGGTACGCGAGCATCCCATTTTCCCACAAGCCCTTGCGGCACAGCTGTAGGCTACGGCTACCACATAGGCCTATTTGATTCGGTGACAACGTCGCTCGCTGCGCTGGGAATCTTGCCAACATATCGAAATAATCAGCCTCCCTGTCGAGATGATGTGCGACACCGCTAACCGAAGTTTCCGGACGCAGTTAGCTGTTATCCTGGACAAGCTAACAAAAGCGGCTTTTGTTGAGCTAGGAGACCTGGCTGACCAGTGCTCCTCCATCCTTCACACCGAGATATCCCTCCACAAGACGGAGAACGAGGCGCTGAAGAAGAGGTGTTACTCCCTGGAGGTCCAGCTGAGAGCAGCGAGGGAGCCGCAGACACATCCTGCACATGTCAACAGTGTCAGCCGTCGGCAGCCTGCAGGTCAGCGCGGTCACAAACCTGTAAAGTAGCAGCCTAGCCTAGGATAGCGAGGGGGTCACTGTAAATAAAGATAGACAAGGTGAACACGAGCCCGACGCTTTAAATGACACGGCTATTATAGGCTGAATAAATACATTAGCCTGATTAACTGATTAATTTTTTTTAATGTAGGCTAGTTTTATTGATTTCGAATTGCTTCTATTGCCTACAGTAGCCTAACCTAGCCTACTAAAAATGGGAACAGTCGGAACTTCATAGCAACGGGAGGGTGATGATAACCTAGATATATAGAATTATGTTCTATACATTGCTGCTTGAAAGTAGCCTATGTGAACCCCTTGAGCCTTTTGGAATTGTATTTATTTTAACCATTATTATACCTAGGGTTAGGGTTAGCTAACCCTATATACAAATGGAGAGCTTTAAGAGTGACTGAACATCTGCCTGGACTTCCTTCAAAAATATCCACAAGCGCCAAAAGAAAAGTAATTTCAGTTAAAAGCCAACCCAAACATTACATCTAGTGATTTGAAGACCTCTCTTGCAGCATCTGGACAGATGTGCATGGTTCCACAATAAGAACAAAACTCAGTCAACATGGCTTTCATGGGAGGGTTGCTGAAGAAGCCTCTGCTCTCAAAAAAGAACAAAACTGCCTATCACAACTTTACCAGAGATCAGATGGAGATATCTGAAGTCTTCTGGAAGTCTATTCTGTGGACAGATTAGTCCAAAATTTAACTTTTTGGTCATAACCAAAACCGCCATGTTTGGGCACGCGGATTGCCCCAAACACCTCCAAATTTTTGTGGGTATTATCCAGCTGCGACCATGGCTGCGACTGAATACGGTCGCCTGCCCAAATTTCTAGCAAACTCTCCACTTCGCGATCGCACCGGAACCCACCCGTGAACCTCTTGGCGCCATTGTTTACAATTATTGTGTTAGCATGGACTAAGTCATCCAGCTCAGGTTGCGTATCCGTGCGTGTGCGCGTGTCATCTCATTAGCATCTGTGCCGTTCTCTCTGGCACACCTCTCCCGACCTCCCCCAAGTGTGCCGTGGCCAAGGGGGTGTTCCGTGCTGGAATATGGATGGCGTGGTCACACTAGCCAAACGTTCTAGACTTTAGTATGCAAATGAGCTCGGGCACGGAACAGCGGCCCTATTGTGAGTGCGCCCTTAAAGGTCCCATATTATGCTAAATGCACTTTTTAAATGTGTTCCAACATATCCATGCGTCCACGGTGTGCCTAGAGACTGCCAAAATATCAAAAAAAATAACAATCTCTCCTTTTCTCACTCTCCCCTTTTCTGAAACCCCCACCCCTCCCCCAAAAAACACTCCAGTCAGAATTATCCCCTTTTCTGACCTCACAAACCGTAAAGCCAGAAGCTTCCACTGTGCAGCCCACACCCCTATTTCTTATTGGTCCACGGCCCTGACAGACAGAGGGCGAGGCGTATCTGGCTTCGCTTCCGGACAGGGGGCGGGGGGAGCTCAAAGATTGTATATTTACGAGGGGACCTGCAACTCTTTTTTAAAAAATAGGCCATTGTGAGATTAGCTGAACATCAGCATAGTACAATAAATTATCTGAAAGTTTTTTTCAGCAAACAATTAAAGAAAAACGTATTAGGGACCACTAAGACCATAAAATATGGTGTATAATAGAACCGAAAAGTGTATAATATGGGAGCTTTAAAGCTCTCCATTTGTAGATGATTTGCCTCACGGTGGACCGATGGAACTCAAACTTTTTTTTATATTAATTGATAGCTGTCCCCAGACAAATGTGCAACATCACAACTCTCTTCCTGAGATCCTCTGAGATTTAATTTCCCTTTTGGCTAGTCTGATCTGTATGGGTTCACATTGGTGAGCCTAAACTGACCTGGTTTTATCTCTGTTTTATCTAGTGCCGCCCAATTTCTTCCCTAAAGAGCTCTCATTACATTGGTCCATTTCATCACTCAATTTGGCCCACCTGATTGTGTTTACCTGCTTGATTTAAGCAATGCAGCTCAGGGTTCACAAACTTCTGCACGTACAACATTTGGCAAATAATTTGTTTTACCTGTTTTAACAGTTGATTTCCAGAAAAGAAAAATGTTGAATTGATAAACAAACATCTGTTATTTCAAATAGAAAATGCTGGTATTGATGAAAATGAATTTATAATGGTAAATCTGAATAAAATTCCAAAATGCTCAAGGGGTTCACATACTTTCAAGCAGCACTGTTGTCAATGACGAATAAGGGTTGTCATGATGGTTTTTTGAAAATCTTTCAAAAATATATTTTAAAAGCATCCTTGAATCAATTTAAAATATACATTTTGTGTTTCTGTTAGTTTTATTTCATGGGAAATGGGATTTACACAATTTTCTACTAAAAGTAGGCCCAAATGGACCTGACAATGTCAAATGGTGTAACCACAAAAGAATAAGAAATATTCATTATTTTGTCCACCATAGTGTAATATGAGTGTAACTCATAAGAATAATAACTTCCATTTCAAAATATCACATGAAAAAAGATTTTATTTGGATAACCCCTAAATCTAAATCTTATGCGTTTTTGCAATTTTGAGCAGGCCGTTAGCTGGAAACATCTTGTTTTCCAAATAATTGTTGACCAATCGTGTTAAAAGTGTTAAAAATGATTTAATACATTTAAGAAGAGTAATCAATTCTGGCCTACATCAATTTACATGTACATTTAGATTTTTTTAGGAAAAATACTGGTTACACCATTTGACACAAACCAGTTACACCACTTGACGGTGTTGCTTCTACAGCCAAAAAGTTTAATAAACAACACTGAAATCAGGCACTACAGTCAAGATAGTTACTGTGTTTGGACTTGCCATTGGATTTTGTTTTCATGTACTTAAAACATTGGTCAACAAATACCATTAAGGTGACTATGGAGTAATTATCTATCTTTATTCACGAGCGTGGTCTTCTGGTTCAAGAGCATGACTTACTGTTTTCACATTCAGATTTTGTAATTATATGCTCTTAAACCTAAAGAAAAACACTCTTAAATAAAGATCTCCATGGATGACAAAAATGTTCTAGGGTCAAACTCATTTGATTGTATTTATGGAAAAAATTCAATCAACAACAAAAAGTCTTAACAAATTGTGTATTTGTGCGTTTAAGTGTGTCTATGTTTGTTTGTGAGAAAGAGCTAGGTGGATGGGTAGAAGAGACTAGGAGATTCATGTATGTTAAGGGTCCTGCTCCTACATGCACTTTTAAACAGTGAATTCATATCTAGTTATATCAATCTGAAAGCAAGGTATTATTTGGTTGACGTTATGCCTTGTGATCTGATTACATTTAAGAAAAAAGCTTGCAGCAGCACATGTGAGTGTGAGTGCACGCTTGTTTCTGTTCATGAAAACTACCTTTCCTGTCCTCTTTTTGCAAGGTAATTGGCTTGTTTCCTCTTTTGAATGTGTCATCTATTGTAGAGAAAGTTGCTCAATTCTGAAGCCTAAATTTGATTAACATTTTCTATTATTCACAAATTGTTGGAGTTCTAGGTATTTAAAGCTGCTGTTCATCCTTCCACATTAGGTGTCACTGTTCATATGCTTCATTTATATAATTTATTCATGTATTATGAAATTATGTGACATTAAAATGAAAAGGAATTATATAAAAATATGCATTGAAGCTAAGCATGAATTAAAAAATCACAAAATCATGCCACTTAATGATTTCATCCTAGCCGTACCTAGCTTTGGTGATAAAGTTGTGGAAATACCAACTATTTTAGAAGATACAAACAATAATAACCTAAAACTGGTTTAAAAAAGTAATTGAGCTCATATTTCATTTTAAACCAGTATCATAAACTAGTGAATTTTGAAAATTTTTTACAAAAACCGAGATGTTTGTCAAATTAGTCAAATGGTGTAACCGGTTACACCATTTGACATTTCGACTAAAAATCGATTTTGACAGGCATTATCATGGACTCATATCTGAGGACATGTTCTTGGTGTGAATAAATCAAATATAATTCTTAAAACAAATAATACTATTTATGTAAAAAACATTTTTTCAACGTTTTATTTGGGTTACACCATTTGACATGTAACCCAAATGATACTTGACATACCCTAAAAGTGCAAATATCTTATAATTCTTGGAGAGCTCTTAACTTTGGAATGCAGCAGTCATGTTCATCAGGGGTCCTTTACTGTTCTTAAAGATTTGAACAAAATGGCACCTTGAATGATGGTTACACCACTTGACAATTCAGGACATTCGCTCGCTCCCCAAATTATTAGAACAAATATGAAAGTTGTATTTAAATATAATTTATATACTCTCAATGACCTCCATTTTAGGATAATGCCAAAATAGTTTATAGGATGTTATATTGAGAAATTCACTGTATTTAAGCAAGTTACATTTTGTGGTACGAAGTTTTGACGGTTACACCACTTAGACATTTTTGCCTTTTATCTCCAAATATTCTCTCAAAATTGAATAAAACCAAAAACTTTCTAATAGGGTCTCTAGAAATGAATGTGTTACAGTAATGTGTTAGCTTTTTTTTTGTTTCCACATTTTCAAATTTAATTTAACCTTAGGGACACAAAAAAATGGGCGTCACGTCATTGACCTATGGTTCTAACTCTGGCCAAACTTCCTCAAGTCTTTCAGAAAGTCTTTTCAGATAAGTCCACAACGTTTTTCTGCTCTCCAGATGTTCAAAGTAATGTTGAAAAGGTATTCCATTGGACAGGAGCAGCAGTAGGCCTATATGCTACTGTCAGTAGCAACAGTTAAGCCACTTCAACTCAATCATGTCTTAAAAAAACGATCTGCATTGACAGCTCTTCACATTTGGTCAGAATAACATCAAACCTTTTCCAAATTGTATTTGATCTTGGTGTATATTTGATTATAATTTGTATGAAAGGTCACACAATTTCATATCTGCCTCTCCTTCCAGAAGAGCAGCAGCCTGCTCCAGCCATTGATGGAGTGTTTGGTAAAGACTGGTGTATGGATCTGTGGAGAGAAGAGAAACTCCCCCCTCAAAGGAAACAGACAGTGGATCCTGCTGCTATGACAAGCATGGGCACACAGGTCAGTGGATCATTGTCCTGCTGGTTTCAGTTTGTTTAATGAATCATTCCCTTAGTGAGCTGAGATGCCTCGTGTTCAAAGCTGTTTAATAAAACAAAGTTTTCTTAATAGGCGATCGACTTAATGGAGAGAGAACCTGATCTGATCTTTGTCAAAGAGGAGATATATGATGATCATCCCATTGGCCAAATGAGGCTCACAGATAACAGAAAAAGTAAGTTTGGATTCTAAACTGCATAGGGCCTATATATAAAAATGCCTATAACCCCAAAAGTGTCTATGATTGAACTGTTTTTCTTCTCATTTGACAGTTGTTGGCCTGTTGGAGGAGGATGGCATGCTCCACAGATCTGTTGACGAGCTGCAGCTCCACTCAGGGGGATTAAACAACTTCTCCATGGTGGCGGACAGTCAAACACAACAACGCACACAGTCAACCATTATGGACAAGTTGATAGATGACGCAACAATGAGCAGCCTGATTGATCACCACCACACACATCCCCCATCCGCCTCTGCCCATTACTCTGACTGTACAAACAACATCCACACCAATGCAACCAAAGACCTCACCATTCAGCCCAAACCTGGGAAGCCAACCAAACAGTTTGAGTGCTTATTCTGTGGGAAAGTCTTCAACTATCTGAGCAGTTTAAAAGTCCACATCAGGCGACACTCGGGCGAGAAGCCGTTCAGCTGCTCGGTGTGTGGAAAGCGCTTTGCTCAGAAGACCTACCTGAAGCTGCACCAGCGCGTGCACTCTGGGGAGAAGCCGTACAGCTGTCCAGACTGTGGCAAAAGCTTCTCACAGAAAAGCTCTCTGAACATCCATCTTCGAACCCACACCGGCGAAAAGCCTTATGGCTGTGTGGACTGTGGCAAATGTTACGCATACAAGTATGGTTTAAATCACCACCAGTGTTTCCACTGATCAAAGCACATCATGATAATTGGTAGAAAGTTGAACTCTGACAACTGCTACTACTACTGTTGGGCTCTTGGTCTTGGTATTGTATCAGTGGCTCAACATGTGCTAAAATGTCTGTCTGAAATACTCTATTTTAAAGAAAGGCAAATATGTTGGCTCAAATGGTTTAACAGTGCTTTTTTACAATCTTAGTTTGTCTGGATGTGTTTTTAGCTTCAATACAGAGAAATGTCACAGCAGTCAAACAAGGGTACAGAGAACCTTTCTCCAAACTATGACAACAATATTTCAGCACTTATTTTACGTATTTCATTCACTGCATGTTGGTGTAACATGTTCCACATACCTCAGTGTCATATTTCAGACCTCAGAAAGGCTTGTGTCAAATATGCCACAATAATGACTTTGGACAAGCCTTTGCACCCACATGTAACATAAACCTTAAACTACCTCTTCACAACAATGTAGCAGTAAACCAACTCAATGCTTTTAGACTCATGTCATGCCTCATTTATTGTTATTTCACTGGACACAAAATGGAAGAAAAACCTCTGAAAAAAAAATGCTTCAGATCTAAATGTTACTCTTCTGAAATGTAAATGTATTATGTCTGGTTGTAGATGAGTGTGTGCAGTTAAGCCAAACTAGTTTTATAAAAATGTTAATCCTCTCTGTTCAAGAAATACCTTCTTTTTTATTTTTTATTCTGTACTGAACTGTCATCACAGCTGTAAACAGAGCAAGTACCTATACTATGCTCCTATTGTGTCTGTCATGATTCCCCTCAACAGATTAAACTGACCCCGAGTTGAATGAATGCTGTTCCCCCTACCTCAACTCACACCTGCATGCCTCTGACAACACCCCCATCAGATGTGGATTGTTGAATATGTAGAAACCCTGTATAAAACCTTTTTCAAGTTGACAATGGATTAGAAGAACTTAATGAGTTTAATCAAATACAATTTGAATCAACATGTGAACATTCATGACTGTTTCATCATAGTAAAGACAGAACCAACACACTGAAGTGATGAATGTGCAAATACACAACTGACAAAAACAGGACATTTATTTTGCCCTACACTCCTAAATCATTTAGGTACTGTGCTAAACAATAGTTACTAACATGACATGAACTACTGTTAAACTGATGTGATAAGTAGTATATTTGGCACTTTGCCATGACATGATACCGGCTCTACCCATCTTTTTTGGTTTCTCACTATGTAAACTGGTGCATTGCTACTAACTGATAGTGCGCCACAATTGGTCACTGACAGGTTTCAGCCATTGAGTGTATAAGTTGTCTCAGCTTCAGACTTTTCCACACCATCATGATTTCCGTGCGCCGTCAAATGATGGTTGAGGTTGACTTTTTGGATGAAGGTCTTCCCACATTTATAACAGCGGAACGGTCTATCCCCAGTGTGGATACGCAGGTGACATTTCAGATTGCCTTTCTGGGTGAACCCTTTCCCACAATAGCTGCACATGTGGGGCTTCTCTCCTGTGTGGACAAGGTAGTGGATCCTCAGAGCCGAAAGGTGTGCAAAGGTCTTCCCGCACACCGGACATGACCTGGTGACATCTGGAGAGGGAGCCACAGAGTTGTGTGAATTGAACTTGTTCCTGTGAGGGAAATGCTGGTAAGAAAAGTTTGGCGCATGTGACTTCATGTGGTGTGTTAGTGCGCCCTTGTGGAAGAATGTCCTGCTACATATGTGACAAGTCAATTTGTCTTTGTTTGGATCCCTGGTGGTTTCTACATTAGGCGTATTACAGTCATGGTGTGAATCTTCCTCCAGAGCAGTGCTGTCTTCAGAGTTGTCTGCAGATGGCCCACACTGCGCTGGCTCCTGCTCATCAACAAACTGTACATCATCATCCTCATCATCCATATCATTGTCCTCTTCAATGGGGATGATGTGTGTGCTGAAGGCTGCCTCTGTGTCCTCCATAGGTATCAGCTGCACTGACGCTTCTTCAGCTGCAGACCCATCCTGCTGTCCTTCCCCGTCACATGACAGTCTGCCAGAGCTGACATCTGGCCAGTAACCCACTGACAGTTGTTCCTCAGCAAGGCCTTCTTCGCCTTCTGTTTCATAAAACACAAAGTCAAACAGCAGCTAAAGTTGCAACATCTGCAGTTTGCATTTCCGAATGTCAGCCCTCCGTCACTCCCTTACCTTCGGCACCAAGTGTTTGCTGCTGGCAGACGCTGGCCTCCACACAATCCTCACCTTTGATCTCAGTCACAGTCATTTGGTCAGACTGCGTCGCCACATCCAGCTAAGTAGAGAGAGTCAAAATGTTAAACAGTAGTTCAATCCAGCAACATTTTCTGTGACAGCAATGCTTTGCCAGAATGGAGCTGAAAAGGCTTAGTGGAGTAATCAAATCTGCAGAAAAGTAATCAGCAACAACAATTTGACCAAATCTTGAAGTCAGCTATGTAGGAACACTGAAACATTCTCTGGTTCCATCTTTCAAATGTAGTTATTCGTTTCTCCACTTTTCATTGTAGCTTTGATAATGTTTTTGGGCTTCGAACCCGAAATGTCAAATTGACATGTTGGGCCCACAGATAGTATGTAAAAGGTTGGGCCCTGGGAAATTGTGAAAGTACATTTCTTTTATAACAATTTAATGTTTTACAGACCAACGTATTTTGAAATACTTTACATGATTTATTGATTGAATGAATTGATAATAAAACATATTGTTAGAGGAAGCCTTCACTGTGACGTGTGCTTATCCATGTTATCTAGTTCATTATGTTGTGTGCTGATTTTAAAGATTTTTTGAAGCAAACATTTAAAACTTTTGTTTTACTTCCTCAAGTGACTGTGGTGAGTCCTCTCTCTCCAGACTACATGGCTCTCTGCCTGTCCACAGATTCATACACCATTCTTTTCCAAAGATCCCCTCTATGGTGGGAGGCCCAGACCCTGAGGAAAAGTCAAACAATAAATGAAAACAAGGAATTAATGCGTCGGTAAAGATCTTTACATTGTTTGTTGTTGCTGTGAAACAACGATGTAGTTAACTTACCATCCTCGTCTCTGTCATAGACGGTTTGCACACCGACGCTGCGGCGACTTGTACACAACTTTGGGACGTCGCCTCTCACAAGCGTCAGCTCGCACTCCAAGCTGTTCACCTTCTCTGCCAGGGCTGAGTTATCCTCGAGGAGCCGAGACAACTCCGACCGCAGCTCAGCCGAGTCATCATCCACCAGTTTGCACACTTCCCTCAGGACGCTCCTGGTCATCGTCTCCATCATGGAGGAGAGCTGGTAGTGAAACAAGCGGCGGCTCTCCATCGCTTATTCAGGCGGTTACCACTTTCTCCACCAGCTGAAGGAAAAAAAAGACTGGATCAAATTTAGCAAGCAAAACTGTAAGTTAATGAGTACAACAGGCGGATCAACTGTAAACATAGCCACATTTGAGCTAAC
Source organism: Ammodytes marinus (assembly GCF_949987685.1). Classification (NCBI taxonomy): domain Eukaryota; kingdom Metazoa; phylum Chordata; class Actinopteri; order Uranoscopiformes; family Ammodytidae; genus Ammodytes; species Ammodytes marinus. The sequence continues at coordinate 28,460,586 of NC_137220.1, read as the reverse complement.
GGTGCTCGCACAAGCGGGACCCAAACAAATGTAGCAACCGTCACGTGTTTCCGGCGGATGTAACCGGTCAGCTGCGCTGTATTACAAGATTTCCTGGTTTCCTGGTGTGCTTTATGTGCTTTCTATCATAAATGCAGACGGCTTTGTCACGTATCGACATAGATTTTAGTAGACGGGACTCGTTTACACCGCAGCTGCGACCATGAACCCGGAGAAGGACTTTTCCCCTTTGACGCCGAACATTGTCCGGGCTCTGAATGACAAACTGTACGAGAAGAGAAAAGTGGCCGCGCTAGAGATTGAGAAACTGGTGCGGGAGTTTGTGGCTCAGAACAACTCCACTCAAATCAGGCATGTTATCCAGATCCTGGCCTCGGAGTTTGCGCTTTCCCAGCACCCCCACAGTCGGAAGGGGGGTCTCATTGGACTGGCAGCTTGCTCCATCGCCCTTGGCAAGGACTCTGGTCTGTATCTGAAGGAGCTTATTGAGCCTGTACTCACATGTTTCAATGACTCAGACAGCCGCTTGCGCTATTATGCCTGTGAGGCCCTATATAATATAGTCAAGGTTGCCAGGGGAGCGGTGCTGCCCCACTTCAACCTACTCTTTGATGGCCTCAGCAAGCTCGCAGCAGACCCAGACCCCAATGTGAAAAGCGGATCTGAACTCCTGGACCGGCTGCTGAAAGACATTGTGACAGAAAGTCACAAGTTTGACCTGGTGGCCTTTGTCCCCCTGCTCAGAGAGAGAATCTACTCCAATAATCAATATGCGCGGCAGTTTATCATCTCCTGGATCCATGTTCTGGAGTCTGTGCCTGACATCAACCTGCTGGACTACCTCCCCGAAATCCTGGACGGGCTCTTCCAGATCCTGGGAGACAACAGCAAGGAGATCCGTAAGACGTGCGAGGTGGTGCTGGGGGAGTTTCTCAAGGAGATTAAGAAGACTCCTTCCAGCGTGAAGTTTGCAGACATGGCCAACATCCTCGTCATCCACTGCCAGGTCGCTGACGAAACCAAACTCACCAACGACCTGATCCAGCTGACCGCCATGACGTGGATGAGAGAGTTCATCCAGCTAGCGGGCAGAGTGGTGCTGCCCTACTCCTCTGGCATCCTGACTGCAGTGCTGCCTTGCCTCTCCTACGACGACAGAAAGAAGAACACCAAAGAAGCAGCCAGTGCCTGCAACCACAGCCTGATGAAGCTGGTGACTCCCGAGGATGATGAGGAGGAAGATGAGGAGAAGAGTGGAAGAATGGGCTCGCCGTCCAGGGAAGAAGGCCAGCCCAAGACGGAGGCAGACGGCAACGACATGCTCAACGCATCGCAGGAATCTGTTGGTTTCAGTAACATCAGCTTCTTTACTCCAGCGAGCGCTGACAGGCCTCAGGTGACTCTGGACCTGGATGGAATTGTCCAGGTGTTGGACCGGCACCTCCACGACTCCTCCACAGGCATGATGACCCGCATAGCTGTGCTCAAATGGCTCTACCACCTCTACATCAAGACGCCACGCAAAATGTTTCGCCACACAGACAGCCTGTTTCCCATGCTGCTGAAAACGCTTTCCGATGAGTCCGACGAGGTGATACTGAAAGATCTGGAGGTGCTGGCTGAGATAGCCTCCTCTCCCGCCGGCCAGAGTGATCAAGGCGCCGCCTGTGACAGCACCGACAACAAACTGGAGCTCAAAGTCCCAGAGAGCACCAAGCCCGGCACGGCAGGCTCCACCAAAGCCGGGGACTCGTCCCCCTCCACTCCCAGTATGAATTCCTACTTCTACAAGTTCATGATCAACCTGCTGAAACGCTTCAGTCTGGAGAGGAAGCTCCTGGAGAACAGGGGAGCCTTCATCATCAGACAGCTCTGTCTGTTGTTGCACGCTGAGAACATCTTCCACTCCATGGCGGTCATCCTGCTGAAAGAGGAGGACCTCAAGTTTGCCTCCACCATGGTGCAGACTCTGAACACCATCCTGCTCACCTCGGCCGAGCTCTTCCAGCTACGCAACCAGTTGAAAGACCTGCGCACTCAGGAGAGCTGCGCGTTGTTCTGCTGCCTGTATCGCTCCTGGTGCCACAACCCCGTGGCCACAGTGTCCCTCTGCTTCCTCACGCAGAACTACAGACACGCCTACGATCTCATCCAGAAGTTTGGAGATCTGGAGGTGACGGTGGACTTCCTGATGGAGGTGGACAAGCTGGTCCAGCTCATCGAAAGCCCCATCTTCACCTACCTGCGCCTGCAGCTGCTGGATGTTGAGAACAACCCGTATCTGATTAAGGCGCTGTACGGCCTGCTGATGCTGCTGCCACAGAGCCAGGCCTTCCAGTTGCTCTCCCATCGCCTGCGCTGTGTGCCCAACCCAGAGCTCATGAGGACTGTGGACGAATCCAAGTATATGGACTCTAAGCATGTGGTCTCCAAACGTGCCTCTCACATTCAGATGGATTACAATGAGCTGCTGCAGCATTTTGACCGTGTTCAGAGCAAACACCTGGAGGTCCGCCACCAGCGCTCCGGACGCGCCTCTGATCACCCCGACAGGAAGCTGATGTGAAGCCATTGTCTCCATGAGCACTGGCACCTGAGGACAGCGAGAGCAGGGGGAAAGAAAAACGAACAATATATATAATTGTACTGGAAAATATTCTTAAAATTATATTGAAGCCAAAAAGTATTAAGTAAGTATGATTAAAAACTGATTTGTTTGTAAATGTCTTTGCTGATAATGAGGACAATGTTAAAGAATTTTAAAGATAACATGTTATACAAATTAAAGTGACGCCTCTTTGAAAGGTTTGAAGAAGATGCGTAACATCTCATACCTCATAACTTGTGTTGATAATACAGCCATATCGCACGTTACATTCATGCCCTGCCAGCAGCTGAGGTTCTTTCCAGCTAAATTAAATACACAGTGTTCCAAGTGAATCTTACATGCATTTCATTGTTAAATAGTACAGTTCTGTCATTCATTGTCCATTTGAACCACAGAATTTGCATGGTGTATCCTGTTGAGCAAAATGAATAGAGCATGTGTTCAGGATTGCCTTAATCTCTTGTCTGCCAGAAAAGTAAGGAATCTCATGTGTAGAGTCAACTGAGATTTTAAACTATGGATGACTGAACTCTGGTATAAAGGCTGGGTAGGCCCCATGTTGTTACACCCATTTTGTTTTCACAACTGATCAGCAACTTCACTTTACACACCTCCAGCTTTTAATTCCATTTATTTCTTATATATTCTTCAGCTAACACACATTTTGCTTTGTACGTTGTTCGTCTGTTAAAAAAAGTGCATACATTTGTCATTCCTGTGTGAAAATCAATAAAGTGGACCACGTGATTACATTTTCTTTTTCTTTCCTTATGACTATGAAACAAAACCTGTGCCAATAGACATATTGCTTTAAAATGTGTGTGTGTGTGTGTGTGTGTGTGTGTGTGTGTGTGTGTGTGTGTGTGTGTGTGGTACATAAGAAAGCAGCACATGAATGCACATACTGACCTCCTGACTGTGTTACATAGTGGATGCAGCCTTTTAAAAATGGTCTAGTTTATTTTTTTGATTCATAATAATTAACCTCATTATACATCGAGCTCCATATGTGCGATAATACATTTGATTTTGAGTTTGTAGTACAGACAGAAGTTGAATGAATATTCATCTGGAATATAGCTTGTCTTATTTCTATTAAATAGAAATAAGAATTGTATCTGCGTCTTAAACTGTAGATAGACTATACAAAGTGTTAACTGTACTGACACACAAATGTGAACATTAAAATTGTATTTTAGACTAGTATATTTAACAAAAATGCACTTTCCCCATTAAAGGACATACAATAATTGTATAACATTATTAATACTGTATAACAGTAATATATGGCTCATTTGATATATCTATACATTTTTCATATATTTGGATCAGGGGAAATAATCTACTATTTAATAATACTATATTTACAAGATTATCTGCTTTGATATCAATTAATGCTTCAGTGCTTAAAGGGGACATATTATGAAAAACAAAACATTGCAGGTGTTTGGGCACCCTTTTAGGTTATTGGGGTCTCTACCAGCACACACAAGCTTCAAAAAAACAAATGTGTCATTTTCTTCAGGGATGCTTTTTTAGAAAAAAGGGGGATTTGAAGGTTTCTTCCAAAAAACACAGACTGGTGACGAAACCGGTCGTTTTTCATTACCATAAATACTCCCACGGGAAAGCTTACCAGAAACTCGGTAGTTGATTGGCAAATCAAGACGCCCCGTTGGTAATCACACACAGCTGAGCCTCCACTCGCTCATGCAACAACAGAGGAGAAGCAAGCTGCAGTGTTAGCTCATCCTCAAGCTACCATCACACCCCAGCCTCGAAGCAGACCGGGGCTGAATGGATTTTTTGTTTGGCTATGCCCAGCAAAGGTTGGCAATCTAGTGTGATCTGCCGTTATACTGGAGTGTGGAGGAGATTGTGCCTGGAAGACAGAGAGACACCATCTCTCCTCTGGAAATGTAAGTAGTCCTATTTAAAAACAAATCTGTCCGTTTATGAGTTCAATGTGTGTAATGTGCTTTAATTTATCCCTCCTATAATAACCAACGCCGACTGAAACGAGAGAATGTCTCTGGGTTAAGTAGTTAGCGTTAGCGTTAGCGCCCGTTAGCTTTTATGCTAACGGTTAGATCTGTGAGTCTGTCCGTGACAGCCCCTGTGTGAAAACAGACGGTGAAACCGTATGGTGTGTTGGAAACTGAAGAGTATTTGTTTGTTGTTGACAGTGTGTAGTTATGCAAGCAGTCGTGGTACATGCAGCAGTAGGCCTATTACATCTCCAGTGTCATAGACAGGAATAGCCTACTGTAAGTTGCCTCTGCTGCTGTTTGTTTCCTGTCCATTATATTTCAAAAAGCACACAGTATCACTCAGAACTCGTTTCTTCTTGAGCAAGGGCTATACTGAACTTATTAGTGGCCCATCTTATTTAATAATGGAAGAAAAAATATATTTTCATTAGTTTGTAGCTTTGCCATAACTACAGATGTATCATGTATGTAGGCTACACATGATGTAACATTGAATGTGCCATGTTTTACAGCTATCTGGGTGACCTGACGGAGCGTTGACCCACAAGGACCGTCACACTATCTGTTCCATCAGAGGACTGTTCACTGGGTGGAACAGGTGGTCTTCTTCAGGGCCCACCAGCAACAACTGGACAGTTACATACAATATGGCTTTGCTTCTGTTTGAATTGTGTACACTTTATATTTCCATTTCACTGGCTATGAATAAACTGCTTTATTTTTAAGTATGGTTTTGGTCATTTTAAAATGTAATGATACTGTTTCAAAGAAAACATCTTCAGAGAGTTAAAGGGTTGAATTAAAAAACGTATAGGCCTAAGTCAATGCATGTAGATCGGTCTGAAAACTAGTCCAACATCCTGACTATGAAAATGTGAGTTTCAAGTAATCCTTTACTACACGAAGCAAACAGTGACAGTAAGCAACACAATACATGTTTTAACAGTAAAACTTTATTATAAATGAGTGATCACAATACAAATGATACATTACCTACTAGATATTGAAAGGGTGTCAGATAATTTGCAGCTCTGACTGTAATTGTTTCTATATATTTTTTTTTTTACAAAAGATAATGTCTTTCCAGTGGATCTTGACATGATACATTCCTTTCCTGCCACGTTACTGTACATTTACAGCATGGCATCACAACCAAAGCTTTTTCTCTCCACTGGGTTGTAGATCATTCCCCAGTTTAACCTGTAGAGACATACATAAAACGTTGTATGTTACAAGTTTAGAGAGTTTATTCATAAATACTTAGCTCATATTCTGTTACTGACTGTGACATATTTAAACTGTATTTACCTGAGGATAATGTCAGGGAAACCAGAAATCTTGATGCAATTTTCACAGTTTTCAGCTCAGACTCCTGCCTGACCAGGTTCAGTTGTAAAGCTTTTGGTTTAGAAGTGATAAGTGTGCTGATATTTGCTGTAGAAATGAAGGTAAACATGGTAACATCGATCTCCATGCTGCATTGGCCAAAAGTAAACAAAACTGACAGCTGGGCGTGTGCCATGCCCATATAGGTAGGTATAGAGTAAATGAGCAGGGCGGTGCATGCACGCCCATGTAGATAGGAGGGGGGTAGATGTCAAAACCAAATTTTTTAGGGAGAGGCCAAAAAAGGCCTGAAAAGGCAATGAAGAAATGGGCATTGGTAGAAAACTAATGGGCTTTTTGTACAATAGACCATTAAAACCTTTTCTAGTAGACCTCGGAAATACACATTTAAACCCGAGTTTTTGCATAATATGTCCCCTTTAAAAAAATCACATTAGCTCATTTCATAGCTCTATATCTTTTTCATATACTTGTGCCAGGTGAACATGTTCACTGAATTTGCGTGGGTCCTTTCAAGTCTTCATTACCATAGAACTGAAAACCTGCCTTGAAAGTTAACGTGAATGTTTATTTGTGGTGAAACTGGAGGAGCTGGGGGTCTCTCCTCTCCCCCATGTTACAGGACTGTAACTATAACACCCATGGTACATACTGTCCATGCAGAGGGGATGTAGGTCTGCTGCCAGGGCCATCAGTGCTGCTTTGAGTTTCAGCGATGGAGGACATCTCATGCCAGGGTGTGGACGGTTCCTGTTGTACTCTATGTGGGGAGATCTTCCTGGCCCCAGTGGTCCTCTGCTGCATCAGTTGCAATTGCAGCTTTTGTGACTCATGTTTGGAGCAGTTCTGGATACAACATGGTTCTAGAGAGTGTCCTCTGTGCTTTGAAGACAAACTTGGACTTCCTAAAAAATCATGTAGCACTCACGGAGAAAGACTGTTTCTACTCTGTGTTGCTGATCTGGAACCTGTCTGCAGTGTGTGCCAAAGCTCAGGCCTTCATAGCAATCACAGTGTGTTTCCCATAAGGGAGGCCTTCAAGGATTGTAAGGTAAGCTGAATAAAAAATATTTTCATAATTCATAATTTTTTTTTATAACGATTTCTTTTAGTTTTTAAAGTGTTGAGCAGTACTCTTTACAAGTTCAGTAATCCTATACTGAAGCATGAGAAACATTTCTGTCCAAATATGATTACAGCATTCAGGAAATACTTCAACATGAAACTTTAGAGTATGCCTGCTGCTTTCCATTAGGAATACAAAAATACAAAATGTTGGGAATAAAAAAATAGAACTTTAAAAAATCTGTACAATCTTACAGTGAAAAATGTGTCCAAGAAAACTTGAGCTTGGAGTGACCCAGTGGCCAAGCACTGTTGCAGAATGACTATCCCCTTGTGATTTTTGTTTTCCTAAACATTTGGTTAAATTGGACTTTAACCCAAACTTCTTTTCAAACATAAATTATTGTTGATTATTAGAAATTGTCGTCATGACATATTTAAAACATACAGGAGCCAGTAGTAACCTGGCCATTTTATGTAGCCTACATACTGTATGTGTGTGTGGGGATCTGTTGACTGGGACTATCATTGGCTCTGAACTGCTGCCCTGGCACAGACACAAACCAAACTTTCATGCTCTTTGCTAAGGGTAGTTAGTGAAAGGTTTTCACTTACTATTTTATACAGAATTACAACTTATTGTCCTTTTTACTTATGGTTTCTGTAATGCTGACACACGTATGCTTTACTGTGATTTGTTGGGAGGCTTTTGGGGGACTGTAAACAATAGAAAATGAGTATACCTGTACTTGATTTCTAAATGCTTAATAATATATCTAAAGCCCAGCCAATATACAGAATGAAGCCTGATGTACAGTATTTAACCACTTAACTAACTAGCTGTGGATATAGTTTACTGTGAATAACTGTGTTCTAAAATAACCCTCCTATCTGCATGGTTTCAAGCTGACTGTGAACCCTTGCACATCATGTGTGACATGTAGGGCTACAATACAGTAGTGTAGACAAGACTTCCAGCAGAATGATCTAAAGCGTGTTTTCTAATGGCAGGATCGTATTCCATTTCTACCTACAAACTCTTGACACTATTTTTGGTGCAGTGTTCTAGTAAACTAACTCTTACAACATACAGGTCACAGCACAAACACAGTCAGCTTAGTTTGAAATACTTTCGAAATGAACACATTAACTTTAAAGATGACCATGCTACTGTGTGCACACATTGCTTTAAAATGCCAGCTACCCTCTGAAACACTCAAACAAATAACATGTTTGTGTTTTATACCGCAATGTATTTAAAAAAGATAACTATATGTCAATTTTTAAAAGAGCTGTTTCCCAAAGCCAAACTTGACAGTGGAAAAACACTGTTCCAATGGTCAGCAGGAGGATATTTCTTTACCCACATAACTTCGGTCCAAATGGGGTACTACTTTCTATTTATATCCTCTCCCCCAGGCTTATTTTGGACATTGTTTCCCTGTCAACTCTTTCAATAGACTGTGACATTTTGTTTCAACAGGGCTCTCACATAACTTCCATAGCATGCTCATAACATAACTGCAATAAAAAGATCACCTTGAGGGCAGATATTCCATCATCAACATACTGATCCAAACAGTCTGTTGGTTTGATGTAGTTCCTCTTATTTTCTTTATTTCTTTCACAGCAATGAGGAAAAGCAGTCAACTGAATTGCTGAAATCTGAACAGTCTCTTGAATGTAAAGCCAATTTTTTGTTATTCTGAGACGTTGTGTTTATTTGAGAAGGAGCAATGTGCATGCTCAACACAACACAGGCAGCATAACATGGGATATGCCTTTGGGAGCTGAGGCATTAACACTAGCCCCTGAGGTCAAGACGAGGTAGCCTTCCAGAGACATGGGTGGGGCCACGCACCCTGACTCGTCACTAAAGCCCTGTGGAAAAGAATGGCCACCAGACGCATTCATCTTGAGGACGACCTTTCCTGTCCACTTTGTGGACATATTCTCTGTCAGCCAGTGGTGCTCACTTGTAGGCACAGGTTCTGTAAAGCCTGTCTGAAAGGCAGCTGGGAGACACAAGGCAGGGAGGATCCACACTATTGTCCTCTTTGCTGGAGTGAATCTACCATGGATCAAATAGTGGTGAGCGCTGTGCTTCAGAAGTCATGTGAGACTTTCAAGGAGAACAGAAGCAAGACTGACCCAGAGGCTTGTAAGGAGCATGGAGAAAAGCTCACATTGTTCTGTCTGGACGACTTGGAGACAATCTGTGTGTTGTGTCAAAAAGCTGATGCACACACTGGGCACAGGCTCTATCCCATCGGGGAAGGAGCTCATGACTGTAAGGTAGGCAAGTTCAAATTAGCCCTCTGTTAAGACATCTGGCTCATAGAGTTCTCCAGTACTTTATATATTGAGAAAATTAGATATATTTCAGGGAGAGCAAAGAAGTTTAAACAAACTTGGCAGCCTTTCCTTGACTATATATATATGTACATGACACCTCAAATAACTTTTGTTTACAGTTTGAGATTTGCCATAGAAACCTGTGCCATGTTTGTTCTTCATTTTTTATCTTTTATTTTTGTATTCCTTTTTTCAGTGTTTTTTATGTGTGTATGTTCATTAAAAAAATCATAAATAAAGTATTAAAAAAAAACGAGTGTTGGTGACAGCACACATTTTTATTGTCTGAGCTGTTTATCTTCAGCATCACCTGCTTAGGCAATCTTGCATGACCAAACACTTTCCCCTCTGTTTTACAACCATAGATAGTATATAAAAGTTTACAACCGATTACTGTCAGTTGTAAAACACAATGATTACAGCTGGATTGGATGATGAACAATTGTCCCATTGTTTGGATGCCGAATTTGAAGTATGTCCTTATAAAATTACTAAGGTTAATTAATATGAATTTAAGATGACTGAATTAATCTAACGATCACACAATAACTGATTAGCTTGATTGATTATCTGGCAGAATTAACAGATTAATTCTTAAAAGCTAGTTATTAAAAAAGTATAAAAGTATATTGTACCTGGACATTGTTTTCAGCTTGTTAGCATTCTAAAAATGATTTTACTGTTTTTTTTCACCATTTTTTAGTTGGATTTTCTTTCTACTTTGGAGCTTTCTCAAAGCCCAATATGCTGATATGTGTGAAGGACTTTGTTGAGTTCATTAACATCAGCTAATTATAGATTTATATTTTTGGTTGCCATTGGGGTCGAGAGAGGACTGAAACTCGACTCCCACAAGGTTTCTGTGATGGTCATTCTGCTCCGCGTTCTCTGGAGAATGGAAAACCCTTAAGTAATAATAATGTGAAATTATTATAATGGTTGACAAATTGTGTACCTGCCGTTACAAGAACTCAATGTTGCTTATGTGACTAGGACATTAGACCCTTTTCCATAGATTTGTCCCTTTACTTTGATCCTGTTGTATTGAACAGCTTTGCAGTTTCAGATAATACTGCCATGGAAGAGTGTGTGGCAGCTGAAGGCCACACTTTGTGCTGACAGCTTGGCCACTTGCCAAAATGACCTTGTTTTGAAGTGTGGATGCCCTGTGATTGACTTTACAGGAGGAACTGAAGAGTGCTCTGCTGCCTTTGAAAGACAAGTTGCAGCTGTACAGGAAGGTGAAGATGGACTGTGAGGGAATGGCACTACATGTCAAGGTACTGTCACTTCCACTAGTACAGCATGTTACTCTGAACAAGGTGTGTGGAGGCAATGATTATTACCCATCAATCATGTCTCTTTTCAGAACCAAGCTGAACACACCGAAACACAGATCAAAGACGAGTTTGAAGCTCTTCACCGTTTCCTGAGAGAGCAGGAGGCCGCCAGGCTTTCAGCTCTAAAGGATGAAGAAGATCAGAAGGATCGGATGTTCAACCAGAAGATTGAGGAGATAAGCAATGAAATGCATTGCCTCTCCAACATCGTAAGATTAGTGGAGCAGGAGATGAACTCTCAAGCCATCCCGTTTCTTAAGGTAGAAAAGACAATTGTTGCTTCAGACAATTCTAATACCAAATATTAGTTTTTAAAATGCTTTTTTGTGGTTTCAGAATTACAAAGAAACAATAAAGAGGTAAGTGTTACCACATCTAGGATACCAGCTCAACTTATTGTTAGGATGAAAAAAGCTCCAGACACAATTCTCAACAACTAACTGCTCCAGTATCTTTACAGAACCTGGCGGACTTCCCCTGAACCACAAATGATGTTTGATTCTCTGATTGACGTGGCCAAACACGTGGGCTCTCTGAAATATAAAGTGTGGGAGAAGATGAAGAACATAGTTAAATATTGTAAGCTCCTAAAACACCAACTTGTCAGGTTCTATTGATCTTCTGCTTCCTGCAACACTAATAACTGCTACATGGATTCTTCTTTGCAGATCCTGTGATTCTGGATCCAAACACAGCAGCTAGCTGCTTCATCCTCTCAGAGGATCTCACAGTTGTGCAGAACTCCACCCAGATCTTCAAGCTGCCAGACAACCCAGAACGTTTTGACATCAGTGCTGAGATGCTGGCTGCTGATGGCTTTTCTTCTGGACGCCACAGCTGGGATGTTGAGGTGAAGGACAACACCTATTGGGTCATGGGAATAGCTAGTGATTCCATCAACAGAAAGGGCAAGCATGTGCTCACACCAGCAGAGGGATTCTGGTGTATAAGGTTCCGCAATGGAGAGCACAAGGCCTGCACAGCACCATGGCAGCCGCTGAACATGACTAAGAAGCCACAAGTTATAAGAGTAGTTTTAGACATGGATCGAGGAAAAGTAACCTTTTACGACCCAGGAGAAAGAACCCCTCTCTACACCTTCACAGGTGTCGTCACACCAAGAGCTTTTCCCTATTTTTGCACTGCCTGCAAAGAGCATCCACTGAAAATCCAACCCTCAAGGATTATCTTGTCAACCGACGCATAATTCACTTGGGAGATGTATTGTCAAACATCGTTTGTTAAAAAAATTATATAAGAAAGGGCTGCTCGAGCTTGAATTGAGTTTTTTTTGTCTTTTGCTTCATTTGCAAAAAATAATATATAAAATATTTGTAAGACAGCAATAAATGTGATCAGTTTTATATGAATTATATGAAACAAACACGTTTTAAAATATTTATTTTGAGTTACAAAAAAAAAAAATTGTCTGGGAGAACTGAAATTGTAAATAGCTTTACATCCTTTAACACCCATATATTACTACGCTGACAAGATGTCTAATATAAAATGACTTTCCATAACATGAATTCAGTATTACTTCAAATACACATCTTTTGAACTGCTTTCCAAGAAAGAAAGCATAAACAAATTGAAACACAGATCTGAGGTTTCACATAAGGCACATATAACAACTTCTGTGCATTCTCAATGCCATGCCACTGTTGTTCAGAGGTTCAAATATGACAAGTCATATTAGTTTTTCATTGCATTAAAAAGACTATGGTTAGTGTTTGATCTATTAGCCACATGTACAGTGTGTTTCAGCGTGGTCTTTCAACCCAAAAAAACATAAACTTCAAACTCAAGTGTTGCTTATACCTACATGGAATTATTTTTGCAGCATATATCCTAAATGGGTTGACAACATGTAACAAAGTTTGACTTGATACTACCCATTTCTGTTCAAACTCATTATTGTAACAAATATCCTATTCAAAATGGGTCTTTGAAGATCCCATGTGATGTTCAAAGGCTTTTTTGAAGTGTTTATTTAAAAAAATAAAAGGAGTTATTAATGGAATAAATACCCTCATATTAAGTCCTGGAGTGTTACTCATTCAGTGTTAAAACCTTGTCTGTAACTTTACTCCACCTATGTAAGTAGTCCTATTAACCTTGTTCCCTGAACGGCTAGCCTCTCTCAGTTCAGCCCTGCCATAGCATCCATGTCATAGAGACAATCTTCCCTCCACTATAGCATTGTGTAGTTCCTCATCTACAGCCTCATAACGTGCAGCTCTGCTGTTCAAAAAGTAGATCTGGTCAGTGGTGAGACGTGGGTCGTATCCCTCCCTCTGTAGCCTGGTTTTCTGAATTTTGAATGTACCTACGCAGGAATGTGGAGATACATTTAGAAGATTATTATTCAATTACTAAAAAAATAAATAGTGATGGTAAACATTTATAGGGTGCACTCACACTAAATCTAGTACGTTTGACCAGTGTGAGTGTGCCGTTCCGTACTCAAGCACGGTACACTTCCTTGGCCTTGGCACACTTGGGAGAGGTGTTCTCAGGCCAAAGTAAAGATGCTAATGAGCCGACACAAGCACAAGCATAACGGCTTGGTAATTATCTAGAAGACTGTTAAGGCTGAAGGGCTCCTAAAGTGTTAACAATCATTGTGCTTGATTTTCTTTCTCATAGTTTTTTTTAATAGACTAGGCATCTCTACAAATTATATGAGCCTTTACCCCGCAACCCAATACGTCCAACGTAGGCCTACATTTAAAAAAAAATTGCAGAATGATTCTGAGAGGTCTGATGTGGAAGTGGAATGTTTGCTGCAAATTTGGCCGGATGAAAATATTCAAAATCGTACAGCCTACAAGTAGCCTCGATCCAAATCCCAAACCCATGCGCACATAGACCTGGTGAAGTAGGGGAGACCGGGGCTAGTAGGCACACTTTTTACTCTAGTGAGAATTGCTCATCACCTACACATCTTTCAATAGTCATTCCTACATTAAATTGAAGCTTAAGGTGTTGGCTTGGAATGTGTACCCCTCACTGTTTCTAACTTATTGTAATAAAGAAGAAATTAATCAAAGACACCCTAACACATTGTGACAACCAACCTCATCAAGGGGTCGGTTGTCACACACTATGGGGTTGTTTGTCACAATGTTATCTTAATGGGAATAATCTTAAAAAGAAGGCAAGAAAGCAGAACTACATTTTAAAGTTTAATTGCACTGTCAAGTTGACAAATAGGCCTACATAACTTACTGTTTCTTCTTCTCCAGCTGGGGTGAAGAAGTGCACTCGGGTAGAGTAGCCTTGGCAGCTAGTCTAGTTTGGGATGCACTGGGTCGTTTTGATTTTGTTGCCCTTTTTTCTTTTGCATGCTAGCTGCCTTCTCCTGCTCTATTCTTTCCTTCACTGGGGTGTCAGTGAGGATACAGCTTGACAATTTCTTTCGTTATTGGGTTCCTTTTCTGGCCTTTGGATAACATGTGACAAACAGCCCCCCCAAAAATGTGACGACCAACCCCAACTTGAATTTCTTGCTAGCATCAAGGCCAACAACCATCTGACAACTAATTAGCTTGCTAACAACAATCTAAACTATAGCTTACCCTTCACTCTTTTTTAGGGTAACAATTGTTTTGTTAGAAACTAGGGCTCGACCCATATAGATTTTTGAGTGCCGATGCCGATTATTTTCAGAGAAAAATTACGATAGCGATTAAATCGGCCGATTATTTTTTTTATAAATCCCCAAAATATATATTACATTTTCTTTCTTTTTTGAACCCTTAAAGATCTCCTATTATACTACTTTTCTGGTCTTAATTTCTTGTTAAAAACTGCTATAGACCAACCCGACACGAATCACATCACAAAAAAACATGTAGATTTTCGGGACACTCTTCCTCTCACCCTAGCGAGCACAGCAGTCTCTCTCTACACTCAGCTTTGTGCTTCTCCGCCCCTCCCCCCCCCCCCTCCTCCTGCAAACTCCACTCCGTTGTGATTGGTTACCTTCCTTCCGGAACATTTTCAGCAGCGCGCGGAGAGATTTCAGAGCAGGAAGGTGGGGGCATGGCCGGAGCTTGCCTGAGCAGCATTACCATACATGGAAACATCCGCTTTTCGTGACGACAAAATTATCAGGAAATTCTGAACCGATTTGTCACGTGATTCCTCGACCGGCTGCCCTAGTGTTTAGTGCTCTGCACAGTCACCCCAGACGGTCAGCAGGGAATACGTGTAAATGCAGGTACGTAATTATTTGATACGCTAGTATGGTTAAACATGACTATAAATCATTATAACAACATTTATAGGTCATAAAAGTCAAAAAGTATAATAGGTCCACTTTAAATATAAATACTTTTTACTGTCGATATGTTTACAGGAACGTTTTATTAATTGCAATATGCATTATCTTCGGAGATGTGCTATAATCGGCCGATATATCGGTCGGGCCCTATTATAAACCCATTGTGTAAAAGCCGAGAAGAAAAATACTGAGGAGCTAAATATTGTCAATTTGACATGAACACAAACAGTCCTCTCACCTCAAATTCAGCAGTCTAACTCCAAGGAAGAATACAGTGCCTTGCAAAAGTATTCATACCCTCGAAATTTTCGACATTTAGTCACGTTATAACCACACACGAACATTCATTTTATTGGGATTTTATGTGATAGACGCATAATTGTGAAGTGGAATGAAAATTAAACGTGGTTTTACAAACTGAAAAGTTTGGCGTGCAAAAGTATTCAGCCCCCTGAGTCAATACGTTGTAGAACCACCTATCGCTGCAATTACAGCTGCAAATCTATTTGGGTTTGTCTCCACCAGCTTTGCCCATCTACAGACTGACATTTTTGCCCATTCTTCTTTAAAAAATAGCTTGAGCTTCAGATTTAGCATCAGATTGGATGGAGAGCGTCTGTGAACAGCATTTTTCAAGTCTTTCCAGAGATTCTCAATTGTATTGAGGTCTGAACCATTTTGATCTAAACCATTCCATAGTAGATCTGGCTGTATTTTTAGGCTAGTTGTCCCTCTGGAAGGTGAACCTCCACCCCAGTCTCAAGTCTTTTGCAGACTCTAAGGCACACACCGGCCCGATAATCGCCGTCGTAGAGTCTGGAGGGGGAGGGGACACGAATCTGTTTGCCGTGTGCCGTGAAATCGGTCGTCGTAGATGTCGTCGGGCTTCTTTTGAGCCGATTGAACATGTTCAATTGGCGGTGGGCAGTCTTTCAGTTGGAGCAATTTGATTTGTGGAGGGCTAACGAATCAGTGAAGCCCGGAAGTGAGGCGGGTAGCACAAACAGCTAACAACAGTTAGCCATTGTTTTAATGTGTTTGTTTGTTTCGTTCAGCGAGTACTCACATGCATCAACCCTTGTTGACTGCTCGACACCATGCTCGACACTCTCTGCTAAAAATGGTGCTCTTTATGGTCCATAAATATAAATACGCATTTCTATCTATGTTTTAGAGAGCCGTCCCATCATTTCCGGCTTCCGTATTTTTTCGGGCCACAATACAGATTAGCGCCGCCTGCTGTTATGGAGACATTACGTCCCACGCAAGCGCAGAGCGTACGGAAAGTCAGCACTCGGCTTGGTGTGTTCTTTGCACTTTTTTGGCCGCGACGGGAAGACTGGAGTTGCCTGAATCGGCAAACTCCATTTTTGGCTAGTCGGACTGGTGTGTCCTGGCCTTAACAGGTTTTCTGTCCTGTATTTGGCTCCATCCATCTTCCCATCAACTCTAAACAGCTTCCCTCTTCCTTGCTGAAGAAAAGCAACCCCATAGCATGATGCTGTCACCACCATGTTTCACGGTGAGGATGGTGTGTATAGGGTGATGTGCAATGTTAGTTTCCGCCACACATTGCATTTTGCATACAGGCCAAAAACTTCAAGTTTGGTCTCATCTGAATATGCTGTGTCCCCCGCATGGCTTGTGGCAAGTGTTGGAGGAAGGTGCTCTGGTCAGATGAGACCAAAATTGAAGTTTTTGGCCTTAACGCAAAGTGCAATGTGTGGCAGAAAACTAACACTGCACATCACCCTATACACACCATCCCCACCGTGAAACATGGTGGTGGCAGCATCATGCTGTTGGGGTCCTGTTCTTCAGCAGGGATAGGGAAGCTGGTCAGAGTTGATGGGAAGATAGATGGAGCCAAATACAGGGCAGAACAACCTGTTAGAGTCTGCAAAAGACTTGAGACTGGGGTGGAGGTTCACCTTCCAGAAGGTTAAATACCCTAAACATACCGCCAGATCTACTATGGAATGGTTCAAATCAAAGCATAGTCATGTGTTAGAATGGCCCAGTCAAAGTCCAGACCTCAATACAATTGAGAATATCTGGAAAGACTTGAAAATTGCTGTTGACAGATGCTCTCCATTCAATCTGATGCTGAATCTGAAGCTTGAGCTATTTTCAAAGAAGAATGGGCAAAAATGTCAGTCTGTAGATGTACAAAGCTGGCAGAGACATACCCCAATAGACTTGCAGCTGTAATTGCAGCGATAGGTGGTTCTACAAAGTATTGACTCAGGGGGCCGAATACTTTTGCACGCCACACTTTTCAGTTTTTTTATTTCTAAACATTTTTTTAAACCATATTTCATTTTCATTCCACTTCACAATGATGCACCACTGTGTGTTGGTCTATCACATGAAATCCCAATAAAATAAATGTACGCGTGTGGTTTTAATGTGACAAAATGTGGAAAATTCCAAGGGGTATGAATACTTTTGCAAGGCACTGTATGTAGGTGACCTCTGATCCCAATTCTGGATATTTACATACCAAAATTTCACAGACAGCGCCTTCTGGTTCCAAGATATAACGATTGTGACAACCAACCCGTGTGACATACAGTGCTGTGTGAAAGTTTGTGAACCCCTTGAGCCTTTTGGAATTTTATTTATTTTAACCATTATTAATTCATTTTTATCAATACCAGTATTTTTTATATGAAATAACAGATGTTTGTTTATCAATTCAAAAATGTTCTTTTCCAGAAATACGGAAGCCGGAAATTATGGGACGGCTCTCTAGACCATAAAAATAGATAGAAATACGTATTTATATTTATGGACCATAAAGAGCACCATTTTTAGCAGAGAGTATCGAGCAGTCAACTAACTGTTGTTAGCTGTTTGTGCTACCCGCCTCACTTCCGGGCTTCACTGATTCGCTAGCCCTCCACAAATCAAATTGCTCCAACTGAAAGACTGCCCGCCGCCGATTGAACATCAACACAATCGGCTGAACATGTTCAATCGGCTCAAAAGAAGCCCGAAGACATCTACGACGACCGATTTCTCGGCACACACCAAACAGATTTGTGTCCCCGCCCCCTCCCGACTCTACGACGGCGATTATCGGGCCGGTGTGTCCTGGCCTTTAGGCTCACCAAAGTGAACCCATACAGGTCAGACATGCTAAAAGCGAAACAAATCTCAGGAATAGAGTTGTGATGCTGCAGATTTGTCTGGGGACAGCTATAAATTAATTAAAAAAAAGTTTGAGCTCCATCGGTCCACCGTGAGGCAGATCATCTACAAATGGAGAGCTTTAAGGGTGACTGAACATCTGCCTATAAGTAGACTTCCTTCAAAAATATCCATAAGCACCACAAGAAAAGTTATTTTTCAGTTAAAAGCTAACCCAAACATTACATCTAGTGATTTGCAGACCTCTCTTGCAGCATCTGGGACAGATGTGCATGGTTCCAAAATAAGAATAAGTCAACATGGCTTTCAAGGGAGGGTTGCTGAAGAAGCCTCTACTCTCAAGAAAGAACAAAACTGCTTGTCACAACTTTGCCAGAGAGCACCTGGAGATACCTGAAGTCTTTTCTGTGGACAGATTTTTCCAAAATTGAACTGTTTGGTCACAAACAAAACCGTCATGTTTGGGCAAAAACGCAACTCTGCCTACCACCAAGAGAACCTTCTCCTAAGTGAAGAACGGTGGTGGCAAATGGTCTGGAAATCTCCAGATGTAATGTTTGGGTTGGTTTTTACCTGAAAAATCCCTTTTCTTGTGGCGCTTGAGGATATTGTTGAAGGAAGTCCACTTCTAGGCAGATGTTAAGTCACTCTTAAAGCTCTCCATTTGTAGATGATTTGCCTCATGGTGGACCGATGGAGCTCAAACTTTATTATATGAATTTATAGCTGTCCCCAGACAAATGTGCAACATCAAAACTCTATTCCTGAGATTCCCCTTTGAGCATGTCTGACCTGTATGGGTTCAGTTTGGTGGGCCTAAACTGACCTGGTTTGATCTCTGTTTTATCTAGTGCCGCCCAATTTCTTCCCTAAAGATCTCTCATTGGTCTATTTCATCAATCAGTTTGGCCCACCTGATTGTGTTTACCTTGCTCGATTTAAGCAATACAGCTCAGGGTTCACAAACTTTTGCACATACAACATTTGTCAAATAATTTGTTTTATCTGTTTTAACAGTTGATTTCTGGAAAAGAAAACTGTTGAATTGATAAACAAACATCTGTTATTTCATATAAAATACTGGTATTGATAAAAAATAATTAATAATGGTTAAAATAAATAAAATTCCAAAAGGCTCAAGGGGTTCACAAACTTTCACACAGCACTGTATAACCCTGTTCTCCCTATAGCAAGGAGCAATCATGCCCAGGCCCAGATCTTTAGGAGCAGTGTGAGTACAGGCCAGCGGGGGAGGGGGGGCAATCGTGCTTGAGTACGGCACAGGGCAGCTTTGCCTAGTGTGAGTGCGCCCTTATGCCTTGTTTCCAACGAGCAGAGCGGCTCAGCTTGCTTACACTAGATCTGGTGAATGTTTGCTTGGTCAAACCAGCCGCTCCTATTATATGTATGAGCCAAAATAAGCGCACTGAGCCACACCGAACTGAGCCGCTCTGCACGATGGAAACGAAGCATTATACTCAAGAAAGACACAGTATTAGGACAGTTTACCTGTGGTGTCTACATTTGGGGAGATTCGCAGAAACACAGGGCGAGCATATGGAGGTAGACCTTGCTGGACTTTTTGCAAGAATCCATTGGAGTCAAAACTCCCTGAAGTGTCTGCAATAGCAGCCATGCCTGCCTTACCTTCCACACCTAGTAGGAAACATGGAGATAAACACAAAGTAGTGAGTATAGTCAAAAGCTACGTGCTAAAGAGAAATAACAATACTGGTTCAATGTGTTGATGAGAGCACTAAGTATATGAAGTTAACCATGACCTGGTACTGTCACGCCATACACAGCAACATCAGTCTGACCCAGAAGACTGCTGAGTATGCCTTCCACCTCTGTGGTTGAGACGTTTTCTCCCTTCCAGCGGAACGTGTCTCCACTGCGGTCACGGAAGTACATGTAGCCCAGGTCATCCATCACCAGCACGTCACCTATAGGGTAGACATATAGAAAGCTAGTCAAAGTATGGCTGAACTTTAACTTACTGAGCACTGAGAAAGGGAGCTTGGCAATTCAACACATTTTCAGCATATGAACTTCAAGTTGAAGTTCATATGCTGAAAATGTGTTGAATAGTTATAGCTCCTAAACCTTGAATCAAGGTTTAGGAGCTATAACTATTTCAATCCTGTACACTTAAAGCGGCTACGAGGAACTTTTAAATATCTTTTAAACAGCCTCATTTTCCCTCTGATAATCATAAATTATCTTTAACAGCAAACGAGACCATCAGTGCAAAGAAAGACGTTTTTATATAGTTTTTATTAATGCATTTGATCTGGTGGCAAACCCAGTCCGATTTTCGGCTTGCACATGCAGGCTCTATAGTCACATATTCGTATTGGTCGCAGATTTCAGTGTAGCGCAGCAAAGTGATTTGAGTAGCCTATCCCTCCAGGCAGGGACGGCTGGTATCAATGGGCTAGTGGGGCTAAGCCCTCCCTATCTTTTACAATAAACATGAGAACATTATTAAATGAATGAAATTATTAAAATATAATAGTTACTAACACTTAGAATTGGTTGATTTTGTGCAACGCGAGCAGCAACAGCACCAAATAATCACAAAAACGCAGGATACATATATCTGTCTGGTCTGACTTTTCTAAGACCACACTTAGCAAAATCAGCATCCAATAGGTGTTGTCCAATCTTGATTGACATATGTTATGACATACCCCCCCCGATTTAGAGACCATTTGGACTAAAGTAATCTAGCCCAGACCATTGACTTTCCGCCAATCACAGTAGCCTACAGTGACTTTAGGCCCGCCTCCAACAGTGACAGTGACTCTCACTGTTGGAGGCGGGAGATAAGAGTGTTGATCAACAATGGAGAGTGCTAACCGGTGCCAATGGTGGACTATCTACCGACTCACCCGTTTTCGTTGATGCCTTTGGAAGAAGATAAATAAATAAAGAAAGAGACTAGGGGCACATCGCCCAAACGATGTCCAAATAAAACAAAAGGACACGCGATAAAATTGTTCATTTTGTGTGTCTTGGTTTGAAAGGAAGGACTGGCTAACGGCTAGCATAGCTAAAAGCGCACTTCTCTGTTTCCCGTGCGTGCTGTTTGGAGGAGACACGGCTTGGACCCAACAAGGGGTTATGGATTTAAAACATGTATCGTCTAAAATCAAGAAAACATGAATGCAGTGCAAGTCACATCGGAAACTGTTAAGCTGTCGATGTTGGACAAAGGTGTATTGCCTGTCAACTGGATGACGGCCACCGCATCTCTATACATAGACACAACAAGCAGGTAAAGAAAAACAGACATTGGCTGTCAAGGATTGTGGACTGTATTAAGTTATGTGGGGCACACAAGCCAGCTCTGAGGGGCTCTGATGAATCTGAAACTTCACTCGCAACTTGTTAAGATAGTCAGTTAGCCGATCACCAGTCAAACGCACAGGTTGCCAAGACTAGCCAAAACGAGTTGCTTGATTGTTAGCTGTGTATGGACAGAAACTGGCTGATGGCTTTCTGTGAGGACACGGAATATTTCAGCTCCGTGAGAGGTGACACTGCATCAACTCATTGCAATCAGGTGTGTGTGGCACTGACTGGCATTAGTTGATGCAGTGTCACTAACCACTCTCACAGAGCCGAAAAGATTCCGTGCCCTCACACTTCATCATTTGAGACTCGCACCGGCCTGCACATGCTAGAATACTAAAAATACGTAAAAATACTAACACTTTTGTCCAAAGGGGCCGCCAGCCGCCAAAGTTCCTCATAGGCACTTTAAAATAATCATTGCACATATCTAAATTGAGAACTTCAAACTGTGTTGAATGATTATGAATATAAATAAAAAAGCCTCTGTTACCTGATATATATGCAGAATCATTTTTCTTGAAGACATTGTGAGCTATCTTCTTCCTTGTAGCATCCTGGTTAGCGTAGCCATCAAAGCGCCGTAATGGGTCCTGCTGGTTGATGCGGCCCACAAGAAGCCCAGGCTCACCTACAACACAAACATGAGTCTAATGCTTTCACAAGATCGGCCAAGTGAAGAGCCACACTCTACTTCTACAGCAAAGACATTATGAAGCATTAGAATAAGTTACCAGGGTGGCAAGGCACACAGAGGCCTCTGCTGTCGCGAACCAGCTCCATGCTGTCCTCGTCCACCTTTACCAGACGAATGGGGTACACGTTGGGGAGAATGCGACTGTTGAATCCACAGGCTCCCACCTGGCATGAAAAGAATTAACTCAACTCAGATCAAATTCACATGTATTCAGTGAAGATACAGGTGACAATGATTGCTGACCTTTCCATCCATGTTGGCGATGCTACAGTTGCACTCAGTCGCTCCGTAGAACTCTCCAATCTGCGCCACTCCAAAGCGCTGTGTGAAGGCCTCCCACACACTGGGGCGCAACCCGTTTCCCACTGCCAGCCGAACTCTGTGGCCTTTTTCCGATGGCCGTATTGGCTGAGACAGGAGGTAGCGGCAGATTTCCCCGATGTACTGCACCACCTACGAAGGCAAATCAGTCTTGTTATTGCGCTGGCATTTGTTCCAAAATGTATGTTTTTTGTGGGAAGAGTTTTCATAAAATATGACACATTACAATATTTTCTAAGCAGGAGCTCTTACAGTGCAGTTGTGCTTAATGCAATCTTCCCAGAAGCGGCTGGCTGAAAATTTCTTCTTCACTACCACAGTGAGACCATGGATGAGACACTGACCAACTCCCATGATATTACCTGGTAATAAAAGGCAGCTAACAATTCTGTTATGCAAATAAAAAGCCATAAACTGTATTCATTCAAGAGATGGAGGCTACCATCACATTACCTGCAGAGTGATAGAGAGGCAGACAGTCATAAATGATGTCTGCAGGGTGCATGCGAAAGGCAAAATACCCAAAAGCAGCGATTCTGTAGTAACTGTTGTGGAGACACAGGAGAGATGGTCAGACATCTATCAGTAGCTGTGCAGCAACTGTAACAACTCCGGATCCTTTTTAGTGAATAACATACCGACTGTGAACCACAATGGCAGCCTTGGGCATCCCTGTGGTGCCGGAGGTGTAAATATAAAATAGGCGGTCTGCAGGAGAGAATAATAGAGCATAGCAATAACACAGTAACAGTTCTGTCCATTAAGGTTTCTTCACAGCAGTCATCCATCAGTGCTGGAATGTGAGACGGGAACCAAAAGAATGATAAAACCGAAAATATAGCTGCTGCTTCATTCTGCTACATGTTTTCCTTGAGAATACAGACCTCTAGTTTGTCATGTAGAATATATCTTGCACTCACGCTGACTTAAAAATAGCAAACTACTCATTAACACACACCTTTATCCTTACATAGCATCAGAGTTGAGTTGAGTGATAGATTAGGTACTCACCATTCATGCCTTTGGGGGGAACACAAGGCGAAGGAGGATGTCTAGATGTAGACGCTAACATGGGGTCCAGCGGTCGAGCACACAGAGAGGCCAGATGTTCTGCACTGAGGTCTCCGCTACAGAACCGTACCATGGACTGGCTGAAGGAAGAACTGACTTCCAACATGGCTGACATTCAGTAAGAGGAACAAAAGGGAGAAGGGAACAGTCAGGTCAGTTCAAACCCTCCATTTTTAATAACACATTACTGTAAATGCATGTCTTATATGGTGAGCAACATAAAATATATACTGCCACTATGACATTTTCTTATATTAGGTCAGGCCAATACTACTTATTTATGAACCCACATTGCCTATCCAACTGTCATTCAACAACACTAAGACAAAAGCAGTTAAAACTAGCATCTGAGGAACATGGATTATGTAACAAAGAATGAGAACATTTGGTAAAAAACACCCACACATGTACGTAGCTTATCACAGAAACCAAAGGATTGAATTATTAATATTGTAATAGAAAATAAAACAAATAAACCATTAACAAACTAAAAAAAGAGATACCACAAAAATAAAGATTAAAATCCAACACACCAGACAAAAAATTAAACATGAAATATGTTGCTGAGGTTGATCAGTATGCCAAGACTTTTGCCTACAATGCCAACGTGGCTTATTCATTTGCCAAATATGGGGCAAGCTTTTATCCAATTATGGCACTTTAGAATACAACCCTCTGCAGATTCAGAATGAAAAGCTACATGCTAACATCTCAATGGGCTTGTCCTATACTGTTAAACACATCATTACCATCAGCAAGCTCAGCTCCAAAGACAATAGCTCGTGACCCTGACACCCCAATACAGTGCAGGAGGGAATCATTGCGGAGGTTGAAGTTGATGAGTGCAGCTTCCACCCCAACCTTGGCCAAGCCTAGCCAAAGCGCCACCTGTGACGGCCTGCTTTCCATGAACAGGGCCACCACATCCCCTGCCACCCAGCCCTGAGCCCTTGCCCAGTGGGCCACGGCATTAGACAGCTCGTCCAGCTGTGTGAAGGTCCACGTTTCCCCCGTGGCCTCATAGATCAGTGCTGGTTTATTGGGGTAGCGTTTTACTGTCTGGGCGAATATGGAAGGTATGTTACTCCCATTGCGCATGTAGCGCCACAACGCCATCTTCACTCTCAACAGCACATACAGGCCACTGGTGAGGAGAGAAGGAAGACAAGCAGACATGAGGTAGGCCTACAAGTAGATGAAGACCCATAACATGTTTTTTAATATGGATATCCTTTAACTTACATGAGGTCTCTCTTGGCAGTGCGCGCTGCAATGTAGAAGTACTTCCAGCTTCTTGTGCCCAGATATACCCCAAAGCCTGCAGCCAGGCTCCAGGACCAGGACACTTCGAAGAGACGCAACAGTCCCAAGGACCCCAGAGAGGCTGACACACTGGCCGCATTGTGCATTCTTGTCATGGAGGAAATGCAGATGGGTTTGATGATAGAACGGGCATACGTCCAAGAATAGGCTACCTCTCGATTTTCTCTTAATGACATTTGAACCAGGCCTACTTAAAATACATACATAAATAAACAAATAGGCCTTAAACAATTGTAGCATATACAAGCCCCTGAGCACGGATAAAGTTAGCATTGCAGTTGTTACACATTCATTTGATCACATTTAAGCAGTGAACATAAACAGACATTACTCCACATTACAGGCTATCGTCGTTAACTTAAACGCGACACCTTATCATTAGCCTGACATGCTATGCAATGCTAACAACTTACCTACGAGTCAATGGACTGGAGCGATGTCACCTTTCACCCGATAACCCCGACGTGGGCACAACTTGTTAGGCTACTTGGTAACAGAAACTCTTGAGTTTTCAAATCTCCCTCTGGATGCTGAGAGCGTCGAGAAGCAATACAAAAGTAGCACTTCTGAGGAAAGCAACTATTTTAACTATTTTACATTTAAAACTTCGTCATGTCGGTCATTGTTGATTAAGCTAGTTTACAGTTTACATTCAAGTATAAAACGTAGGCCTACGTGAGCGAGTCCTGTAGCCTAGGTCATCATCTACGGAGGAGAATTCATAATGTGTGCCCGTCATTCAAAAGTTACCAAAAATGTGAAAGAAAGCTGGGAAACGCAGGGTGAATCAGGCTATTTTCTGTACTCCATGTTGGACAGAACCGTTGCCAAACAAGTACCGCCCACCCCGGGTATGAGCTTCCTCCAGTAGCGAAGCCATTTGTTAAACTGGGTGCTTGTCAAACTTTTCTCAATTGTGATAGGCCAATGATAAGCCCCGCCCAATAGCCCAACCACTAGAGATGCAAGTGGCTGCTACTCATCATAGAGCCGGCACAGACTACTAACTAAAGCTTTAGAAATGTAGTGAAAGTCTCTCCCCATCCCCCTATTCACACTGCTGCTCCACAAACCCTGGCTTGCTGAATATGAACACGACAAAGGCCTGATGAAAGTTCCACAGCACAGTTTACATTCTTACACTTGTCACAACACACACAAATAAATTATTTATTTCAGTCAGAGCAAAATGGTCATTGCAGAATGAAGGCAGGCCTGTATCTGTTGTCTGTCACTGTGGATCTCTGTCTGTAGAAAGAACAGCACACTCTCAGCACGGCCCTCCTCAGTAAGATGTAAACCCAAGGGTCCAGGATCTGATTCCAGGAGGCCAACCGTAAGCCCAGAAGAATGAACCCATCCTCGTCATTCATTGAGTCCCTGGGGCTTTGGTTGAACTGCATCACAAGAATGTGAATCTGTAATCAGAGGCACAGAATCACTCAGATAGCTATTAGCCTACAATAGGCTAGTTTAAAAGTACCTAACCAAACAAATTCTACAATCTAAACGAGTGGTATGTTACTCACAAGAAAGGGACTCCAGCACACACAGGAAATCACAGTTATCACTGCCAGTTGAGCCATCATTTCCACATCCAACGAACAAAACAAGGAGGTAGAGGATGCGGGTGATGCAAGACGAGTACATTGAGCTGCTGATTTTGTGTTAACACTGTGGGACTTCTTTCTGGCCTGTAGCAATGCCAGACAGCTGACAATGTTGCAGAGTAGGGAAAGAGTAAGTGCAGTGAGGCCCAGACATGAGAAGGCCAAAGCCAGATTGGTGTCAGCTGTTGACTGTGGACTATGGATAGGCAAGAAACACCATGTCCCAGGAGACTGGGAAGTGTAAGTCCCCACATCAAATAAAGGTAGAACTGCCAGCACAAGTGCAAGAGAGGACAAAAATAATACAACTCTCTGAACATGAGCCATTGTGATCCTAGCAGCATGGAAAAAGGGCTGGATGATGGCCATACAGCGCTCTACTGCCATGGCACAACCCAGCAGCAATGGGCACAAGCCAAAAAACACCATACTTGCACCAAAGATCTGACAGAAATACTTGTGGGGCTTCTCAGTCTTTACTTCAAACATCTGCTCTATGTGCAGATACAAAGCAAAGGCCCCTGGGATCACATGACCTCCCAGGTCAGCCAGAAGCAAAGCCATTGCTAGGAGCAGAAAGGTTGCTTTGGATTGGCGGCGGAGTCTGACATAGGACTTGGCCAGGATGACCAGAGCTGTGAGGTTGGAGATAGCACCACATGTCATAGTGAAGCAGGACATCCCTAAACCTGACCATCTGACAGCTGACCAGGTGCTGCTGTTCAGCCATGGACTCAGTAGTTCAGAGGAGTTGGTCTTGGGGTGGAGGATGGATGGCGTAGAATACAAAGTAGTCATTATAGATGCTGTCCTCATCTTCAGTGTCATCTGCTGAAAATGACAGGCAAAGTTAAACAACAAAGTTTAACATTTGTTAAAAAATAATAAAATAAAAATACTTAAATGCAAAATGATATAGGCCTACTAATGAATGTTATGATACATGCCTCACTGAGCCACAAGATTTAGACCTTGATTAGAAAAGCTATTACGGTACTGCCCAATCAGAGAAGTGGATGAACCCCTGTCAGAGCCTTTCTCCAGTGTGGAGGAGAGATGTGTCATGACTCATGAGGCACATGACAACGGTCCCAAAGCAGGTTGAAATTCAGATTGAATTCTGTGATTGTATCAAACAGTCATACAGCCAAAACATTTATAGAAATATAGCAATATTATGTCAATAGATTTTATGTCACATATACATGGACATCTTAGAAGAGTCCTCCATTGCACTCCTTCGTGATTTTTCTCTACTCATGACATCTATTGCAGTATGTCCGTCCTGGGAGAGGGATCCCTTTCTTTGTCGACTCTCCCTGAGATTTCTATTTAAAAAAAAAAAATCCCGATAAAGGGTTTTTACTGGGAGTTTCTTCTCAGCCGAGCTAAGGGTCTAAGGGCAGGGTGTCATACTGTATGGAATGTAAAGCCCACTGAGGCAAATGTCTATTTGTGATATTGGGCTATACAAATAAAATGATTTGATTTGATTTGCAAAAAGTTCCACATCTTTATATTAGAAGAATGTAGTCAAAACTTCAGCCAAATTTGTTCTACTTCTTTTGCATCTTTTGATAATGTAAAGTACGACCATTAGACTCCTTTGATTAACATTAACTGTCTGCTTGGTTGGTAACCTCCACACAAACTGCTTTAACTTGTGTTGATGCTGATCAAGCAGTCCATTTGTTTTACCATCGTCTTTTTCTTTTCTTTTTTTAATACAGATTATTTTCTT
This sequence comes from Ammodytes marinus, assembly GCF_949987685.1. Lineage (NCBI taxonomy): Eukaryota > Metazoa > Chordata > Actinopteri > Uranoscopiformes > Ammodytidae > Ammodytes > Ammodytes marinus. Next base: position 28,432,319 of record NC_137220.1, on the reverse strand, counting down.
TTTGCTTTTCTTTCTGTTTCCTCCCTCTTAATTCATCTATGGTCATTGTACCGAGACAGAGAAAAGCAATCTCCCCCGAGAGTGTGAGTAAAATAACAGAGGAACTGTATGGTTAAAATGAATTCAGGGGTTATATTCTGGTTGGGGAGGCTGTTATCAGTAACAACATTAATTTGTCATGATATAATCTACCATGGGAATTCATCAGACACATGTTGGATAGGATACTGTATCATTTATGTTACTCCTAATCTCCTGTTTAATTCTTCTTTTACTGAACACTGTGTTCTTTAAACAAAACCAAACATTTTTCATCAACTCAGACATCATAAAGCAACGCCTATAGTTTTTCTCTGATTTATTTAAATGAGGAAGAATCCAAATTTTCTAGAGCTCCAACCATTTAGTATCATGTGCTATTCTTATCCCTTACATTGTGCATAATGCGTATCTTGTCTTCACTTTGACTTATTTGCTACTGTAGAAAATAAGGTGTCTTATCTTATCTTTATAACCATTAAATGTTAATGCACAATAAATGAGGCTTACCTTTAGTTGACTCCAGATTAAGACTGGATTGTTTGGGATGGTTTAACAAAAAAAGAGAGTGCCAATGTGTTTCTCTTGTTTGTAGAGCTGCCTGATTAGCCACATTCAGTTATCACTATATTCTTCATATTCAGTTGTTCTCCTTCTCCTCTCATTCTCTTTTCCTGCTTGCCTTCAAGTGTCTCTTTCTCCCCGGTCCTACTGTCTCCCTCTCCAGAGGCTTGAAGGCTACGTTATCTGCACATGCTGGACCTGCATTTTGCATCCTTGTTTCCCCCTTTAGATAGTCTCCTTCCATCTCTTTATCTCCCCGACTGATCCTGAGGGGATCTCAAAAATCTCTTCATTTTGTAGGATTCATCAGTAAAAGTTGAATAGGTAAAAAAGGCAGCTATTGCTTTACAATATCAAAATTGCAATGATAAGTCTGATTCCCTCAAAACAAAAAGGGATTTGACTCTGCTATTCACCTGGTACCATGATGAATACCACCCATTGCCACAGAGACAGACATTAAAAGAGTTTTAAAGAGCTTGATGAGTAGGTGCCTCAGGGGATTCTTGTACATTTTTGGAATCCTATTCGTTAGAGGGAAAAACATGTTTTTTCAGGACTCCTAAAACCAGCTAAACTAACTGCTCATCAAAATTCAAGTACCAACTTTGAGACTCCAGAGTTGTTTTTTGAGAGCATTGTGTAAACAGGACAGAAGTGGAGAGGAAGTTCCATTTCCTCTGTATGTTTAACAGTTAGTATCTTTGAAGTCAGCCAGCTAGTTATGTAACTATGAATATATGCATATCAGACTGGAAGGTGCAAAGCTCAAAATTCTTAACTTCACTCTTATTTTGTTAATATTTTGTTGCTATTTCTGATTATTCTGGGCTTTACCTAAATAACTTTAAAGAAAAAGTGTTTTTGCCTTTCAGCTATTTAAAAACACATTTATTCTATTTGGAATACAATCATTTCCGAATAGTGGTGAGACGCCCTTCTAACGTCCTTTAAGCATGAGCTGCATCAAAACATCTGTTTAATACAATGTTTCCAGCATTTGCATAAGAAGTATAAAATCACTTGAACATTTTATTAAAACAACTTTTAAAACAGAAATTGAAAATACAAAACAAGGGATACATATTTTGACCAAAGTCCAAACTTGTGCTAAAACAGTTTTCAAAACTAATATACTATTATAAAAAAAGTCTTCTTTAAAAATATGTATCATCTAAACTTGGTAAATAACACAAATCTTATCAAATATTTTGATACAACACATTTAAGATATTACAGAATGCAAAATTGAGCAGGAATGCAGTCACTAACGTACTGCACAGCAGTTGACCAGCAATATATACACACACATATATTTAAAAAAACATTTCCGTCTCCTTTTTATTGGTTGTGTTAAGATAATATCAATTTAAATATGGTGGATAACAAAGTGCACCAGAAGTATCTTTGATAGGTTTTTTCCTGGTTGAGTAAAGTACCTGGATTATATAACAAGCATTATCAGATGGACCTGATTACAGCTTTTCATAATATCATCATTCATTTGGGTATTTTGGTCTAAAAGATTTTCCACATACAAACAATCTAAACATTAAGAGATTTATTTTCCCACTGTGAGCAACATTATTTAACATTTGATAAATACTCAAATAAAATAGATGTGGACATGAGATTAAAACACAGTAAGTGCTTAAATCATGGTTCACATTAACAGCTTTGCAATTAAACAGCAACACATTACATTTTTGAAGATCGTCTGTGGTATTGTAATATTCAATGTCGAATTAGATTTTTTTATTTCAAAGGAAATCCTTAATTTGTATTCAATTATAACAATCAACTGTTCTATTTCAATAGCTTAAAATGCAAAGAAAAAAAACTCAATAGAGAAATGATAAAGAAAGATACTAGTTACATTTTACAGTAAAGCAAACTGGTGCATTGGTTACAAATAGCAGTAAGTTATGGCTGAAATGGCAGCCTATACACGTAAATAAAAAGACACATGATGTTTTGTTCTTCAGATGCGAGACTCTCCTGTGTCCTGGTTGCTCTTGGATGCCTGAAGAGGGGAGAGACAAGCACATTTTATGACAGACACTTCTCCATTACTTCACTGTTGCTTGCTGAGCAGACATCCTTTATTTAACAAGGAGTAGGCTAAATCCACATGTTTCCCAACCTCCTTTCGATTATATGTGTCAAATGAAAATAAAAATGGGAGCCAAATCAACAAGGAAATACATATTATGCTGTATTGCATTTAGTTCAGCACACTGCTATGTCATATTCTGATGAAGTGTATGTGGATGGAAAATCATTTGATTATTCAGTTTACCCTCACCATAAGACATTTTGGTGAAATATAAAGAATGGTTTACCTGAGCTTTGCTGGAGTCACTGAACTCTGAGTAGCGCTTCTTCCTTGGTGCACAGCATTTGGATCTGATATTTCCATACTCTTCCCTCACCTACAAACACAATACAAATTAACTTTTGACACCAGAAAAAGCAGCAGATGTCCTTTATTTATTTCAGAGAGGAGTGTGACCGACCTGTTTAGAGAACAGACAGTGCATGACAAAGAGCATAACCCCCTGAAGGCAGTTTAAGATGGTGAACAGGTAAGACATGGCTGTTGTGCCCTTCCCAAACTGGAAACAACCAAAGATCCACATGGTGCCCAACACACAGAGCTGAGCCACTGCAGTAATGGTGAATGCCCTGCAGGAGGCAACAGAGACACACACAGGTCAAATCTGAGTGAGGCACTTTCACACTTGAGTAAAAAACATGAATCGCAAATACAGCCCCGGAAAAAATTAAGAGACCAGTCTGGATTTTTCCTAAATCTTTATCGCTACATTACTTATTGAAAATGCTCTAAATGACAATATTTTTATTGTAATTTTGGTAGAAATGTTGTCAGTAGTTTATATTATAAAATCTAAATGTTCATTTTACTCAAACATATACATATGAAGAGTAAAACAAGAGACACTGAACATTTGGAGTGGTCTCTTAATTTTTTACGGAGCTGTATATGCTCACATATATAGCATAGGCTACTGTATGTGTGTGTGATTGTTGCAGGCAGCTTGTGGGTTAGTGCTGACTCACTTTATTTTCTGCAGTTTATCCAAGTCAGGGTTTAAACTTGAGAACTTCTGTGCCAACTTCCACACAGTGATGAGAAAGAAGAAAACGTTCGCCTGTAGGAAACAAAGACGAGGATTAAAAAAAAACCAGCAAGTTCAAATTAAGGGTTTATTCATCTCAATCATTTTTATTTAGCCTTACTCACCAATATGATGACACAAGCAGGGCCAAAGAAACTCCAAATGGATTCCAGGTTTAACCAACAACTACAATGCAAATTGAGAGCTGATTGAGCAGACTGTATGTCAACATAACGTGCGATTCTGGTATTAAGTAAAAACACAGCAAGATCAGCATCAACATGGAGAACTTACTGCCTCTTAGAGCCATATCCCTGGGCATTAGCTAAGGCAGAGATAGCGACAATCACAGCTGGGACTCCATAGCCACCTGCCATCATGTAGAGGGTTTTGAAGTTGGTATTGAAGACCAGAACTACCATCCTGAAGAGTTGTATGCCCTCCAGACACATCCAGCAAAATGCTGCCAGGTAGAAGAAATGCAGTAGTCCTGCTATCACTGCACAGCCAACCTAAAGGAGAGACATTAGGATGAGTTGAGTAATAAAAGGACCAAACATCCTGATATATGGGGAGAAAGTACTTGTAGAATTGTTGTCTATCTTCAGGCACACATAAATCATTCAGCTGTGTTTTACTTACAGTTTTTTTCGATCGCTAACCCACAGTGGGCACAACTGTAGCTCAATGTGCAAAACTCTAACTACAGTCTGCACTACCAACAGTCACTGGAGCTGAACAGTTCACTTCACCTGCAAAATAGGCTCAGTGCTGCAAACACTATGAACCACCCTCATTGAAATAACACACACTGTCACTCAGAACACACTCAGAGTATAAACACTAGCATCAAACCCCAATACACAAATTACAAACTTTTAATCTTTATAGTTTTGAATAATTTGAGTTACTTCACACAAATAATAATTCACATGAAATTGTTTATTTTATAACATACCAGTTATGTTTAGGTAAACAAAAATAAATTAAAATAAGAAGTTTGCTTCAATAGGTACATCTTTTTATTTTATACTTTATTGGTAACATTTCCAAATGTAGTATTTATCTGTTTAAATATTCTATAATTGTAATACAGAAATAAATTCACTCAGAACCTACAGTTTTTTACGATTGCTAAACCACAGTGGGCACAACTGAAACGACAAGTGCAAAACTCTAACAACAGTATGCAGAGCAGCGGTTCATTCGGACCAAACTGTAGCTAGTTTTTCATTGCTTAAACACAATTTTCAAAACTCTACACACCTATCTCATGGCTTAACCACAGCCTGCACAACAATGTGGATTTCCAGCACTTTTTTCAAATGCTAACACACTGCTGCCACAACTGTAAACCACACATTCAAAAATCTAAAGTTGCATCTGTAATACGAATTTTCCAGCAAACAAACAGCTTAGAGTTGCATCCTTACAGTAAATGACAACATTACAGGAATTGATTTCTGTATTACAATTATAGAATATTTAAACAGATAAATACTACATTTGGAAATGTTTTCAATAAAGTATACAAAATGTGTATCTATTGAAGCAAACTTCTGATTTTCATTTATTTTTGTTTTCCTAAAAAAAATGGTATGTTATAAAATAAACAATTTCATGTGAAAGAATTTCACCCTTTCATCAAAGAAATATTATGTAATTTGTGTGAAATAACTCATATTATTCACACTGTAAAGATTAAAAGTTTGTAATTTGTGTATTGGGGTTTGATGCTAGTGTTTATACTCTGAGCAGGTTCTGAGTGACAGTGTGTGTTATCTCAATGAGGCTGGTTCATAGTGTTTGCTGCACTGAACCTGTTTTGCAGGTGAAGTGAACTGTTCAGCTCCAACGACTGTTGGTAGTGCAGACTGTAGTTAGAGTTTTGCACATTGAGCTACAGTTGTGCCCACTGTGGTTTAGCGATCGAAAAAAACTGTAAAGCTATTCTGGATTAAACAAAGCCAATTGCAAGACGGACGACTAGAGCTACTCTAGGTCTAAATTTGATCTTAAATTAATCCTCCAAAGAGGCAGGTTTAACTTCAGTTTAGTGGTGTTTGTGAGAGAGCATGGGGCCAATCCGAATAGTCTTTTTTGCATAGGAAATTTCCTTTTCTATCGAGGTGACCCGGAAGTACTCGGCGGATAGGTGATTCGAATTCTCAAAATGCTTAGGAAAGGCATAGGAAAGGAGCCTCGATTCATCCTTTAACCCTCCTTTAGCATAGGTTACTCCGGACCAACCTATGCGAAAGGAAAGGAGATAGTGGTATCCCATAATCCTTTACGGCGGCAAGATTTAAAGCAACAGGCCACCGCCGGAGTTTACCGACTCTACACGAATACGAACGAGAGGTAAAACAGAAGAGAGGAGAAGAGAGGAATATTTAACTCGGCTAAAACAAAATACCCCCCCCCCCTCCCCCATAAAGATAATAAAGAACTCATAAAAGACCAACATCATAATAGTTATTTTCGTAGCACATCATTTACACCATAAGAAAATTAAATACCAACTTCACATTTAATGAAGTTACTGGGGGCAGTTCATTTCAACATCAACATAAGTGTAGCTCTTTTTATTCCACATGTGAATTGGGATATATGCGAGTGATTCTCACTCTGTTAGCGACAAACTGATTAAAATCAATATGAAAAGAACGCATGGATCAAACGAGCGCTTGTTGTAGTCAATTTTCGGAGAATAGGCTAGTGTAGTTTCACGCTTGTGACTCACGTCAGCAATACTCGCCGTCGCGCAATGACGTCGGTTAGGAAAAGTGGAGTCGAATTCATTTGAAACAGTGCTGTCTTTTCCTATGTTCGATAGGAAACACCTTTCATATCTCCTTAACCCCGATGACGTTTAGGGGTTAAGGTATAGGAAAGGAGGCTTATAGGTTAGGAGATTGGACTATTCGGATTGGCCCATGGACTATTTGGAATATCTAAATGAAGACCAAATCCCACTGCAGAGGCCAGCCAGAAGAGTACTTGTGGAAAGGTCTTATCCAAAACATTTATTTGATGAACTTACATTTCGAGGCCACTTTCAATATGGAAAATGCACTGAAAATAACAACTTTTTTTTTTTTTTTTTAAGATTTTTTTTTGGCATTTTTATGCTTTATTGACAGTGCAGAGAGACAGAGGTGAAATGGGGCAGAGAGGGGAGTGACATGCAGAGAACAACCGCGGGCGGGAATCAAACCCGGGTCTGCTGCTGGGGGGGGGGGGGCACCCTACCAACTGAGCTAAGGGCGATGTATTTCAGCATAATAAAATGAGTGTCTAAAACAATTCTGTTTTCAAATGTGGTTGTTGTGATTTAAAACACTGACACACATGAATAACAAAATGACAACACAACATGAACACCTTTTATTTCTACTTATATCTTCACTGTGATTAGTAATCTCAATTGTCTCAGTACTGTATCTTGTTTGAATCATAGCTCTCTCTTCCAACTTCATGTCCAATTCCACCTGTAGAATTTTAATTTTCACGTCATACTTCCTTCAGATATTGCATTTTCTGTTCATGGAATTCTCAGGCTAACTTTCATGTAACGTCATCTTTTTTGTCCTTTGTTGAAAGGTTGTGGCAAGCTCTTCTTTAAAGATTCAGGTTTTTCTACAGTCTATCAGTGCAGATATCATTAAATATAATGTCAAAATTATAAATGAGAAAGTTGTGAAATACGGATAATAATGAAGATAACCTGAAGTTGGTGTATTGTTGTCTTAGTAACATTTTCATTAGAATTGAATTTGTTTCAAATTGTGGCCCAACTATGTATTTGCTCAGTCCCAGCAGTATGGCGTTTAGATTCTATAACCGGATGGTTTCAAACTAATTTTTTTAAGAGATTTTTTTCAAATTCATTAAAGTTTATTGACAGGATTTTTTTAGCCTCTGTTATTGTTTTTTCTCACAAGCAATGGTGTTTCTGCTCCACTCCAGGTTTTTATGATCACTGTTGGAACAGCAGCATGTGCTCATGGGCAGGTGTTTACAATCAGGCTTACTTACCTTACTCCAGGGGCCTATTGCATAAAAGTGGAATAAAGACATCCAGGATGATTGATAAAGCCAGCCTTGACAAAGTCTAGCCTGGGCACTTTGGATTAGTCAATTGCATAAACGCCAATCCAGGATGTAAAGGGGCTGCTTTGTCAAGCCAGGTGTAAGTAATTCTGTTAAGTGCCAGCCCACAGCTTTCAGAAGTAGACCCAAAGATCGAACACAGATTTACTGATGGAAAAATGAAAAAGACGGCCCATTTTCCCACAATGCCTTGCTAGTTTAAACCGTAAGTGAGGGGGCAGTTCATTTCATACAGACTGCACTTGATGTCCCTGCATTGTTTTATGATAAAATAGTTGACAGTGAGCAGTCTGCAGGTGCATCTAAAAAATTGAATATCATGGAAAGTCCATTCAAAAAGTGAAACTTTCATAGATTCATTACACAAAGTGAAATATGTCAGGCCTTTTTTTGGATGATTGATAGATCATGGAATAAAAAAATCCAGTATCTCAAAATATTAGAATGTTACATACAACCAATCAGAAAAAGGATTTATAATACAGAAATGTCGACCTTCTGAAAAGTATGTTTATTCTAGATTAATTTCACTTTATGTGTAATGAATTTCTAGAATATATTTAAATTTCACTTTTTGAATTCAATTACAGAAAAAAGGAATTTTTCATTGATATTGAATTTTTTTTTAGATGCACCTCGATATAGTTATAAGTGCAAAGTGAATTTATTTGACCCACACTTGCAACGTCATCTGCCATCGATAATCAATTGTATAAATATAGCCTGCAATATTGAACATAAATTATTATAATTTATATCATTGCATCTTAATCTAATTATAAATGGTTCAGGTTAAATACATTTTAAAAAATAACTATTTAACTAAATGACAATGCAGTCTTTTATGTGGTACCTTAAAACAGGCTAATGAAAATAAAGCAATACACAGAAGATCATGGAATAACTGTTAAACACCTTGATTTCAGATCGGAGTGACAGCTGACTGAGCCAATCAGGCAACAGAATAAGTTTATCCTTTACGTTTAGCCTGGTCGGGACCAGGCTAAACGTAAAGGATAAATCTCCATGGTAATTTATGTCCCTCCGCTTTTATGCAACCGGATCATGGCAAGCCAGGATAACCGAAATATCCTAGGTTAATCCCTTATCCTAGTTTTATGCAATAGGCCCCTGGGGCCTATTGCATAAAAGTGGAATAAAGACATCCAGGATGATTGATAAAGCCAGCCTTGACAAAGTCTAGCCTGGGCACTTTGGATTAGTCAGTTGCATAAACGCCAATCCAGGATGTAAAGGGGCCGCTTTGTCAAGCCAGGTGTAAGTAATTAGGCTCGTTCGACCTATCGCCGTCTTGCTAAGACCTGCGCAATTATGACGCTCGTCTTGCTGAGCGCACTGCATTATGGTTAGACTTTTTGTCCCACTTGCACCCGCGGCTGGCTGCGGCTCGGCTGCTTGAGACTTTGAAGTCCCGCGGTATCAAGACGGACACAGACACTGGAGCAAGTCGCTGCAGTTGCTCCCCACGGGCTGCGGGAGCGAAATGTCTGATGGGAAACGTCTTGCTGACAGGCGGAGCTGAGCGCTAATTGGGAGTTTAAACCCCGTGCCTTCGATGCGTTTCCCCAATTGGTTAGGCAAAAGTCTGACATCACCGCTCAAAATTAAATTACGATCCATTCTTTTTGATTTTAATTTATGTTTAATCATTAGGCCGCCACAATATGCATTTAAGCAGAAATGTAGCCTACTTAATCAGAGTTAAACCTCCACTGATCTGAACCCTTGACATAGAAATAATTTGGATGTGTAACTCTCCTGTATAGATTTAAAAGTGAACACAAACTTGAGTCACATAAGATCTTGGTGAAGTGATTTTTATACCATTAAGATTAAATCATAGGCTTATTTCAAGTGATCTAAATGGTCTGGGAATTGTATTTTACATGTAGTGTCGCAAAGCCAGACCAAAACTACAACAAGTAGTTGTTTGTTACACATCATAATACAGTTCATCATATCCATCTCTACAATAATAATAAGGGATCTTTTCTTAGACCTTCTTTAACTTTATTTAGGCCGATCATCTTCGTTATGTGAAGGGAGAAATACTAAACCTCCTTTATTTGGATTAGTAAATTATTCTTTATCACTTAAAATTAGGTTTTCTAGTAAAGTAACAAGAAAGATAAAGATGTGTGGGGAATGGGGATATTATATCTCGTTTCTTGTTTTGAAAATGCCCCTCGCTTTTAAAGTGTTTACTCGTCTTTGTGTTGTGTTCTGCTTCTAATCGGTTGTAGCATGTGTGACTCTCCTGCGAATATGTTTCTAATAGGCCTTCAAAATAAAACTAGAAAACAAACTGCATCCGCAACAAGGACGCTACTTCCGACTCGGAGCTGTCCGGCTTCAGTCAGGCTTTTTCGTCACTCCCCCGACTGCACTCGGCTACTCTCGTCTACTTTCCAGACGAGCTGAAAGTTAGGTCGAACGAGCCTATTCTGTTAAGTGCCAGCCCACAGCTTTCAGAAGTAGACCCAGAGATCGAACACAGATTTACTGATGGAAAAATGGAAAAGACGGCCCATTTTCCCACAATGCCTAGTAGTTTAAACCGTAAGTGAGGGGGCAGTTCATTTCATACAGTAGATGTATTCTCTGCCATCTGATCTTGATGTCCCTGCATTGTTTTATGATAAAATAGTTGACAGTGAGCAGTCTGCAGGTGCATCTAAAAAATGTTATATCATGGAAAGTCCATTCAAAAAGTGCAACTTTCATAGATTCATTACACAAAGTGAAATATGTCAGGCCTTTTTTTGGATGATTGATAGATCATGGAATAAAAAATCCAGTATCTCAAAATATTAGAATGTTACATACAACCAATCAGAAAAAGGATTTATAATACAGAACTGTCGACCTCCTGAAAAGTATGTTTATTCTAGATTAATTTCACTTCATGTGTAATGAATCTAGAATATATTTAAGTTTCACTTTTTGAATTCAATTACAGAAAAAAGGAATTTTTCATTGATATTGAATTTTGTTTTAGATGCACCTCGATATAGTTATAAGTACAAAGTGAATTTATTTGACCCACACTTGCAACGTCATCTGCCATCGATAATCAATTGTATAAATATAGCCTGCAATATTGAACATCAATTATTATAATTTATATCATTGCATCTTAATCTAATTATAATTAAGTTAATTATAAATGGTTCAGGTTAAATAAATAAAAAGGAAGAACTATTTCACTAAATGACAATGCAGTCTTTTATGTGGTACCTTAAAACAGGCTAATGAAAATAAAGCAGTACACAGAAGATCATGGAATAACTGTTAAACACCTTGATTTCAGATCGGAGTGACAGCTGACTGAGCCAATCAGGCAACAGAATAAGTTTATCCTTTACGTTTAGCCTGGTCGGGACCAGGCTAAATGTAAAGGATAAATCTCCATGGTAACTTCTGTCCCTCCGCTTTTATGCAACCGGATCATGGCTAACGCAAGCCAGGATAACCGAAATATCCTAGGTTAATCCCTTATCCTAGTTTTATGCAATAGGCCCCTGGACTTCATAGTCTCAGACTAACTAAGCCAAACTTAAACCATATCCATGAAAGTGACTTAAACGTCCCAGTTTAACTAGTCCACATTAAGGCCTACTCCTGGCTTAATCTAGGCCCTGTCTGTGAAACCGGCCCATGATGTCACGTAGTTAGGCAGGAAGCATAGGCAGGAAGCCATAAAAGTTTGCCAGTGTTTATATACTATCTGTGCTAACACACTGTCTCTTGCTATTTCTCTGTGTGCCCTTCGTCTCTCCCCCTCTGCACAGCGATAGACAGATACAAGATTCCCATTCTTAACGGAGGGAACTGGGCCCAGTTCAGCCACTGTTTTCTACTGTTTTATATTTTCTTTATGTTTGTTTGTTTTATTTTGTAGGCCTATTTTACTAGCTCTTGGTATGACTAGAATTGTGTAACTCAGATTAATCTCCTTCTACATTTCAGGGATCTCTGTACAAGGCTGGGCCCGTGGCGACACATGTCTAAGCTTTCTGTGGTGGGACTGCACGGTTTGACACTTTATGTATTGCTAAATGCACATTTTATTATTTACTTCTTGTGTTACATATTTAGTAGATACTGCATGCGTTTTCCCTTTTGTTTGGTGTTGGCTTTAGGTTCTTTCGTTTCTTTTGTCTTCCACAGTGGCTATTCAGCGTGCACGTGTGGACCAGACCTTTTTATACCACAAGGAGAGTAAACTGTTAATCCGGGACTGCTACTATTGCATCCCTCTTTTAAAATGGTTTTAATCTAGTCATCTTCAATGAATAAGATATATTTTGGCACCAATTCATGCCTCGTCATTGTTCATGTTAAGGGACACACTGGTAAAAACAACACACTCATAACTAATGTAAACGCAGGCATTTTGACTGTGCATGCTGTTGCAGTAGTATTTACCCGGTTCCCTGTATGAGAGATGCCTGCAAGGAAGATAATGGTGGCAATGAAGAGGCTGATGCAGAGGTGCAAATGGATGGTGGTTCTTGTGCTGCGTATGGATCGGATCAATGAGAACGTCAGGATGCAGATAAACAGACAAATGAGTGACAGCGACAGTCCAACCCAGGTGATCAGCTGCAACTCAAATCTGTCCTGTTGGGAGACAGAGGGAGAAGGTTTCCTTACAGAACACAAACACTCTTTAAAGTATTAAATCTGAATTTTGTTTCATGTATCATCAAACATTTAACAGAGTTCTAACCTCCGTCTCATACAGCGCCATGAGCACAGCGAAGCTGCTCAGATGGTTGCAGGAACACACAGTGTATTCAGGGTTGGACCGCAGCACACTGCAGCCACGGGAAGACCATGTTCCTCCGTACATTGAAGAATCCCAGAACACACAGGTGTGGTTAGACTCATTTGACTGTGAAACCAAGTAGAGATGACGACCATTATAGAGGTAACATTTTCCTGTGGCGTTCGGTAATGATCTTTAATAGCAAACGTTATGCTACCTGTTTCAGGTGTTTGAAAGTTAACCTGACTGGCTCTTTGAGGCGGCTTGTGTTTCTGTTACTGACGACGGCAGTCACGACTTTAGAATTGATCTTGAAGCTTTGGTCTTCTTGTGATTCCATCCCATTAAAGAAGCCATCTGCTGAGTCTTCCAGGTTTTCATAGCTCAGCAAGGACACTGTTGTAAAGCCTTTCACAATAGTACAACACTGGATTAAGTGGACATTCATTACATTTGTAAGTCCCCTACTGTATGTCTCAAAGAAAGTGGTTATTATAACGTGTTAGACAACATCATTACCAGGGTAATAGGAAGGGTCTCCAGCAGCAGTCTCCCACTGGATGGCCATGTCAGCTTGTGTAGATTCTACAGTCACAGGTCCCTGGGGAAGGTCGGCCTCCTTATGTATCAGATGCTGCAGCTCTGGATGTGGATAAAAAGAGAAGTCTTTTAGAAAACAAACAGTAACTGTTAATACTTTAGATGAATTCAGCAAAAGATAAATTCACCAGCTGTTGAAAATAAACATACATCTAAATAAGTGTAAATAATCTTAAAGGAACACATTCAGTAAATTAACAAAGACTGAATCATACATATCTTTTTGAACGATTAAACAAATCAAGGAAAGCCTATTCAGCAGCATCGCTGTGATTGCGATATATCAAATAATTTTTATTGAACCTGTGTGAGTGGAGGACCTTGCTGTCCCTGGGGGCTTAGTGAACGGTCCTATGAGCCTCAGAGCGCTCTCCACTACGTGCAGAAAGGTGGAGACTTTCCTGTTATCCTTGAAGGCTCCACCGGACAAGATGTCATCAATGAGAGCCAACAGTCTCTGCAGCCAAAGCAGAGGGAGCAACATAAGCATGAGCAGGGACAAACAGCAGACACAGTCAGGGCCGAGACAGACTTTCAGGCTGCATACCACCTCAGGCCGACATAAACAGACATCTGAACACCATGTGAGCTAGAAGGGGGGTGGAACTTCCTTTTTCTCTGTGCCCGTTGTGAATGACTGAAGCCTTTTTTTTCCATTTCAGTTAAATTATGTGAATAAATACCTTTAGCATGTCCTCTCCATCCAGCTCTGTTGGATTCTCACTTTCTGTCAGTGCCAGGCAGCTGTTTTTCAACTGCATCACTAGATCGTGTGCAACGAGGAAGTGCTAGGATTTGGGGAGAATAAAACCAAAGTATGAGGCAACAGTCATTATGAGTGTATGTTGAACTGTGATGAGACTGTTTCTGGTTTAGCGTTACCTCTTTCAGATTGTTCAAATCTTTGAAAACATCACAGTTTAACGCTGAGGAAACAGGAAGCAAGTATATTATGGGGATACCTTTTAACGTTCTGTTTATATATTTACTGAACAAATATTACTTCAGCAATGGATGTTGGAAAAAGATGAGTTGTGTTGTGTTCCTACCAGTGCAGAGAGAGCCTTTGTTGCCATAGTCAGTGAAGCCTGCGTGGCATGCACAGTAATGACCGCTGGCTCCACGGTGGCAGGTTCCATTTCCGCAGATTGTTTTATCAATCAGACATATGTCTAAAATGGAAACAAATCAAGAACGGGACAATGGCTACAGTGTGTTTAAGGCAGCGCACATGGAACAGTAAAATATCCTTTTCCCGCCATAGGATTTGCTAGATAATGCATCACAAACATAAAGTGGACCGGACAGAACTGAAACACAGCACATCCATTCACTAAACCAACAGGTCTAAACCAGCCGACTACTTGTGTTAAATCGCTCTTTTTTCATACAGTGATCACTTACATAATGTGCACGTTTCATAAAGCCGATCTCTCAGTCAGCTGCTTTGCATGTAATCGGCAAATAAACTTTTCGGGGGATCCCGAAATTAATATCCAATCACAAGAGAGAACGCTACAAAGCGACACCCGTCTCACTCATGGTCTCACTGCCGATGCACGCCAGAGCGATAGATGGGTGAATGTTTATGGGCCTACAATGGCGGAGCAGGTAAAAATCCTTTCCAATGTCAGTTTTGATGGTTTTTATCATGTTTTATCAGACTTATGGATCTGAGATGATGTTAGATAACGCAGTGCATTAATGTGGTGACGTAGGGACGAGGGAGGGGACCGCTAACTGCAGTAACTGACAGGGAGTTAGCTAAAAGAACCATTCCGTTTACGGCACCTTTAAAACTTCCAAGTGCATGATAAATAAACTATACTACAAAATCAACTACTTTATTCTAGTCTTAATATCGAGAATATAGTATTAACCCATTACCACACAAGAAATACAATCAATTTATTACTTTTGTGTGACAATTTTCTAGAAGAAAAGAACATTCACTGTAATGACCTTTACACAGCATTTTGCTGGATCCTGCCACGGCTCTCACCTTCACATTGCTCCTGATTCCCTGATGAGTTAGATTTGCCAGATTTCAGTCCATAGCCAGCATTACAGACACATTGATAACTGCCTGGAGTGTTGAGGCATGTTGCATCCTGTCCGCAAACCTTGTCCTCTTGACATTCGTCAATATCTACATGAGCAGGGTGAAGACACACACAATAGCAGAGAAAGGAAACCGTCACTTGGCATCCATTTTCACACCTTAAAAATATGAAAAGAACACATTTACATCACATTACTAAGCAGAGAGAGAGAGAGTGAGACAGACAGACAGACACACAGAGAGAGAGAGAGAGAGAGAGAGAGAGAGAGAGAGAGAGAGAGAGAGAGAGAGAGAGAGAGAGAGAGAGAGAGAGAGAGAGAGAGAGAGAGAGAGAGCATGGAGCACATACTGAATATAGCCAATATATAAACAAAGGTTTTACATATAGTGAAGGTACTGAAAAGCATCTCACCTCTACATGTTATACCGTCACTGTGGTGGAAACTTTCCACTCCAGTAGTGGAAATGAATCCCACAACACAAATGCAGGAATAATTTGGAATTGTGTTAAAACACTCTGCATTTGGTCCACAGATGTCTTGGGCTTCCACACATTCGTTGATATCTTAAACCAAAGGGCAGACACATGACTTCAATTTTTAGATGACGGATGCAGCAGTAAAAGGTGAATCAGATTACCCCCTTTCCACTGCATTGATTCAATATCAAAGAGAACATACCTTTGCATGTTGCAGATGTTCCAGCGGTAAAATTGGTAGTCAATGATGTTGATCTGAAACCATCTACACACCGACAGTAGAAGCTGCCAATAGTGTTTAAACAGATTGCATTGTCTCCACATGGTCCAATGTAATCAGGATCATTCTCATCATCAGCACATTCATTCTCATCTTGATTACGGAAACAAAAAAGATGGATATCACATTAATAAGCACTCGAAAGAATACATATTTGAAATTGATTAATAAACTAAGTACTATGTCTTGTGTTTTTGCAAATTTGAATATATCTTTTTAGGCCGACAAAAAAGAAAGTAAGGTGATAATCCATGTCAGATTCACATAAATTGATTAGAAAACCATTCCATAAGTATATGCTTAGTTTCTAATTGATAAATGCAAAGATACATCCTTGTTCTTTGCTATGTTGGTTATGTGAGAAGGTCGTTTTGCTTTTCATACCAATGCATATTTTCTTCCGAAGATAAAAGCCTTTAGTGCAGGATGTATTGGACAGGACCATGACGAAGGAGAGGTACAGAGCTGAAAATCAAGAAGGTGACAATCAGTTCAGGACCCTCTGAACACTGATGCAATGTCCACTACACTGGAGCCCATGCATAATCTACACTATCTCCTATATTTCAAGACATGAAATTCATTTTAAAATAGGCTAGGCAGAAATGGTAAATACCCTCATTTCCTAGGATTTTTTTTCTTCACAACATCTGCAACATAATTCAAAATGGACAGAACTCTGCTTCCTATGAAGGAGGAAACATGAGGGAGCATGGCACAGGCACACAAAAGCATTAAATCCTCAAGCTGTCAGGGTGCAGAGTCAGCCTTCCGTGGTTGCCCTAGAAACCAACACATGGGTGTAACATACAGAATAGAGGAACAGGACAAAGAGTCCAGTGACATTATTTTTTTCCTTTTTTTGTGACTGTGTATGTTTTATTATTCATTATTTTTATCTTTCGAAATAAAGGGAGAACGCATGACATGAACTAGATAATACCAACCAAGACCGTGAAACATAAACACTAATAAACATAACAATATTAATAGCATAATTATATAAATAATTTGTTCGGTTGTTCGGGGCACGTAGGCTATGTTTGTGTGTGTATTTTTATTAAATGGGGCGGACCAAACAAGCGATCCGAGACCCAGCTGAAGAGATGGTCTAGGTGCGCGTGCGCCTCCAAACGCACTCTGCTGGCTTTCGTTTGAGGTGTGAATTTGGCCGGACTCGATCCGACCTTGCAGGAAGCACTGCACCTTTTCATTATTTTCTTTTTAAATAAATCGCTATGGTAAAGTGTTGTTGTCGCCATTGTTAGGAAGATTATTTGTGGTTTGACCGGGAGCCCCGTGCGAATGTATTACATTTGATAGAGAGGACGCGTAAAAATGCTGATGTGTTCAGCGATCACATGAAGGAAAGGCAGGGGCGGGCCGTCCATTGAGGCAAACCAGGCAATTGCCTGGAGCCCCGGCCCCTTTGGGGCCCCCAAAATGCCCTCTTTATATTTTGCCCCATATCTATTTTTTTTTTATAAAAATAATATCAAAGCTGCCGAAGCTATTAAGCTTTTTTACAGCACCCAGCGCGGTGGCAGCGGGACCTTAGACGGAAGAACAGCTGTCTACATCATTAACCGGTAACGTTCCAGCTCCTACTGTCAATCCAACAGGTGGCTCAGCCAGCAGCTATGCTAATGACGTGAATGTGTGTCAACAAACTGATGGAGATAATTAATGGTGCAACGGATCACGGTTGATCCGTGGTCCATTCGGACCAACCCTCACGGTTTGGGACCCACGTGAACCGCGGATTGGATGCATATAAGACGCCTGTGTGTTCACGTGATCGGCGATCGTGTATTACAGAACAGTTAGTGGCGATCGGGGCCAGCCTCTAGGTCTACTGTAGGCTACTGACAAAAATCACACAACACATTGCCTGTATTTTTGTAACAATATTTAGGCCTATTAGTTTAGGCTATATTTGGCTGCTCCACTTTAAGTCAGCCCAGCCAGGCGATAGTTAAGTTTCAATTTCGTTTTCACCTCCGTGTGTAACAGCTGTTCAGAACAACAGCTGATAGGCTTGCCAGTCTAAAGCCATCAATGATCAATTTAAGTAAAAAAGCAAAATAAAGCTATCTCTTCCTCCCTCTATCTGTGTATATTTCTCTCTCCCCTGCACATTTAGTCACTACTATCCATGCTTAAAGAAGGCAGGGTTATAACCTAATTTATTTTTTTTATATTTGAAGATTTTATTTCAAATAGGCCTAGACTCTGTGGACACAGGCTATTTTGTAATTCACTGTGTATTTAAAAAATAAAACAACACATTTAATTGAAAGCAAAGTCATATTGGTCTCTAGAATTTTATCCAGGTTAGTGGCAATCATCAACTTCCTGTCAGAGAGAAAGCTTCCTCTGTGTGGCCCCTCTGACACACTTAATGAACTAGGACTAGGCAATGGACATGTCATGGGTCAGGTTCAGTTAATGGCTCAGTTTGACCCTGTGATGTGGGATCCTCTTAGACCAATCCAAGCTAAGAAAGCCTCTGACACGTACCTGAGTAGTCTCATCCAAAATTTAAAAAAGCTAGTGACTTTTGTTCATCCCTTGTATCGAGTATCTCAGTGTGCGCGATATAAGGTACATTAGATGCAAGGGCCCCCAAATGACTGTTCGCCTGGAGCCCCACAATGGCTAAGTTCGCCACTGAGGAAAGGTGAATGTCTCCCGCACAGTGCCAACAGATTCACGCTGCGCTTTGCAAGAACCGTCAATACTACCCCGTGTCAGTTTGGAGCTGAGCTGCGCCGACACACAGCCAACACACAGCCAACACACAAATCAGCTGTTTCAGCTTGAGCAAATTCTTTTTGCTGCACGTCCAGCAGCAAAAATACAGTAAAAATTATGTTTCACATCGTAGGCTACAAGCCACTTAACGTAGCCTTGACGTAGGCTACATATTATAACCATATGAAACAACAATAATTTTATGTTTTTCTAATTTATTTATAGGCTAGATGTAGGCCTATTTATTTATTATTTTTAACCCCATATTATATCAATTATATATTTCGCAGTTTTCACATTGTGAATGAATGACCTCAGATGACGTGTGGTTTTACTTCTTAATGCTGGTTCACTTGCAAAAGGGGCAATATGAAAGTGGACCCCACCAAAAAAAAAAAAAATCTATATTCTATTTGGTCTGGACCAAAGCAAGTGAACTAGCGGACTTTCCCAGTGTGAATACACCATTAGGGACTTAAGAGGGAACTTATGATAGAAATATCCGTCTTAAAGGTTTTAAGCAGTTCCTCTTTTTCTGGTCAGCTGACACCATGTACATTAAGATTGTCTTAATATCTGGGGACAGGATAACATTAAATTAGTGTGAGGCATGCTAAGATTGCCATCATGATGTAAGAAATACTCAAGGCAACTCTTTACTTTTTCTGAAGGCAAATACTGTGGTCAATATGAGGCGAGAAGTAATGTGGGTGCTGTGTGGTGATGTCATAATGTATAAATATCCCTTTAAAAGCAGAAGAACAGATGTCCTATGTGCAGTGGGGCCTAGATAGTGTTTTGTTTGAAACAAAAGTTGCTGTGTCTGGCATCACTTGCCTGGGACAGTTTAGTTTCTCATTAGTGAGATTTCAGTGAGATTTGAAAGTTGTTAAAAAAATAAAACATGGAATTTAGGAATAACAATTGTATAAAATGATGTTTCAATGTATACATTTATTTAAGTTTTATTTAATGGAGTTGTATTTAATATTCCTCTGTAAAGCACTTTGGTCAACACCTGACTTGACTGAATTATTATAAGACAGTTATTGACTCCTCTAAAAAATGTTTTAGGCCAATACTACATTAGTTCTCATCCTTAGAGCACAGAGATCTTTTTAAACTTTCTCAACATATGATTTTCCATCCCAGCTAATGGATGACATACAGTATGTGACTCACCCAGTATCAGGAGGTTCCACCTGCCCGCCATGGTGAAGAGGGAAACACTGTCCGGGTCTGTAGAAGGAAAGCTAAAACCAAAACATAAAGCAGGGAACTCTCCACATTGAGACACGAGCCCTTCTTCAAAGAATATTTTCTCCTCTGTTCTGCATCCAAGTGGATGCACAGGAAAAAAAAGTAGCTACAGTATATGGTGATACCGGCAAATCAAATCTATATAAAATCAGTAAACCCTCATCTCATTCTAATATTTTACTCACTCGTCCTGCCTTTCTGCCCTTTTTATTTTCATGTGCTCTCACTACTGAGGTAACACTAGATTTTCTAGGGTGGGGTCTCTCTCTCTCTCTCTCTCTCTCTCTCTCTCTCTCCCTCTCTCTCTCTCCCCTTCTGAATCATGCCTCTGACACTGTAGTTTTCAGGGGCGTTTAGCCAAGAGTGACTTACCAGGAACTTCTGCGGTTGATGAAACAGGTTGATATTTAGAGGAAGTTGCTAACCCAGATCTCTCGACTATCTCGATAGTCTTCCAAAACAGAATGTATAGATGAACAGTGTGTTGTGTACAGGTTTTCACCATTCTTTCTCCTCTTCCTGCCTTTTCTCATCTGCCGTATATCTGCAGTATTTCCACTGCGTTGATCAGGGGCCTGCAGAGGGTCAAGTGGAGTTTAAACTATGGGACTAGCCATTGTTTCCCAAAGTCCAGCTGGTGGGCATACTCTCACATAGGAGTTTCAGCACGCAGCCTTCAAACTATGGCGATGACACATATATAGCTTATGAATCTGAGTGCATCTGCTTGAGACAATGCAACAATAGTAACAATGTTTGAGCTTTATTTGGAAAAAAGTGAACAAAGAACAGAGTAGAATGTATGTCATTCCCCTTTCCGTTAGGGCAGACTGTACTTTTTAAAGAAAATAAAAAAAGGGCAGATAAAGCAAATGACTTTAGTCATGGGTTAATGTTCACTGAAGAACAAAAACAAGTTCAAACTGTAATCTAGAAGCAAGTTCCTTATAATGTGTATAAGAAAGTGTGTGTGTCAAATGAATGCAGTGTCAGTAAAACGGAAATTCAATTGTGAGAGGCCTTGTTGTATGACATCATATCCTTGACACAGCACACATTTTTCATGTGCACTATAGGCCAAGGTGCCATCTCTTCATACATGACTATACTTTTGTTTACGGATATGGGTTTTTCTGTGGTTTGAGCTGACTTGATCGGAGGAAATACCAAAATTCTGTTAGCTTTTTTAAGAGCAGCAACCTTATGAACAAAACAAATTGTTCAATTCTCAGCAACTTTTTATGGCTTTGAGCTCACAGTGGCAAGGGCATTTTTAGGTCTGACCTCGCTGTCCCACGACTCGCTGACAGACAGGGTGTTTTATTCAATATTTGGAAACAATGAGGTGGGCTTTGGGCTTTGTGGGCCTGGGAACGGTTGGTTACGTTGTAACCTAGGTTCTCTGAGTGGAGAGACTATCTCTCCACCCTACATATTCCATATGTACGGGGACTGACCCCCACAGGGGCAGTTGACGTGGATACTCTTTAAGACACACCACTTGTGGCGGCCACGCATGATTGGCCAGCCTGGCTATATAAGCCACGCGCATGCGTGGCCTCTTCGGTTAACCTTGATTGGAACGCGTTTCTGAGCGGCATCTTGGCTGGAGAGATAGTCTCTCCACTCAGAGAACCTAGGTTACAACGTAACCAACCATTCTCTATCGTGTCAAGACTATCTCTCCACCCTACATATTCCATATGTACGGGGACTTCTGTAAGACACACCGCGAGGAAACCAAGCAGACGTAGCTGCTCCTGCGGGAGCCTAAATAAAAAAAGGCAGTTGAGTTCGAATGAAACGTCACCACCACCAGAGTGTTCACCCATGTGCCCAGTATAAAGGAACTATTTACAATTATACATTATGTACACACTTATCGCCAGGCGCCAGACGCTACCAAGGCTAAGCTGGCCCTGCAAGATGCCAAGGCCAGCCCTGAATGGGTAGATGGCCTAGCCCAAACGCGCACCGTCCTGCTGCATTGAGCCCAGCACTCGCTCCGAGAATGGGGTGCTGGCTGCCACATTCATGCAGTAGAACCGGATAAAAATGGACGGGATCGACCAAGAGGCCGCCGTACAAATCTCCGATAGAGGGGCACCTCGCCATAGGGCCCCTGACGTAGCCATGCCCGTGTGGAGTGCGCCCGCACCCCTACTAGGGTTGGCTTGCCTGCCCTCTCATATGCCTGCTGGATAGCATCCTTCCCAGTGGGAAAGCCTGGCCTTGGAGACTGGCTGTCCAAGACGGTTAGGCTTGTAACAGACAAAGAGCTGGTCCGTTGCCCTACGGCCACATGTCCGATGCAGATACACTGCTAGGGCCCTGTCTGGGCACAGTAGTGACCGCCTACTCCACCCTGCTTCACCTCCCTGGAGGGTGGAAGGGGTGCAGCTCAATAGATCGACCGGTGTGGGACTCAGACCAGACTTTAGGGTGGAATGTAGGGTTCGGGCGCAACACCCCCCCAGTACCACCTGACAAGAGCGGCTGCAGCCCTCATGCACTGAAAGAGCATGCCGCTCTCCCATTCTCAGACACAATTGCGAGCTCAAAAACGCTGTCTTGAGAGAAAACCATTGTAGCCTAGCTGTATCCAGGGGCTCGAATGGCTCATTCTGCAAGGCCAACAGCACCACCTCCAAATCCCATGGGGGGACAGCTGGCCTTCTGCGATGTGGAGTAACCCTACGAGCACCTCTAAGAAACTGAGCAATAAGGTAGCAACAGCCTTCTGCCAGCTCCCAAGGTCCAACACGGGCTGCCTTATGGCTGCCCCTATTCCCTCAATGTCGAGGGAGATTTGCCCACCTCCAACATTTCCTGGAGGAACTGGAAAATGTTATGGGCCGTGCAGGCGAGGGGATCCACCTGTCTCGAATTGCACCATGATTGAAACACTCCCCAACGATAAGCGTATGCCGCCCTCGTTGATGGAGCCCGGGCTCCTTGTAGAGCGCTAACCACCGACTGGGGCACTCCCACGGGTGTCCCTGAAGGAGGGGTGCAATCGCTGAGAACCAGATCATCTGGGGCCAGCCTTCTTGGGGGCCACCAGGATGAGGCTCACCTCTTCCACCTGAACTCTCTGTAGAAGTGGATGAAGGAGGGTGAAGGGAGGGAAGGCATACAGGAGGCCCAGTGGCCACTGGTGTGCCATGGCATCCGTGCCTCTCTTCTTCTTTTTCCCAATCGCTGAGAACCAGATCATCTGGGGCCAGCCTTCTTGGGGGCCACCAGGATGAGGCTCACCTCTTCCACCTGAACTCTCTGTAGAAGTGGATGAAGGAGGGTGAAGGGAGGGAAGGCATACAGGAGGCCCAGTGGCCACTGGTGTGCCATGGCATCCGTGCCTCTCTTCTTCTTTTTCCCAATCACTGAGAACCAGATCATCTGGGGCCAGCCTCTTTGGGGGCCACCAGGATGAGGCTCACCTCTTCCACCTGAACTCTCTGTAGAAGTGGATGAAGGAGGGTGAAGGGAGGGAAGGCATACAGGAGGCCCTGTGGCCACTGGTGTGCCATGGCATCCGTGCCCAAGGGAGGATCGTCCCTTTTCACTCTTGCGAGAAAAAAGAGGGGACCGTGCTCTTCCCTGACCTGGCACGTACCTCGCCCCGAGGGACTTGCCCGCGGATACGCCCACTCCCATATTATCTGAGCCAATCTGCAAAGGCGCGGGGAACCCAGGCCCCCCTGCCTGTTTATGTATGCCGCTGCTGCTGTACTGTCTGTCTTACCAGTACATGGCGGTTTCCCAGCTCTGGCAGGAAGTGCAAAAGAGCTAATGGATAGCCTGCAATTCCGACTGATTGCTGTGCCGTGTCAACCAGGGTCCGTGCCATTGGCCACTGTGCCAAATAGGCTGGTTCCTCCCACCTGTGGAGAGCTATGCGCAGTATGCGTGACACCTGGCATGCAGATCTCTCTGTGGACAAAGTCCCAGGCTCAGGAGGCAATGCTGCACCGGGTGCATGTTCAGAAGGACCAGGGGCACGATGTGCACCGTGGCTGCCATTAACCCCAAGAGTCGGAGGCAGAATCTCCAGGTCACTCTGGCCCCCAAACAAAGCTGGGACAAGCAAGCCCTGAGGGCGGCTTGTCTCGCCGACGTCAAAAAGAGTTCCTGATTTGGCATCCAAACACATGCCCAGGAATTCTGTCGATTGTGAAGGCTGCAGCCTGCTCTTCCTCTTGTCGAGGCGCAGGCCCAGGTGCTCCAGGTGCTGCAGAAGCCGGGTCACATTGATGCGACACTGTTCCTCTGAGCGAGCACAGCCCAGCCAATCGTCCAGGTAATTCAGGATGCGAAGACCTTCCTGCCGCAAAGGACCCAGGACTACCTCCATGCACCCTGAACGTGCGAGGGGCCAGTGATATCCCGGATGGGAGGACGCAGAACTCGAAGATTTGGCCGTTGAAGGCAAACCCGAGAAACCGTCTCCCTCTCATATCAGGATCTGGAAATACATCCAGGTCGACTGTGGCGAACCCGTCGCCTTAACCCTCGGCACAGTCCGCATCCTGCATTGTAGGGGCCTTAAACATTTGTTGAGCCCCTTAAGTCCAAAATCGGTCTGAGTCTCCCATCTCTCTTCGGGATGAGGAAGTACCGTGAGTAGAACCCAGCCTGCCGAATGTTTTGCTCCACCTCTCTGATGGCCTTCTTGGCGAGGAGAGTGCGGATCTCAGCGGCTAAAATCTCCCTGCGCTGTGGGTCTTCCACCACTGTAAATGTGGCTGACCTCATCAGCGGGGGTGGGTGCCGAAACTGCAACCGATAACCCTGAGTCATGGTGGCAGACCGGCCTGGTCCTCCCCTTGAAGGCGTGACTGACTCAGCCAGAGGTGTCACCTCACCATCCCAGGAGAGGCCATAGCCCTGCCTGTTGCCACTGCTTGCTCCTTCATTAGCTTAGCTAGGAGCGAGGACACCTGCTGTATCTCAGCAGCTAGAGCGGAGCCTTCCTGCTCCACACGTTTGGACAACTGGCGCTGACAAAAGGCTAACATAGCCCCTGTATTGACCAGCTGTCCCTGGGTTGCCATCGCACCATGCACTCTGGTGAGTATGGCATCCCTCGTTTTAGTGTTTCTGCTTGGGCAGCCTGGCTTCCCCAGAACCGACCTGGTGGGGGACACTAAGGCCCCCAAGGTTTGATCCATGGGAGGTGGTGGTCCACAGCCTATCCTCTCCCGACCTTGCACACACGCTAGCCGTCTGCATAGACCCGACCAGCGATGGGCTTCAGCTGGTTTCTCAAATTGCTTCAGCACCAGTTCCTCTAGATCGGGAAGCAGCGGTACGAAAAAAGAGCGCGTCTGCCCCGTCTCTTCGTCCTCAAAACGGGAGGCCGTCCGGCCCTGCTCCGCTGGCAATTCGACATCCAATGCCTGAGCAGCCCCGGTGATAGCTTGCTGATAGAAAGGAGTCGAGCGCTCCTGCTCCTCCTCTACCTCTTGCTGTGCCTCCACACCCATCTGGCCGAGGGGGAGGTCTTCCCCCTCCGAGTCCATCCCCAGGATGTCAATTTCCTCTTCATCCGACGCAGGGTACCCCTGCCCCAATCCCCCCCTGCTCTGCCAGTGCAGAGGTGGGGGGCTGGGTTGTGGATGGGACCATCATTGCTGCTGTAGAGGAGGGGCTTGAACCCTCCAGCAGCCACACCTGGGGTATGAATTAATGAGTGAGGCTCCTCCCCCATGTGATCATTCCAAACCACTACCCTTGGCTGCTTCGCCCACTGCGGCTGCCCAATGAGTGTGGCCGGATTTTTGAGAGAAAATGCTAACGCCGTAGCCTCCCTACCCTAGCTGGCAGGAAAACAATTCATGCCGGAGGCGGGGTCTTGGCTGGCCATGCGCGCATGGCCCCGCCCTAGACAATGCACTCACACATTGATCGTGACCGTCCTCCATTGACATTTTTACCCCGCAGCCCGAGTAGGCGTGGCCTCTTGGGCTAGACATTTCCTCCGGACCCAACATTTTGAATGCTTTGTGAACTTTGGGAGATGTAGCTTATGCACGTGGCACTAATCACCCCGCTGACACCGACTCTCTCCTACTCCCGCTGTCTGCGGGGACGTGCCCTCTGAAACAATTTACTTTTTGTTTCCTGGAATTTACCCGCGGCTTAAAGTACGCCCGTTCGCTTTCACCGACAAGGTCGGGCTTCACGAGGGACTATGGCTGTGGCGTTAAACGGCACCCGTTAATACACACCGCCACACTCTGGCCACGCTTTCCTCTCGCTGGTTCAGCGATCAGCTGTGAAGCACTCCGCCGCTTCCTCCGACTGGGTCGGATTTCACGGGAGACAATGGCTACAGATCGGCAAGCCGATCAAGCCACGCTTCCAACAGCCTGCTCTTCTTAATTTACCTGCGGCTCAAAGTACGCCCGTTCGCTTCCTCCGACTAGGTCGGGTCTCACGAGGGACTACAGCTGTGGCGTTAAACGGCGTCCGTTAATACACACAGCCACACTATGGCCACTCTTTTCTCTCGGTGGTTCAGCGATCAGCTGTGAAGCACTCCGCCGCTTCCTCCGACTGGGTCGGATTTCACGGGAGACAATGGCTACAGATCGGCAAGCCGATCAAGCCACGCTTCCAACAGCCTGTGCAGTAAAGACAATACAGCGATCCAGAGAGGGGCCCGTAGACCTGCTCTCCTACTCACTAGGTAAGCGGACAACGCTGATGTCACCACACTTGCTAAACCCACACAACTCAATCTTTTCCTTCTTTGCTTTGCTTTGCTTTGCTTTGTCTTGCTTTGCTTTGCTTTGTTTTGCTTTGCTTTGCTTTGCTTCTTTTCTCACACACGTCTACTGCTTGTCCGTGGAAATCAAGGAATCGAAGAGGCCACGCATGCGCGTGGCTTATATAGCCAGGCTGGCCAATCATGCGTGGCCGCCACAAGTGGTGTGTCTTAAAGAGTATCCACGTCAACTGCCCCCGTGGGGGTCAGTCCCCGTACATATGGAATATGTAGGGTGGAGAGATAGTCTTGACACGATAGAGAACATGAGGTGACGGACAGGAGGTCTTCAGGGACAGGGTGTGGAAAGCAGTTACAGAGCATAATTACAGAGGGGACTAGAAATGTATGTAATGTATTATTGTTGCATAAGTCTTTAGCACATGTAACTGCAGATTTTGAATGCGTACACTAAAGTCACAAATGTGTAACAGTAAATTTGAAGTCGTAAATATTGTTTCTACCATTGTGGACACAAAATAGGGGCTACGAGTTCACAAGTCTTTGTTACCGGTGCACAAATCCTATCCTGTGCATCACAACTTCAAAGAGTCATGCGCTTGACACTTTTGCTACAATCATTGCAGCGCAGTTGGTGCAAAACACATTTGCACACCCGTGTTTCATAATGTGAGAACATGCCCCCAATTTGTGCATTCGTAAACTCAAATGTGAACTAATGCATCAGAAGTTGCACATCTGTGAAAAATGTCCTCACAAATAATATTATATCGAGCACAGCATTTTAATGATTCCTCTCTCTGTTATGGTAATTAGTTTGCTAGTTTTTGTCGCTGATTCCCTACATTTTCTGGTGAAAAGAGACGAAGGAAAGAGGCTTTTCCTCCGTCTGTTCACATGCTGACGTCATGGGTCCCGACCGGCGCTTTCATTGGATTATGGACAATGTTGTCCCGCCCACCAACGCTCTGCTTCTACAGATACAAGTCACTCAGCTCTACGGGTACGAAATACTTTTGCTACACATTTACCACCTAGACGTGGTGCAAAACTACCTGCTAGAAAACCCACTGCTGAGACTTGCAGGAGCAGATTCGAGCAGAGAAAACCCTCAGCTGAGACGTGTAGCAACAGATTCGAGCAGTTGTATCGATGGATTTGTGCTCGCTCATTAAAATGCTATGCTCGATATAATTTTATTTGTGAGGACATTTTTCACAGATGTGCAACTTCTGATGCATTAGTTCACATTTGAGTTTACGAATGCACAAATTGGGGGCATGTTCTCACATTATGAAACACGGGTGTGCAAATGTGTTTTGCACCAACTGCGCTGCAATGATTGTAGCAAAAGTGTCAAGCGCATGACTCTTTGAAGCTGTGATGCACAGGATAGGATTTGTGCACCCGTAACAAAGACTTGTGAACTCGTAGTAGCCCCTATTTTGTGTCCACAATGGTAGAAACAATATTTATGACTTCAAATTTACTGTTACACATTTGTGACTTTAGTGTACGCATTCAAAATCTGCAGTTACATGTGCTAAAGACTTATGCAACAATAATACCTTCATAGCAATGTACTGACATTGGCATGACCCCACAAAAAAGAATAAAAGAGAAGAAGAAACAACTTCCTCTAAATAGACCTGTATGTAAATGAGTTTGAAGTATAGATGACCCAAAAGACTAAATTGGTTCCACAGTGTGGTGGTTATCAGAAGGTAAGACTATGACTAAAACAACTCACATTTGATCTGGATAAACCATTCTATTTTTTAAAGCATTTAACCTCATTATGTTTTACATAAAACGTACCATCACACAAATATAAAGCAACACTTGGTCATCATGTGGTTATGTTGGGTTGGGTAGATGTTAAAAGTACTGTACACATGAAAGCAGGAAATGAGAGTTGTTTCATAGGGTGGCTATGAAAAACGACATGAAACACGCTGTAACTACAAATCACTTAGGACCAAGCAACACTTTTATAAAGACAATATTTACAGTGCTGTGTGAAAGTTTGTGAACCCCTTGAGCCTTTTGGAATTTTATTTATTTTAACCATTATTAATTCATTTTTATCAATACAAGTATTTTTTATATGAAATAACAGATGTTTGTTTATCAATTCAACATGTTTTCCTTTCCAGAAATCAACTGTTAAAACAGAAAAAGTTTGTGAACCCTGAGCTGCATTGCTTAAATGGAGCAGGTAAACACAACGATGGGCCAAATTGAGTGATGAAATGGACCAATGTAGTGAGAGATCTTCAGGGAAGAAATTGGGCGGCACTAGATAAAACAGAGATCAAACCAGGTCTGTTTATGCTCACCAAACTGAACCCATACAGGTCAGACATGCTCAAAGGGGAAAAAATCTCAGAGGATCTCAGGAATAGAGTTGTGATGTTGCACATTTGTCTGGGGACAGCTATAAATTAATTAAAAAGAAGTTTGAGCTCCATCGGTCCACCGTGAGGCAAATCATCTACAAATGGAGCGCTTTAAGAGTGACTGAATATCTGCCTAGAAGTAGACTTCCTTCAAAAATATCCATAAGCACCACAAAAAAAGTTATTTTTCAGTTAAAAGCCAACCCAAACATTACATCTAGTGATTTGCAGACCTCTCTTGCAGCATCTGGGACAGATGTGCATGGTTCCACAATAAGAATAAGAATAAGTCAACATGGCTTTCAAGGGAGGGTTGCTGAAGAAGCCTTTACTCTCAAAAAAGAACAAAAGTGCTTGTCACAACTCTGCCAGAGAGCACCTAGGGCCTATTTCAGGTAGCTGGTTTTACATACTCTGAGTTTAATCCTCTGAGTTGGTCAACTCAGAGCGCAGGGTTGATGAGTAACTCTGGGTTTTCGGTTACAGAACAGTGGATCAGCGTTTGGTCAATCAACTCTGAGCGTGTTCACTCTGGGTGGAGCGTGTGCATAAAAGCCATCGTCAATGGATCGCTGATAACATGATTCACCATGGAAACAGAAGAAACAAATGCGTGATCCTCCCACTTCTCCACTTCTCACTCCCACTGGAGTTAGAAATATTAACGAATGAGTTTATGGTAGCCTATGGAGAAGAATTAACGGGGATATTGTCACATAACTCTGATCTAATCTCCTCAGCAATTCAGAAGAAAACAGAGCAATCATTTCGCTTCCGTATGAGAAGCCATAGTCTATTTTAAAAAGTTACGCATATCAGCAGTAAAGTAATAAAGCTGGCGCGGCACAGCATTTCTGACAGTGTTTTATATTAGCTGTATAATATGTTGGGAAGCTATAGCCTAATAGCCCACTGTGCAGTAAACAGACTGTCGCTTCTTTTAAATGGGGAGTGAAAGACACATAAGGTGGCAGTTTCCTTTGAAGAGCCTGATTGATTTATTACCAGATCCATTTTCCTCAAGTGATCACAGTTTAAATTATTATATAATTTTTATATTCATATTAGGCTATTTAACGAGGCTCGTCTGTGACTTTAGGATCGCACAAGTGAACAGTAACAATCGCGTGCAGCCGCAGCGTTACATGAATCCACCTGACATAAATCTGTTCAGTGGCACAGACGTTAAAAAGCATACAATACAAATAGGTTTATTAATCTGAATGTAGAGCATGTCACGATGTGTAAGGTGCAGTGTTGCCACAGTTACTTTGAAAAAGTAATCCGATTACTGATTACTAGTTACTCCTTAAAATAGTAACTTAGTTACTTTACTGATTACTTGATGTTAAAAGTAACTAAGTTAGATTACAAGTTACTTTAAACGTTACTTTACAGGTTTTGAAACCCATATATCTCAATTTAAAACATGCACATATTAAGAATCATTGAAAATATATAAAATAAAGCTTGTAGGCTAGTAGCCTATAGGCATACTGTTTTCAAAATAATAAAAATTATGGTTTGAAAAATGTAATAAAAAAAAAAACTTTTCCCCCCATGAAAATAAATGCATTCCTCCAAAGTGCAAAGACAGTAGCATTGTCTTTAAACTTAATGTACTTGGCCCTCAGGGCCGCCGCTCCCTATACGCAGGGTACGCAGAGTGCGTAGGGCACCAAGTTCCTGGGGGGCCCCCACATTTTTTTTTTAAATTTTTTTTATGAAAAAGGAAAACTGTTTGGTCACAACCAAAACCGCCATGTTTGGGCAAAAACGCAACTCTGCCTACCACCAAGAGAACCTTCTCCCAAGTGAAGAACGGTGGTGGCAAATGGTCTGCAAATCTCCAGATGTAATGTTTGGGTTGGCTTTTACCTGAAAAATCCCTTTTCTTGTGGCGCTTGAAGATATCGTTGAAGGAAGTCCACTTCTAGGCAGATGTTAAGTCACTCTTAAAGCTCTCCATTTGTAGATGATTTGCCTCTCGGTGGACCGATGGAGCTCAAACCTTTTTATATGAATTTATAGCTGTCCCCAGACAAATGTGCAGCATCACAACTCTATTCCTGAGATCCTATGATATTCTTTCCCCTTTTAGCATGTCTGACCTGTATGGGTTCACTTTGGTGAGCATAAACTGACCTGGTTTTATCTCTGTTTTATCTAGTGCCGCCCAATTTCTTCCCTGAAGATCTCTCATTACATTGGTCTATTTCATCACTCAGTTTGGCCCACCTGATTGTGTTAACCTGCTCGATTTAAGCAATGCAGCTCAGGGTTCACAAACTTTTGCACATACAACATTTGTTAAATAATTAGTTTTATCTGTTTTAACAGTTGATTTCTGGAAAGGAAAACATGTTGAATTGATAAACAAACATCTGTTATTTCATATATAAAATACTGGTATTGATAAAAATGAATTAATAATGGTTAAAATAAATAAAATTCCAAAAGGCTCAAGGGGTTCACAAACTTTCACACTACACTGTATGTACCACACAAAGAACCAAAAGTGCACTAACTCAGACTCAATAAACTTATTCAAAAGTCAACTCAAAACTGGGGTGCTTCGGTGGCGTAGTGGATAGAGCGCGTACCATATTGGCTCCAGCCTTCGTTGCGGGTTCGAGTCCGACCCGTGGACCTTTACTGCATGTCATCCCCCCTCTCTCTCTGTCTCCCCATTTCAACTCTGTACTGTCAAATAAAGCTTGAAAATGCCAAAAATAATCTTAAAAAGAAAAAAAAATAAGTCAACTCAAAACTCACCTAAGAAATTGCATACTTTCTTGAAGACCCCACCCATACCACACTTGACTGTATTCCAAACCTTATTTTACATTTTTCTGTATTGTCTTTTCTTTTTATACGTATGATTTTCTATATTTATGATGTAAAGTGTATTTGAGTGACCTACAAGAAAGCGCTTTATACATTATTATTATTATTATTGCAGTTCAAGGACCCTTTCATCATGCAGTTTGGTAGCAGTTTGAAATTTCCTGATATTTAAGAGGTTTCCATCCAGTCTGAAGTTTACATGGCTCTTATGGAGGAGCTGACTTACACAGAGAAGGAATATGTTAAAGAGCACAGGTGGCAGGCAAGAGCAGGCAGGCAAGAGCAGGCAGGCAGGGGGGTCCAGGGAGGGAGAGCTGGCTGACGAGGGCTGGAGCTGGTGGCAGGAGTCAGGCTGGAGGACTGTGGCAAAAAAGAACAGTATTAGCAACAAGCTAAATGCAGGCGGAACTACAACGAGTCTAGGTGGCTGGAGAGTAACTGACTGGGTAACAGAGTTTACAATCTGGCAGTGTCTGGAAGGTTGAACCGGGTATAAGTAGAGCAGTAGATTAGAAGATTGGTGGCAGCTGTGGATGCTGGTGCCTGGCTCCTGCACACCTCAGTTTGCCCGTAAAGGCTGTAACATACTCCGCGAGAAGAAAGAACAAAGTTCTCGGTGACAGAGCTGCGAGAAGAAAATGACGTCATTTTCTTCTCTCAGCTCTTATTTAGCTGTTCTCGCAGCTTGTTCTCGACACATCACCCGGGCCGAACTTTCTTCTCGCAGCTTGTCCGAGAACTACTGTGTGATTGGTCAGTTTGAAGTCAATGAGGAAAGCGAAGTGAAATCAGCTGGCGCTACTGAGTCAAATTTCCATGGTAACAATGCACCGCGGTGAGGAGTTCGGCAGTTGAGTTCTCGTGAAGTATGTAATGTCAGACCAGAAAGAACTTCTCGCAGCTCTGTCACCGAGAACTTTCTTCTTTCTTCTCGCGGAGTATGTAACAGCCTTTAGTCTGGGGATGGTAGCCTGAGGAGAGACTGACAGAGGCCCCTAATTCACGACAGAAGGCTTTCCATACATGGGACACAAATTGTGGACCCCGATCGGAGACCACATCAGCCGGGATCCCGTGGAGGCGGACCACATGCTGAACCAGGAGGTCAGCAGTTTCGGACGCTGTGGGAAGCTTGGGCAGTGGCACAAAATGTACAGCATTGGAAAATCTATCAACAATGGTGAGTATGGTAGAATTACCTTCGGACAACGGGAGACCAGTGACAAAGTCGAGACCGATGTGACTCCAGGGGCGCCCAGGCACAGGGAGGGGACGGAGCAAACCTGAGGGGGGTTGATGCGAGGACTTACTGCGTGCGCAGACAGTGCAGGCGAGAACGAAGGCACAGGTGTCAGCCTCGATGGTGGGCCACCAGAAGTGTTGCTTGGCCAGGGACAGACTGCGGTTAATACCTGGGTGGCAGGAAAAGCGCGAATTATGCACCCACTGGAGGACCTTGGAGCGGACAGAACTTGGCACAAACAGGCGGCCCCGCGGCCCGGTTCCTGGATCTGGTTGTTCCCTCAGCGCCTCTCGGATCTGCGCCTCAATCTGCCACCTGACTGCGCCCACCACACAGCCAGGGGAGACGATGGTATCTGGACTGGAGGAGCCGTGGTCAGCGGCAAACTGTCGGGACAGAGCATCCGGCTTCACATTCTTGGAACCAGGTCGATATGTGAGCTGGAAGTTGAATCGGCCAAAGAATAATGCCCAGCGGGCTTGGCAGGAGTTGAGGCGCTTGGCGGACTGAATATAGGACAGGTTCTTGTGATCGGTCCACACAATAAAAGGGACCTCCACCCCCTCCAACCAGTGCCTCCACTCCTCGAGCGCTAACTTCACAGCTAGTAGTTCTCTGTTGCCGACGTCGTAGTTGTGCTCTGCTGGTGACAGGCGTCTGGAGAAGAAGGCACAGGGATGAAGCTTCCGGTCCTCCGGGGAGCGTTGAGAGAGGACCGCCCCTACCCCGGAGTCTGACGCGTCGACCTAGACCACAAACTGCAGAGCCGGGTCGGGATGGGTGAGAATGGGGGCTGAAGTGAACCGCTTCTTCAGCTCAACGAACGCCGCTTCAGCCTCGGGGTTCCACGAGAAGGGGACAGCCGGGGAGGTGAGTCTAGTGAGGGGAACCGCTACTCGACTATAATCCCTGACAAACCTTCGGTAGAAGTTGGCAAAGCCCAAAAAGCGCTGGAGCTGCTTTCGGGTCGAGGGTTGAGGCCACTGTGCCACCGCCTGTACCTTCTTGGGGTCGGTCCTCACCTGCCCGCACTCTATGATGTACCCCAGGAAGTCCACGGAGTCCACATGGAACTTGCACTTCTCCGCTTTAACATACAGCTTGTTCTCCAGGAGTCGCTGTAACACCTGCTTCACGTGTTGGACATGTTCCTCCTGTGAACGAGAGAAGATGAGTATGTCGTCCAAGTACACAAACACAGTGCGATTTAAGAGGTCACGGAGCACGTCATTAACCAAGGCTTGGAAGACAGCGGAGGCATTAGTGAGTCCAAAAGGCATTACCAGGTATTCAAAATGGCCGAGGGGGGTCAATAGCACAGTCATAGGGCCGGTGAGGGGGCAGAGAGAGGGCACGTTGCTTACTAAAGACCTCCCCCAGACTGTGATAAGCAGCAGGGACTTCAGACAGGTCAGGGGGCTCAAGCTTTAAAGGGACAT
Organism: Ammodytes marinus; assembly: GCF_949987685.1. Lineage (NCBI taxonomy): Eukaryota > Metazoa > Chordata > Actinopteri > Uranoscopiformes > Ammodytidae > Ammodytes > Ammodytes marinus. The sequence continues at coordinate 28,397,579 of NC_137220.1, read as the reverse complement.
TGGCGCCCTCTGCTGGGGAAAGGGTGGACCGCAGGCAAGACGAGAGACAATAATTACTCCAGCCCTGAACACGACTAGTAGCCCAGTTGATGTGGGGAATGTGTAAGCTTAACCAAGGCTGACCCAGAACTAAGGGAGTGTGAGGGGAAGACATAATGTGGAACTGGATAACTTCATGGTGATTACCTGACAGGACAAGGTGAAGGGGCTCTGTGAGATGGGTAACCCGTGCCAGCAGCTTCCCATTTAGTCCCTGGGCATTGAGGGGACTAGAGAGCAGTCGAGTGGCTATGCCTGCCTTAGCAACGAAGTCCGCATCCAGAAAGCTCTCGTCAGCTCCAGAGTCCACCAGAGCGACCAGCGAATGGGTCTGTTGGTTACAGGAGAGTGTAGCTTGCAGTTGCATGCAAGTTTGGGGAAAAGGCACCGAAGTGGTCTTGCTCACCAGTGTTCCCACCCTTACTGGGGGAGCATTCCCTTTTGGCCGCTGGAGACATGAGCTCAGGAAATGGCCTGGTTGAGCGCAGTAAATGCAGAGCCCTTCATTTATCCTCCGAGAGCGCTCAGCATTGGAGAGTTTGGCTCGGCCCAGCTGCATTGGCTCTTCTACTGAAGAGGAGGGGAAGACAGGGAATTCAGGAGACCGACTAGAGCAGGGGTGGCCAACCAGTCAGAGACAAAGAGCCACATTTTTTACTGTGTTACTGCAAAGAGCCACATCGTACACACGGGTACACACAGTGGCGATTCCAGGAAATTTTGACTGGGGGTGGCCAAGGTGGGCCAAAGAGCTAGAGTGGGGTGGCCATCGCACCCCTGAATGAATAGCATGTGATATGCTGTACAACCAATTCAAAGATGATTTATAATCCCAAATCATGTTAGTATCCATTGTAATGTTTGTCAGAAAACTAAACCCCTGAAGGGGGGTCTGGGGGTATCCCCCCCCAGAAGATTTTTTTGTGTTTTTAACATGTAATCTAAGCATGCTGGTGCATTCTGGCGAAGATAATAAAGGAAAAAGTCAATATTTATTTCAGCTCAGATGAATAGTAAAATTAGCAAGACAACATAACTTGCTAGCAGCCAGATGCCTAACAACTGCACAGAGGGACGGATGACCACTAGCTTTTGACCAAATATCTTGCTAAAAAAATAAACCTTTATTTATGAAAGTCTGCCCTTGCTAAGAACATGTTACACTCGCTAACTACAAACTTTAATTTTTTTATTCAGATTTCAAAAATCTGCTGGGACACGTGCCTATACACATGCATGGGTGGCACGCATGTCACAAGCATACTTATGCTGTTTTCAAGACCTTTGCTGACCAGAGACCAGTTCTAGTGGCCACAGTCCTACCATTAATTTAGTAATTGAAAATTGCAAACTGATCTCATATCAGTGGATTGGAGTGTTTGTGTGATGAACTTGGCAACTACCTATCAAAACTAGGATACATATCAGGAAAAAAATGTAATTAAAAAAATAAAATGAACATAAAAAATAACATTTGAACTGGGGTGGCCAGTAAGATTTCAGGGGGGGGGGGGGCGTTTTTATTTTCGCGGGGAGCTTGCACATGCATGCACAAGCATTATTTATTAAAAAAAAAAAAAAAAAAAAAACAGGGGGCCCCACACTAGGACTTGAAACGGGCCCCCAGATCGTTAAGGCCGCCCCTGTGATAATGACAGGACTGGACTCCTACAGTACTAAAGACGACAGGGCAGTCATTTTCAACAATGAACATTGTGTGCACTGCCTCACACACAAACTCTCAGTTCAACCAAGTCCACAAACAAAAATATAACAATTTAAAATAGCGTTTTTCTCTTACTATGCATGTTGCTTTGTGGGACTTACTTTTAGCATGGAGAGAGCTGAAGTGGCGCCGAAGATTTGAAGGCTTGAAATGCGCAAATGACACCTGGCATATAAGGCAGAATGGCCTGCCATAACGTTCAACAAAAAATATGAACTCTCCCACTCTGTTTCGGAGCGAACTTGACACAAATAGTTTACTCACGGAAAACCTCCCTCCAAGCTGAGCGGGCAGTTTTAGGTTGCGTCCGCACCAAACGTTTGCAAGCGTTATGTTGCGTCCTCAATTAAACATTTGCGAAAAGGCATACACATAGGGCCTACACATTAATAAAATAAAAAATGAAATAATAGACAACATGTAAAACGAACGTAAGAGCCGCATGAAACGTTTGCGAACATGCACACACATAGGCCCACACAAAAAAAAAGTATATAAAAAAAAAAAAAAAAAAAATTATAATCACATAATTTGATATGAACTGAAGAGCCGCACGAAGCTGGGCAAAGAGCCGCATGCGGCTCGCGAGCCGCGGGTTGGCCACCCCTGGACTAGAGGAAGGGCATGGGGAGTGTCTTACAGGAGCTGGGGGAGAACGGGAGGAGAACGGGCCATGAGGCCGCCCAACTCTTTCCCTGTGACGCTCTCTAAGGCGATTATCAAGTCTGATAGCTAGGGCCACTAACTCGTCCAAACTAGCTGACTCATCCCGAACTGCTAACTCATCCTTAACTGGGTCGGCTAGTCCGCTGAGAAATGCCCCCTGAAGAGCCTCATCATTCCACTCCGTCTCTGCCGCTAAAGCCCTGGGGCCGGTTTCCCAAAGCCTTCTTAGAGCCTTCTTAACGCTACGTCATTCGTAACCCCTACGTAGAGTTCCTACTTAACGTTTCGCCTGTTTCCCGAAACGTTCTTTGCTACGAATCTCTTTCGTACGTCATACGTTGGTAAGGTTGGTCTGGAGCGCCCGCAGAGCCTTCTTAGCTCTACCGTAGGGATGTTTCAGCTCTCACTTGTGTCATTTAACTAATAAATCTGACTGTATTTCATATCAAACGGACACAGCGATGACTGTATTTAATAACAAACTGTTCAAAACGATCCAACTGTATAGTGTATATCACGTATTTAAAGTATGCTTAGGCTAATATATATTTTAGCAGAATACCATTAACTCTGATTCACAAAGTGTTCAAACTATATGAACAAGTAGCCTACTTTTTAGTCATCTAACTGACTTGACAATCAGCATTAACTGAATGGATGCGATGTCCGTCAATATGAAAATACTTAACGTGATACACTATAGCCTACAGTCGGATCGTTTTTATCAGTTTGTTATTAAATACAGTCATCGCTGTGTCCCTGTGATATGAAATACAGTCAGATTTATAAGTTTAATGACAAGTGAAAGTCCCTACGATCGCTGTGGCATCGCCGGAGATACAAACCCCCACATTTCCTTCCGTAAAGCACCATGCGTAAAACGGACACGAGTGACATCCCTGTTGCGCATGGAACTGCCACAAGTCATTCATGATGAAAATAATTGCTGTAAACAATCTTCATCTCCTCCGCTGTTTCTATATTTTCTATATCTTTTTTTAAAATCAGTATAGGCTATGGTAGTATGTTCGACCATGGTTAACACTAGAACCTCCGCACTGTGTTCCACACCGGCTCAGCTGACAGCTGAGCTGAGCCGGGCAGAGTGCGTCGGATCCTCTGCCAAAACATGTAAACGTGCGAAAAAATTAATGAATAATCAATTAGAGCTTACCTTAAAATAAGTGTGCCATGTTACTGTTTATTGTATTTAGGATTTTAGCTCATTTGGACGCTGTTTGGGCCGTCTGTTTTTATTTATATAGGCTATTGGCGATATTATATCTACTTTCAGTTTCATTACTGACCCACCAAGTAACGCGATTAGTGTTCTTAAAGATACTTAGATTATAAAACAACTAATTTATGACTTTATATTAAACTAGAAGTGCACGGGTAGATTTGATTAGACAGCATACAGATGAAATGAGCAGGAAATGGATAATCGAACTCGGAGCAACCGATTTCAGCAGTGTACGAACGACGTAAGGAGTGTTTCTCCTAAGACACCGTTCGGGAACCACGACTACAGAGGTAAACAACTTTGGAAAGTCATAACGTAGGAGTCTTCGTAGCTCGCTAAGAGAGGACGTTATCGGGAAACCGGGCCCTGAACTCTACTGAATACTCAGCTACCCTGTGGGTACCTTGTCGTAGTAGGAGGAGTCGCTTGGTGGCATCCCTGCCGCGTACCGGGTGATCGAACACCTTCTTCATTTCTGCCAAAACAAAGAAAAATAAAAACAAATAGCTGACTGACCCTCCCACACTGCTGATGCCCAGGTTAATGCCTTACCCGTGAGTAAGCTGATAATATAGGAGATCTTGGCTCTATCGGTGACATAGGTGGAGGGCTGTTGCTCAAAGACTAAGGAGCACTGAATCAAAAAGGACCTACATGCCCCAAAATCACCTGAATAGCGCTGCGGCGCCGGGACACGGGGCTCACGGCCTTGGGGAGGCGACGGTGCTGGGGTGGGGTATGGTTAGGGGAGACCGGGGTCGGCAGGAGATGTGGAGGCGAGGTGTGCCGAGACAACGGTGAGTTGCTGCCCCATAGCAGTCACACAGGTGGAGAGCCCACTTAACGTGGAAAGAACTTCACGGAGGGCCTGACCATGTTGCCCCACGAGCACTCCCTGCGCTGCCAATGCCAGGGGGAGGGGGTTCGTCTCCGCTGTGTCCATGTTGGAGGGCCAGATTGTACTGTAACGGCTGGACAGGAAGGACACAGGCGCAGAGACAGTACCAGTTTAAGAGGGTTTATTTAGAATGAATCTGGGGTTTTGGGCCGGGCTCTGGAGGGGCTGGCAGGCATGGGGGTCCAGGGAGAAGTGCCAAGGGGAGAATCCGGGGAGACGAGCTGAGGCAGGCAAGAGCAGGCAGGCAAGAGCAGGCAGGCAGGGGGGTCCAGGGAGGGAGAGCTGGCTGACGAGGGCTGGAGCTGGTGGCAGGAGTCAGGCTGGAGGACTCTGGCAAAAAAAGAACAGTATTAGCAACAAGCTAAATGCAGGCGGAACTACAAAGAGTCTAGGTGGCTGGAGAGTTACTGACTGGGTAACAGAGTTTACAATCTGGCAGTGTCTGGAAGGTTGAACTGGGTATAAGTAGAGCAGTAGATTAGAAGATTAGTGGCAGCTGTGGATGCTGGTGCCTGGCTCCTGCACACCTGATTCCAACCCTGCAATCAGACAAGGGAAAGGGGAGAACAAAACCACAAAGGGCTTGAGGCCCAGGCAGGATCGTAACAGTCGGTTGGCAAAAACAGAACATTCCACTTACTTGCTAAAGAAAGATTTGAGTGCAGTCTTCCAAATCGCTAAGTGACAAGAGGAAAGCCGTCTCAAACTCAAACAACATATCCACAGCCATCTTTGTTGTTTACTATCACGACTTCCACGGCGCATGTGCGTCACTGTCGTCATCCGGTTACGTCCGCCCCAGAGCACCATACAAAGGTCTCTGGCCCGCCCATATCAGAAAGAACGATTTGATTGGTAGCTCAGGATTTCATGACATATTTAATGAGCTTCAATGGAGAGTGCCCAGACCAACAGGTGCAGCAAATTTAATTTGCCAGCGCCAAGTGACAGGTCTGGAAATGCCAGGCTAGTTTTACAGGCATATTTAGAATAAAAACGTTTATTATTTTTTAAATGAAAATAAAAATTAAAACATGAAATCAAACTGTTTTTATTTTTCCGTTTTTCGTGTTTTGATTTCCAGATGGATATGGATTGAACGGAAGATACTCAGATTGACCAGGCACCGAAAATCACCTCCGTACACCCTGTTTTCAAATAATAAATCCGTTCCACTGGAGTTGGCCTGCTAATGCTTGCTTCTTTTCCAGAGAGTGATTTCCAGCCAATATGATCATGGCAAGCATCCAGGGTTTATCCTGTTATCTCACAGGAACTTCATCCTGTACCAAGTTAGTGTACCTATATAGAGTTTTGGATGTTTTGTGTTGGCTGTGTTTGTTTTCTTTTAGTTTTTCTCTGTGAAATCTTAAACAATGAGGAGGGACCTCAATGTGGCCCAGCTGTTTCAACAACTTCCTGACTGACTGTGGACAAACAGAGTGGAGACGGAGGCAGACAGGTCAAATCACTCTGTCTGACAGTGTTGACTGAGATGAAGTCATTTCATAAAGTTTTATTCTGAAAGAGAGCTTACGTATGAGGTGCATCATCAAATATTTCCACAGTTGCTACAGTCATGACGTAACCCTCATGGCTGCTGCAGTGTGGAATAATGCTCAAGTCCTTCCACATGATCATTTACTACGCCAGAAAAAGTGACTTTAACAATGGCTATCATGTTATACAATGTTTCCTCTTGAGCTGGCAGCAGTCATGTCTACCTTGAAAAATAGTTTTTTGTTAGGTTTTTGAGAAAGTATTTTGTAAAACATCTGGATGGTGCACACCGTGTAGTGTTTCCCCTGCACACCGCTTATAAAACGTTCATACATATACAGTGGGAGGCTAGCGCAAGTTGCTTGCCTTGTAGTTTATGAACCACATGGGTGTTGCTGTAAGAGCTGCTAATTCTTGCCAGACCAAGGTGTAGATTTTATTTGGATACGTATGGAAGCAGAGAGAGAACACTGGCCTTAATAGTGAAATAAAGTCAGAATGTCAAACTCTCTTTCTTCTTACTTTTTTCTTTGCGACATTTCCTCTGTTGGAAACTATCGAGTGGTTTTTACTGTCAAAATTTAATTTCCCTTTTTTTCTTTCTGCTTCATTTCTATTAAAAGACAGAAGCTCCGCTGCTTTAAATCTGGTTCAAATAGAATATAGTCCAGAAAGCCACAGCTTCACCTTACACAGGAGACAAGAGGGGGAGTTGATTAACACCGGTTTTACCAACGCAATAAGCACTAGAACTTTGTGTAGTGATAATAAGATTGTTCTGATCACATTTATGGCCCCTATCAGGTTAGTTCCTGAGTGCAGACTCAGATCCTTTGGTGTCAGATGTGAGGTCAAAGGGTTAAACCTACAGCATGTTACAATGCAATGTTTCCATATGGGTACATACTAACACTTGTTAATCCCCAGTTAAACACTTGTTATTGTATTCATTAAGTGTATTGGGACCATGCTGCATGGTTATTCTGCACTTGAAATAACGATTGATTGATATAATCATTCACATCTGATTTTATGAGCATCTGGAATGTTCCCATGTTACATGTTCTGAGAACGACACCAATATATAAACTCATGTTTTTGAAATCCCCTTTGTACTACATGCCACAATATGTACAAAACAACATCTCACTTACAGTATATAGCTGTGGAAACATAGTCATTATGCATAGAGATGGTGGTCATGTGGACTTCACAACTTCACTTCTTCAAGCTTTCATTCTCAGTATAGGGAGTGGTGACAAACATGTCACCTTCACAACTTCTTGGTGACAGCTTCTTTTCTGTAATTCCATAGTTAGTACAACAGATTAACTCACGTATTAAAACAATTGTGCACTTTTTGAGAAAAGCATGACATTTCTACCATGGTAAGTCAGATTTTACCTTTGTGGACAGTAAGAGGCCAAATCCAAGATGGCCGCCATTTCGATGGGTATATTGTTCAAACTCTCATAATTTAAGAACCATGCAATGTAATTAGACATTTAAGGTGTCATTTTCAACTAAAGTAGATATGCAATATAATTGGATATAATTTGGTCAATTCTTACCTTGACGTTCCAGCTCCTCCTCTTTCCACTCCAGCCTCTCCCCTTTCATCTCCAGCTCCTCCCATTTCATCTCAACACCTCCCCTTTCCTATCCAGCCACTCTCCTTCCCTTTTCTCTCCAACCCCTACCCTTTCCTCTCCAATTCCTCCCATTTTCCCACCAACTCCTCCCCTTTCCGCTACAGCCCTCCTCTTTCCTCTCAAGCCCTTCCCCCTTCCACTTCAGCCCCTCCCATTTCCTCTGAAGTCCCTCCCCCTACACATGTAACCCCTCCCATTCCCTCACCAGCTCCTCCCCTCTCCTCTCCAGCCCCTCCCCTTTCCCACCAACTCCCCCCCTTCCTCTCCAGCCCCTCCCCTTTCCTCTCAACTCCTCCTCTTTCTTCTCAAGCCCTTCCCCTTCAGCCCCACACATTTCCTTGGAAGCTCCTCCCATTTCATATGTAACCCCTCCCATTCCCTATCCAGCTCCTCCCCTTTCCTCCCCAGCTCCTCCCATTCCCTCTGCAGTCCCTCCCCTTCCCTCTTCAGCTCCCCCTCTTTCCTCCCCAGCCCCTCCTCTTTCCTCTCAAGCCCTTCAGCCCCTCCCCCTTCACATGTTACCCCTTCTCTCTCCAGCTCCTCCCCTTTCCTCTCCAGTCCCTCCTCTTTCCTCTCAAGCCCCTCCCCTTTCCTATCAGCCCCTCCCCTTTCCCACCAACTCCTCCCCCTTCCTCTCCAGGGTTTCCTCTCCAGCCCCTCCCCTTTCCGCTACAGCCCTCCTCTTTCTTCTCAAGCCCTTCGCCTTTCCCCTTCAGCTCCACCCATTTCATTGGAAGACCCTCCCTTTTCACAATGAACTCCTCCCCATCCATATCCAGCTCCTCCCATTCCCTATGCAGTTCCTCCCCTTTCCCCTCCAGCCCCTCCCATTTCCCCTCCAATCCCTCCCTTTTCCTCTCCAGCTCCTCCCCTTTCCACTCCAGTCCCTCCCCTTTCCTGTCAACTCCTCCCCTTTCCCACCAACTCCTCCCCCTTCCTCTCCAGGGTTAGGGTTTCCCCTCCCCGCTACAGCCCTCCTCTTTCTTCTCAAGCCCTTCCCCTTTAGCTCCACCCATTTCCCTGGAAGCCCCTCCCCTTTCACAATTAACTCCTCCCATTCCCTATGCAGTCCCTCCCATTTCCCCTCCAGCCCCCCCCCCCTTTTCCAAAAAACCTGCAAAGGCTCAGGTTCATAAACAAAATGGAGTTACTTCTCACTGTGGAGGATTTTTCATAGTGAAATAGCATCATCTAATGGAAAAAAAAAATGATTACACCATAACCCAATGAGATGTTCCTTTAATTAACTGCAAATGTTGAATGTAATTAACCGAATTGTTGCCTTTTTTATCTCGATTGCAGTGTCCATTCTACCTTAGTTACATTTATTTTGGCTATCTATAGCTGCAGATGCAAAAGTGCATCTTTTCTGTGGAGAGCCATTTTCCTGTTCGTTAACATAAAACTTTTTCTTGTGGTGCAGATTAAAGTAGGAGGTTTCTCAGTAGATACCTGAACAGATGTCAGATTATTTGAAGCATTGAAAATCATGCAGAACAACAATTTACCTCATGTTATTTGATTTGAACTTAAGGCGATCCACTAACTCAGCGAGTTTCAGGAGAACTCTTAAAGATGCTGGTTTAAGCATTTTTAACACGATGCTGGTTTATATATACAGTACCAAAGCCAGAGGGCTGCTTCAGGGTAAATGATCAAACCAAGTTTTAGGTTAACAGAGAAATACTTGCATTGCAATACTCTCTATAACCTTCCAGCTCCAAAGCAAAATCTTTAACATAGTGCTCATTTTAATCACATTTGACGGGATTATATGAGGATATTCGCTGAAATTCTCACACAGCACATAGTAGGCTACATTCTTTTCCATAATTTTAGCTTGAACTAAAGGACAACTTGAAGCATAAAGTGCTGCAGTATGTGAATGTAGTGTTCTGCAACATTTATGTTATATTAAAATAGGTTAGTAAGGTTTGAGGTAATACAGAAAAGCAATAACTGCACCACAACACACACAGGTCACACAGTGACCTTACAGACGGCAACAACAACTGTTGCAGACACAGCAGAATATAGGAACACGATTGCGAGACCTGGCCTCTATTAAAAGCACACTATTGCTAATAAGGCTTGATATAAGATCTGTCACACACACACACACCCCCACCCCATACACACACACACACACATACACACACATGCACACACTCTCACTCACTCACACACATGCACACACAGACACACACACACACACTTGCACACACACACACATTCACACACACACACACACACATGCACACACACACATACACACATACACACACACTCTCACTCACACACACACACACACACACTTGCACACACACACACATTCACACAGACACACACACACATGCACACACACAGACACACACACACACCCAGACAGATAGTGTATTTAACCAACCGCCTGCACTAGATCAGGGCCTTGGCCTTTGCCTCTGCGCCGCGGGGGGCGGCGCTATGCCCGAGGAATGAGGACTGCTGAGGGAACTCTGTACCCCAAATTGTCAAGAGTAGGGCAGGGTGAGATAAGATCTGAACTATTGTAATGAATAAGTACCTTTGTGTTCATAGTAGAAGTTGTCTACTAAGCTGATATCCTGTTATGTCAACCCTTCAATAAAGTACCCGTTAGACTGAACTCCTACTTCTCCGTGTCTATCTGAAGCCTGTGAGATGACTCCTCTCTCTCTAGTAATATCAAATGTAGGTAAACAATTGGCCCACTCGGCCACGCCAACACCTCCTTGTTTACACTACATAAATGGCGTTGTCGAAACGGAAGACCTTCAGAAGTTGCAGCAGACAGACAAACGGCGGCATCTGGGTAATGTATATTTTGCCCTAAACCAATGTCAACCTGTCTGTGTTTTTCTTTGAAAGTCTGTTAAACTTGCGTGCTTGTAAAGCAGAATCATAGACTGTCAGGATAAAATCTCTGCTAGTCGTTATAACTGAATCTTGGCTTTTCTGGAAAATGTTAAGAAACTTGTTTAGTTGGGAAGAAAGAAATGGTTGTGTTGTTTTACCCATACTGGCCACTCTTGCTGTTTGGTTCCGTGTTTTGACATTCCATTTTGTAATAAATATCGCTGCAGTGTGATGTGCTTCCCGTTGAGGAAGAGGAAAAAAAAATAATAAAAGTACTGAGATACCTGTCGATGAAGTTGGGGCCCGTCCACGAGCACACGAACCTCTGACTGGTACAGAGAGATCCGTTTTCCACGGTGGACAGTACGTCAAAAAAGACATTATTACACCCGTAATGTCTTTAAAAATAAATAAATTGTACAATTCGGGAGAGAGACATTTGCTGTTCTAATAAATGACAGTGTTACTGCGTCAAAGTACTTCCAGTTAAAGTCTGGGATTGCTTTGACGTTTTAAAAGTAAGCAGCATATATCTGTTTCTTGTCTATCGAGATTTCAATTGATCAAGGTCTTCTCTCCATATAGACATTTACACAGAGTCTAGGACGTTGATTACCGACAGATGAAGGGTTGCGCTTTAAATGTGATTAATAATAAAAAATAAAGAGTTGAAAATTAAAGGGAATAATTTAATTTGAAAAAGGAATAACAAGTAAAACTATTGCTGTTTGTTGCGTTGATTTTTGGTATAATTGTATAGTTGTTGTGTTGGTTCATTGAGCAAAGAGTGGCACTGAGTTGTGTACAGCCTGAAAATTTCTGTGGCATGGTTGCCAGTTTAAAGGAGAGAGCAGTCAAAAGTGTTGATTACATCAAGATTGTTGTGTGGGGACCGAGACCCGCCTCAGTAGTCTCCTCGTAATAGAAGAACCCCCCGCTCCCCCCTCCTTCCCGTTTTTGCTCTAAGCCTGAGTGTCAAATATGCAGGCAGGCTAATAATAGCTGCCTGTAGCCGGAGGGAGAGACTGAACAGTAGCTCTGATTTTTTATCTTAAAAATCTGTAAGAAAGCATTAAAGTAAATAAATTGATTAGGGAATAAAATATAATGGTACATTCTTTGATTTGGCTTAACATAAGAATTGGTTTGTACTGAAAATAAAGCATCTAAGTTAAATTGCCTGTGTTTTAAGACACTGGAGATATGATAAAATGAAACATCTAAGTTAAATTGCCTGTGCCCTTAAGACACTGAAGAGACATATGAGATAATAAAAAAATAAAAGAAGAGGTGACATGTGTTTAGTAAGAATTAAACTAAGTAAGAATATGGGTTTGTTAAACTCTGTGAGTACAGGTGTTAAGTGAACTAAGTTAGCATAAGTTTATTGAAACTGTGAAAATACCTTACAGGGGTTTCAGTGATATACGACAAATAGAGACAGTGGAGTTCTTTCCACTGATATGTAACCATTTGTTTCTCAATTGGGATTTGAGAGCTGTTAAAAGCGTTAAATTGCATTGTCACCTGTTAATTGAAACATAGTTCTCTGAAACATGTGTGAAAACGTGAGTGTACGTTGTTCATGTGATTGAAAGAGGATGAAAATGTCTGTTTTGTTTGTGAAAAATGTTCAGTGTTGAAGTTTAAGTAAAAATGATCTCTTAAATCTAGTAAGAATCATTGAAGTGTGATTTGCCATATTTTATTTCCAAAAAGAAACCAAAACAGAATCTTTGATTTTGTAGGTCTAAAAAGAGCTAGATTGAATTGTTAGAAAAGGGTTAGACCTGTTGAAATTTACTAAAAAAATTAAGTTAATAAGTGATTTTAATTAAGGTTTACATCTGAGTAGGCTAAAAAGCATGCTCTCAGTTACAGTAAAAAACAGTAAACCTTGTGGTTTTTGGGTAAGTAATAAAATCTTTTGAATAACATCGTGATTAACTTAAAAGTAAGAGATTTTGGGAGCAACAGTTTTGAAGGTTTGAGAATCCCTTGGTTCTATTTTAAATGTGTAACATTTCCTTTTTTCTCTTCCAGAAGCTGGTTAACTGAGAGTGCACTGGAAGAAACGATTACAGTGCACTGCAATGTAAAGGTTTAGCATTTGGGTTGAAGAGTTAGATAAACAAATAAATCCCCTTTTTAGTAAGAATTCACTATTGATAAAAGATTATCTGAAGTCTATTCTAAGAGAAATTATTATGCTTGCAATTGGTTTTGGGGCACTAAAATTCGAAGGTTGTCACAAGTCAGAATACCTTTTCTCTGCCCAAAAAAGAAGAGGAGGACACAAAATGCATTTAATATCAAGAAAGAAGGAGAGAAAGTATAAAGACGAAAAAACAAGTTGCCTGGCATTACCGATGCCGCAAAAAGACAATTTACAAAAGATATTTGAAAAACAAGATGGACTAAGATGCAGAAGACACTTAGCCTGAAGCTCTGCTCAGCTCAGAGCAGTTTCCAGTTTCAGTTTTGGTCCTGGAGCCAACGCATACCGGCAGGGATCGCTCTGCCAATGCCAGACTGAACTACAAAGATGGAGGCGTGTATGCACGTGGCTAAGTAACACCGTGCCAAAAGTGACATTCAATGCCCTGTTGTGGACTACAGGATGGGAGAAAATACAAGAATGGCAAGTTATATGTGCCATAATGACATTGCTGACTTTCTGCCTTGTGTTATAGGAAAAAAGAGACATTGAAGGAGCCGATGAGAGGGGTTTCCTTTGCTTCTGAACTGAAAAAGTGGACATTCCTTCTGTTAAAGGAGGGTGGATTCAACTGCTGTCCACTTAAAAAAGTGCAAGTACTTAAATTGTGACAATTTTCTGATTAATGGTGTTTTCCCCTAAATGTAGATTGTGCAAGCAAGCAAGCAAATGGATAGGTCTGCTTTGGACATAAACTAATCTAGTTATGGCTTTAAGACAACATAAGATTTTGTAAAAAAAAAGTATGTAAGATTAAAAGTTTAAAGGACTATTTTGATAACTAATAGGTTTCCTCTTTTATGCATTGAAAAAAGTATGTTTAGGGTTATTTCCAAATAAAAAATACAACTAGTGTTTACCGGTTTCAAATCAATAAAAGATTGTGTTGTTGCTTTCTCAGCCAAAAAGAAAGCAAGCATGACTGAGAATTATCACTTTAATGATTTTTCAGACAGAGATTTAGTGTTTTAGATATTCCCAAGTAAAGAAGGTTAAAGATAACAAAGTTAATAAAGTTAATAAAGAATAGATATTCCCAAGTGAAGAGGTATTAAAAATATTGATGAAATAATTGTTGATTAAGTAGGATTTTGAACCAATCTTATTCTCACACTTTCAGGAATACCTGAGTTTTTTAAGGGTTGCTCTGTACATTTTACCGATTCAAGAAATGGGATTTTTTGAAAAAGGGTTAGCATTCTAAATTTATTAACCGTTTTGGGGTTTTGTTGATAAGAGGGCTGGGAGAAAGCCACATGTTTGTTTGTTCCTGTTTGAATACAATTGCTCACACAAAGTGAGAATCTTGTTTTTAGCTGAATTTTTAACTTAATATGCTTCCTTTTTGTGTTTCAAATAGGAATTTGAAAAAGGAGGGAGAGGTTAAGAGAGCACATTAATTTAAAAATAATAGAAGTACATGTTAAAGAGTTTAAGAAAGCACATTAATTAAACATAATATAAGTAAATGTTGAAGAAAGGTAATAATTACAATATTATGAGAAGGCCACATAGAGAAAACACTACACAAGCAAAGTAAGTTTAAGAAGAGAGGATGATCAAAATACTTAATATCCATTTAAGTTAATAAGTAAGTTATAAGTAATTTATTTAGGGTTCAGGATCAACACTCCATTAAATAAAGTAAGAACAAAACATACTTGTAGTGTTGTTGTTAATGTCATAATCCATAGCTGTTCCAAAAAGTATTACTGCACAGTTGACATCAAGTGTGATTAGAGTACACGTATGTGTATTGATACAGTAAACCTAGGTAACAAAATTAAGTAAGACAAACACAAACTCCCCAGAAGTTATTTAGAAGTGTGTCAGGTAGGATTCTTTTCCCTATCTGTCTTTCTCTCTGTCTATATCTTCTCTGATGGCCTCGATGAAAGAACTAGGTGCAGAACCTGATTCCTGCTGTGAGAGATTGGGAAAATGTCGTGCTGAAATCTGATGCTAAGCTACGCTCTCAACTCGTGCTATCAGCGTGATGTCACTGCCGTGTCCAAGTCGTGATGTCACAGGACAACTGACAGCCGAAACCGAGAGGGGGTCGCTTTCGCAACTACACAGCCCAACCCAATCCCAGCCAGAAACCAGGGGTCGCCAACTCGTCTCATCCAGCTTGTGCAGACAACTTCACAACCAGCGAGAAGGGTGCCACCTGTCGGCCTGGAGAAGCAACTCGACACTGGTCGACGAGAAGTCCCTTCCAACAGAGAATCGAGATGCAGTCGTCAATGTCGTCATCTGGAAATTCGAGAGGGGTCGCTCTCGTCTCCCCTTCAAGACGTTCGAGTCATGCACCAGTCATCAATACCCAGCTAAGGCACCAATGCATGGGTGCACTGGGCTTCCCCACAGCATCCCCAGAAATGGGGGGAGGCTGTTGTGTTGTGCTTTTCGCACAGAAAGAATTGCCTGTTTAAGCAATTCTAAAAGTATGCTCGTGTCGTTTCTCGCAAGTGCGCGGGTATTTGCGGGACTGGACAATGGTCCGAAGAACAAAGACTGAAAGAATTATGAAAGTCATTATATGCTGTTCAATTATTGTTATTGTTGTTGAATTTTAAGAGGGTCTAATAGGGTTTTATTAAGTTTCATACTATATAGTAAACAGTGGCCACTGTCGTTTTATTTTGTCAAAGTTTATCATTTTGGTTTGTGATTTTTGTAGAGTTTAAGGGTTGTGCATTTTCCATGCAGGATAAATGTTGAAATTCTTTGGTGCACCGTATTTACGGTGCAAGGAGGGATATGTAGTGTTCTGCAACATTTATGTTATATTAAAATAGGTTAGTAAGGTTTGAGGTAATACAGAAAAGCAATAACTGCACCACAACACACACAGGTCACACAGTGACCTTACAGACGGCAACAACAACTGTTGCAGACACAGCAGAATATAGGAACACGATTGCGAGACCTGGCCTCTATTAAAAGCACACTATTGCTAATAAGGCTTGATATAAGATCTGTCACACACACACACACCCCCACCCCATACACACACACACACACATACACACACATGCACACACTCTCACTCACTCACACACATGCACACACAGACACACACACACACACTTGCACACACACACACATTCACACACACACACACACACACATGCACACACACACATACACACATACACACACACTCTCACTCACACACACACACACACTTGCACACACACACACATTCACACAGACACACACACACATGCACACACACAGACACACACACACACCCAGACAGATAGTGTATTTAACCAACCGCCTGCACTAGATCAGGGCCTTGGCCTTTGCCTCTGCGCCGCGGGGGGCGGCGCTATGCCCGAGGAATGAGGACTGCTGAGGGAACTCTGTACCCCAAATTGTCAAGAGTAGGGCAGGGTGAGATAAGATCTGAACTATTGTAATGAATAAGTACCTTTGTGTTCATAGTAGAAGTTGTCTACTAAGCTGATATCCTGTTATGTCAACCCTTCAATAAAGTACCCGTTAGACTGAACTCCTACTTCTCCGTGTCTATCTGAAGCCTGTGAGATGACTCCTCTCTCTCTAGTAATATCAAATGTAGGTAAACAATTGGCCCACTCGGCCACGCCAACACCTCCTTGTTTACACTACATGAACCTCTTGAGCCTTTTGGAATTGTATTAAATTTAACCATTATTAATTCATTTTTATCAATACCAGTCAACAAATTATTTGCCAACTTTTGTATGTGCAAAAGTTACTGAACCCTGAGCTGCATTGCTTAAATCAAGCAGGTAAACACAATCAGGTTGGACAAATTGAGGAATGAAATAGACCAATGTAATGAGAGATCTTTAGGGAAGAAATTGGGCGGCACTAGATACAACAGGCCAGACTGTCATGACTCACGGCACGGCAGCCTCTCCTTCTCCTCTGTGTGTGTTGTCTGTTTTCCCTTGTCCGTCTGTTCCTCTTGTTCTCCCATTTGTTTGTCTTTGTGTTGGCATGTGGGCGTGGCGGCACACCTGGACAGACTGCTCCAGGTGAGGATCGTTGGATAATCAGACCCTCTCTACTTAAGCCACTGGACTCCAGTAATTCCAGAGTCCAGCCACTGGACTCCAGAGCGGTAAATTACCCGAGATCAGGATTTCTCTGTTTGTTGTTTTCCACGTCTCCAGTTTGTGCTTGTTGCTAACTCAGCTCTCGTTCTCCTTCCATGCTAGTTTGCCTCCACCGTTCACCTTTCCTGCTCGCCTGCCTGAGGTTTCCGGATTCCACTTGCCCATGCTTGCTACGCCACACAGCCGTCCAGTGTCCTGCCAGTCTGTTGCGGATCCCAGCTTTAAATAAACATTGTTCTAAACTGACTACCTGGGTTTCTGTTCTGCTCTTGGGTCCAATCCCGAGCTATCATGACAGAACACTCTGGCCAACATAGACCCAGCAAATGCAAACCCAGTTCACCAGGCGTTGGCGGCGAGATGTTATGTCCTCGCTGAAGGAACTCTCCTCGAACGTGGCGACTTTGGGAGGGCAGCTCTACGGAGTCATCACGCAACTAGTTCCTGCAGCCGCATCCGTTCCTGCTCAACAAGACCCAGTTCCAGCACCGGTCCTGCCGTATGCCCGAGAGCCTCGTGCCCCCGCACCGGAGCGCTATTCCGGAAACTTTGGGGTATGCAAGTCGTTTCTTCTCCAGTGCTAGTTAGTTTTTGAGCAGCAACCCAGCTCTTACGTCACGGACCGGGCCAAGATTTCTTACGTCATAGGCTTACTCTCTGGACATGCTTTGACTTTGCCGTCTTCTGTGTGGGAGAGGCAGTCTGCCGTATGTTTTGTTTCCTAGCTTTGTAGCAGAAATGAAGAAAGTTTGACCATCCGTTTCAGGGTAGGGACGCTACTAAACGTCTTCTTCAACTTTGACAGGGGGCTCGCAGTGTTGCAGAATTTTCGGTGGAGTTCAGGGCTTTAGCAGTGGAGGCAGGGTGGAACAATGAGGCATTACAGGGGTTTTTTCTCAACGGATTAACCGACTCCGTTAAAGACGAGTTAGCGGTGCGAGATGAGTCAGCAGACTTAGATGAGCTCGTAGCCCTAGCTATCAGACTGGACAATTGTCTCAGAGAGCGTCGCAGGGAAAGGACCGATCGCTCTCTAGGACCTTTTGTTTCCCATTCCTCTCCAGCTGGCGCTGGATTTGCCTCCAGCTCCCGCACCGTTGAGTCGCCTGTGTTCCCTGCTTCTTCCTCTCCATCTACAGAGGAGCCCATGCAGTTGGGTCGGAACCGACTCACTCCTTCCGAGCGGAGTAGAAGACTCGAGGGTGGATTGTGCCTCTACTGTGGTGAGCCTGGACATCAAAGGTGTTCCCGTCGGTTAAACCCAAGCCCTCACCAGTCGAAGACGGGGTTCTGGTGAGTAGCACAGGTTTGCCCCGAAGACGCATTAACATTGAAGCTAGTATTTTCCTTAACGGGAATACTTATCAACTGGTGGCCCTAGTCGATTCTGGTTCTGACTCTAATATTCTTGACTCTAACTTTGTGAAGCACAGTCAGATAGTCACCAATCCCATTGTCCCACCGCTCAAAGTAAATGCCCTCAATGGTGATGTTTTGGCCCTCATTTCCGAGCAGACGCAGCAGTTGCCTCTTCTATTGGCTGGCAACCACAGAGAAAAGATAACTTTCCATTTAATGCCCTCCTCACATGCCCCCCTAGTGCTCGGGCTTATCTCTGCTTCGGAACTCGAGGCCATGGAGAAATGCATCACAGAATCACTTGACTCAGGTATCATTTGCTCCTCTTCCTCTCCTTTAGGAGCTGTTTTTT
This sequence comes from Ammodytes marinus, assembly GCF_949987685.1. Classification (NCBI taxonomy): domain Eukaryota; kingdom Metazoa; phylum Chordata; class Actinopteri; order Uranoscopiformes; family Ammodytidae; genus Ammodytes; species Ammodytes marinus. The sequence continues at coordinate 28,378,940 of NC_137220.1, read as the reverse complement.
TTAATTGAAAGGCAAGACTCTGAGACCATGTATTGACTTTCGGGGTTTGAACACTATTACAGTTAAAAACAAGTATCCTCTGCCTCTTATCAACTCTGCTTTTGAGCCACTCCATGGTGCCACTGTTTTTTTAAGTTGGATTTACGTAATGCTTACCACTTGGTTCGCATCAGGGAGGGGGACGAGTGAAAGACTGCGTTTAACACCCCCTTAGGTCACTTCGTGTACCTAGTCATGCCTTTTGGTCTAACCAATGCCCCAGCAGTGTTCCAAGCCTTGATAAATGACGTGCTAAGAGACTATTTGAACCATTCTGTGTTTGTCTACCTCGTTGATATCCTGATTTTTTTCAGTCTTTCCTCCGGCCATCATCCCCAGTCCAATGGCCAAACCGAGAGGGCTAGTCAGGACCTGGAGACGGTTCTGAGATGCATCTGCGCTCACAACCCAGCTTCGTGGAGCTCCCATCTCACCTGGGTTGAATACTCACACAACTCCCTGACGTCGGCTGCTACAGGTATGACACCTTTCGAAGCTTCTCTGGGCTGCTTACCACATCTCTTCCCCACTCAGGAGATCGAGATCGCCGTGCCTTCGGTCCAGCACAACCTGCGTAGGATCCGCAGGATCTGGAGGGATTCCAGAGCTGCCTTGATTTATTTAAAAAAATAATTAAAGTGCTAACAAGCGCGATGTGTGCTTGTGTATGTTCATATCTGCACGAAAGGCCGCGATTTGCAGTAAATAAATGTCCACATGTGTCTCTAAGTGTCTCCGTAGGCTATTTAAAAATAAATCAAGCAAGTAGACTAATAATAACATTAATTAAGTATTGGTTATCGCATCACAGAAGGCCTATTGGCCTATAATAAAAAAAACACCACCTTAACTATGTTTAAAGTTTAAAAATGTTTTGAATGAAATGCAAACCTCAGTGAATCATTTGCTCTTGTTTCTCTGTCCTGAGATTCACACAGACTGAGTAGTCTTGTTTAAATGTTACAAATTGAGCTAATAAACTGAACTTTGAATTTTTTTGCTGCTGAATTTATCTCAGCTAATTTTTGTTATCTAATTTGATAATATGGTGATTGTATGCAGAATGCTTGTGCCAGAAACTCATACAGTGGTTTTGTACATATAAATAAATAAATATTAGCAGGTTCTCAATAGTATTTCAATTTAGGGGGGGGGGGCGCGAAAAAAATTCTGTCCCCTAGGGGGGGCATGACAGAAAATAATTGAGAACCACTGGTATACACTGTTTCCTCTGCATTCTTAACACACTTAATATGAATACATTTATTTCACAGTTAAATGTTATTCCATTTAATGTCTTTATTGATAATCTCCTTGATTACAGAATGTAAAGTCTGGATCACAGGTACACTTTTGACTGATAAAACATGACAAACAGTACAACACAACAACCATCATAACATCTGAACCTATAGGCCTACCGAGCTTTCTTTCGTACTTGTTCAGTGTATATTTGAGTGTAGAGATTTGACAACAACCACAAGTATCCAGTTACCGACTAGACTTTATGATACAACAAGTGCCTACAAATAACTTGAATCATCAACCAACAATCAAGTTCTCCTTAGGTGTTCATGGATAGGTCTTTATGAAGCACCCTAGCGCCATCAGAGAACTTTGCATCGCTTCAACTCGACCTTGTCCTTTCTTTCCGTCTTTACTTTATTTCTGTTACTCAGCATACATAAACGGGTGGAACCTATGTTCTGCGAGGCCTACATGACCATTAGAGCTACACCAAGCATGTTTTGAGCAATTTTTTTCAACTTGCTTGGCTGCATAAGTCACGTCCGATACAGATCAACAACAGTGACAGTCACACAAGAAAAAGTCATGATAAACCACGTGAGGATGGAACAAAAAGATGCCAGGTCAGCAGCTGCTGGTGTGTCAGTAGCCATATGAGGGCATAGCTCCATAACAACATGTATGTTCTCAATGTTTACGTTCACTGGCGGAGTCAGGGGTGTGAGCCCCATCAGTTTTTACAAAGTACAATGAATGACATGCAATGCAATTAAGGATGGAGTCACTGCGTGTAAAGGTTAGCATTACTGTACATCAGCAGGTTGAAAAAGGTTGCATCTGCTGATTTATTAATAATAATGGATTGGAATTAGCACTTTTCTAGGCACTCAAAGCACCCTTTACAGGGTTCCAGGTTCCATTCATTCACACACAGTCATACTGGTGGTGGTAAACAACGATAGTAGCCACAGCTGCCCTGGGGCAGACTGACGGAAGTGTGGCTGCCATTCAGCGCCTACGGCCCCTCAGACCACCACCTCAAACATACAGCAGTCATACACATTCACACAAGGCAAGGTGGGTGAAGTGTCTTGCCCAAGGACACAACAACCATTACACAAGTGGCAGGGCAGGAATCGAGACGCCAACCCTTCGATCATTGGCCGACCCGCTCTACCACCTGAGCCACAGCCACAGTTATTGCGCCACCCGCCAGTTTTGGACCGAAAGCTGTGATGGTTCAGCTGTGAAGCACCACAGCGTTTGGTGCAACACCGGCCAGCACATCAGGTGATCCAAATCCAACACACCCAAAATAAACAGGTGCATGCTGGGTCTGGCTGAGCTGCTCACGGTGCTCCAGCGCCGCCGACTTCTTGGTCAATTTAGGAACGTGTAGGTTTGCACAAGAATCACAGAATGCATTCAGACAGGTGAGTGCAACAACAAACTCACTAATAGATTGGTCACTCTTCTACAACCCCTGCATGCACACACACGTGTATGTGTTTGCACTATGTGTAAATAATGTGCACGCTCCGTCTTTTTGAATGAAAAAAGTCTACATAGTATTTTTGTGGGCTGGAGCTGCTGTGTGGAGTGGACTTTATATTGTTCAGCCGCATACATCTGTTGTTTGCATTGATCACGTTTTATTTGGCTGTTCAAGAAGGGTTTTTTTATTTAATTTATTTTTTTATTTCAATAATTTCTGTATCTTTGAAAGCTTTTTCACCTGCTGCGGTGTCCATAGCCCTTTTTATTTGTTGTCTGTGGTTTCGTTTATTTGTAGGAATTTTGTTCTCTAGTCTGGTTGATTCTAGGATGTTTGTAGGCCTATACAGTAAGTTTGGTTGTTGCAGGCACAGGCTGTAAAAGGGATTGGAACTTTGTTGTGTTGTAATATAGCCTATTGTGTGTGTAGGCTATATTGTATATTTTGTAGAAGATGTACGCAAAGCTTTGTTGCTTCATTCATCTTCTACCTCAACATCTACTTTTTTACCACCGTCCTGGCCACTTGGGACCCTTAACAAACTGACGTATTTTACTGTGTACTAGCACCATAACCGGTGGAAACTGTGTATTGTTATTCACCGCTAGGTGAACTCCAGCAGTAAAACAAAAAGAAGAAAACAAATTCAGAGTAGGTTACCATTCTGACCAATGAAATGAGTTCGGGGCGTGGCTTCCGGTGGAGCTCCACTTTCCCCATGGGTCGAGAGGCACCTATTTGCAGACCCATGGGGAAAGTGGAGCTCAAATAACTCATTTTAAAAAGTGCAAACACATTAAAATACACAACTCATTTTAAAAAGTGCAAACACATCAAAATACAAATACAAAATTCACATGAACTTTTTTTGTTTTATTTATAAGAGTTTATATTTTTATGTGATTTGTGTCTTTCAGTGACCCCCACATTATTATTGTGTGTGTGTGTGTGTGTGTGTGTGTGTGTGTGTGTGTGTGTGTGTGTGTGTGTACTTTACAGTACAATCATTGAATGAAGCTGTCAAATGTACCGGCACTTATAGCTGTCAAATTTACAAATCGTCTTCTAAACCAATGAAATTGAGAGTTCATGGTTTTCCACCAATGAAATGACGTTCGGGGAGGGACAACGCTTTTGACCAATGAACGAATGAACTGAGTTTGGGGCGTACAATTCTGACCAATGAAATTAGTTTGGGGCGTGGCCCCATCCTATTTCCGGTGGAGCTCCGTTTTCAATGGTTTTCCCCATGGGTCTGCAAATAGGTACTCTTGCATGGGTCTGCAAATAGGTGCCTCTCAACCCTTAGGGCCCGTTGGTCCATTTTACGGACATTTCATTTTTCTTTTTTTGGATAATTTTGGCTGTGTTCATGCATATGGCATGAAAACTGGTAAGGAAGTGTATTTTTATATGATAATGTTATTTCCAGCTCAGCTCCTACAGTAAGGCTAAAATACACTGTATACAAACAAGAGTTACATTCAGACTGCTAAGGTCCATAAAACGTCCATTAACACCCATTCAAACACCATTTTTTCAACACACTGCCATTAAAGCATAATTGATGCATTTTTTTATATCTGGGTGTCAATCTGGGCTTCTACCTTGGAATTGATCATTTTTACTACTCTCCACCATGTTACGTCATTATGACCATATTTGGCATATGGAGAAAAAACAGGCTATTTCCACTAGATAGTCACAATCCCCCCTTCCTCTCCCTTTAGCTTTAACCCTGAGGAGTGTGTGTGTGTATGTGGGTGTGTGTGCACGTGTGTATGTGTGTGTGTGTGTGTGTGTGTGTGTGTGTGTGTGTGTGTGTGTGTGTGTGTGTGTGTGTGTGTGTGTGTGTGTATCCATGACCTATGACATTATGAGCAAAAGGCTAGTGGTTTTCAAGTGGCACTGTTTTCATTTACTCTGAATCCTCCTCCAGAGCTGGGATGTTTCCTCTGACTTTCAGTAGTGGAGAATTCAGTTGGCCCCACCAACACCCATACACAGAGATATACTCCTGCAGCCACTGGAATGGTACAGGGACCCACCTGTTACGCGTTAATGGAGGTTTCAGACACAGTGGTTGCGTTCCGAATCTCATACTCTTTCTTTTTTCTATTCTACATACTACATCCGACGATAAAAATAATCTAGTTAGGATGCAGTAGGCATACTATTGGGACATACTTTACTCTCTTATTTCATCATAACATTGCGCCTTGATCTTGCATCTTGCTTTTATATCCGTCGCATCCCCGTTTGTTTTCATATGGAGGCTTCGTCGATGTTACGTCACTTCACGTGCGCACTGGATTGTGGGTCAGAATCGCCCAAATAGGATGCACTTTTCAACACTAACAATCTTGGCCGCATGAAGTAGGACATCCGGGTACTTCTAACCATCCTAAATCTGGCCATAAGAATCGGGACATCCTAAATCTTTTTTCTACATACTATATAGTAGAAAGTATGCGATTCGGAACGCAACCATTGTCTGTGTCAGATTCCTATTACTCGCTATCAGAATCAGACTCCATCACTGTTTCCAAAGCTTTATGTACTTCTTGTGTAAAGGCTCCCTCCATATTGCCAGGTAAGAAATAACTAGTTCCACAGTTTGCTTTGTATAAACTCTGGTTTCAATGGCAGCTGTGTAAACAGCTCAACGACTTGTTATGTGTCTCTGACGGCTGCACCTTCGATGTGATTGAAGATGGCCCATGTTTTAACTTATTTGAAGCAGTGCACTGCACATGCTTGTGTGTATGGACCTCAGGTAGGTGTGTGTGCTGTGCATTTATATAAAGTCATCTTTAGAGGGATTTTGAACCTCTGCATGAAAAACTACACATGGAACAGAGTGAATGAAAACAGTGCCACTTGAAAACCACTAGCCTTTTGCTCATAATGTCTAGGTCATGGGGATACACACACACACACACACACACACACACACACACACACACACACACACACACACACACACACACACACACACACACACACACACACACACACACACACAGTCTCTCTCATACACACAACTTTATTTAGCCAATGATGTCCCTGTTACACTGTTCCTGGCCCGTTCACTGTTCACTTCTGCACTGTTAGCCCGGATGTTATATCTAATTAAAATATTTATTAGAATGTACTTAACGATTTGAGTTTTATTGCATAACTAATAAATGTTAGTATATTGTACTTTTTTGTAGACATATTTGTATGTGTGAATGATTTTAAGTTGAATGGCTTGACATTTTAAAGTTTTAGTCATGGTCACCTGCATTTTTAAGTTTTAGACAGTCTGTTGAGATGGAGCCTATTTTTTCAAACATTCAGACATGCGCAGATCGGTCGTCACGTACTTGGCCGTGCTACGTGAGTGACTCTCACTCTACGGAACATGGTTGGGGAGGAGGTGGTGCAGCTGGTCCTCGCTTTAGAGGCTACGGTTATTTTCATCGGACTTATCGTGCTTCTTGTTCTCTGCACACTGCTGTGGTGAGTAACTATTTTATCCCTGTGCAAACCGTGTTGCTATCTTGTTGTAATAGCCTAATGCACGAGGTTTAGGCCTACGTTAGCTCACTGCTAGTCGCGGAGCTAGTTAGCTTACTTGCAACTGTTGCTGATAGCCAACCATGTGGTTAAATAGTTTAGCATCATGGTCGGAGCTCAACTTTGAAAACGTAATTTTGATAAACATGTGCCAGAAGATTCGAAAGTGACCTAATATTAATGCAGAAGATGAAGTGTTTCCCCCAGCATTTATCTTTTTATTTTTTTCATTGGCATGCTGTAGTGCTGTGTATATCCACGTGCAGATGATGCAGGCCCTTAATCAGGTGTGTCGGAATAGCTTAAAATGGTTATAGATATTATTAGTTATGTGATTTATATGATTGTGTGTCCTAAGTAGGCCTACTAGCTTTTTACATTTGTCTGTAGAAAATGAATATAGCAAATTGCTACGACACAATTACTTAAACCATACAATTGTGACTTGAGAGATTCTCATTTTTATTTTTTGTATAGCTGAATAGTCTTCGTTGTTTTCATTATATGCTCTATATTGAAGCAGCGCGATCCGCGATAACTTCAGTGCAACCTCAGCCATGGCAGAGCGTCAGTCTCCGACCCCCTCTCCCCCTAAAGTACAGTCAGTCCCCGCTCCGCTCCACTGAGTCACCGTCAGCTCGACGGTCCTTTTTTATCAAAGCTCTGAACGTGAAGCTCATCTCCCATCCCTCTTAACGCTGACAGTTTCTGTCGCCATCAGCTTTCAATAATAGATTAAATCGACTTGATCTGCAGATAATTCGCCTTTTTAGTTCATACAATGTATTTGTAACTGAGATTTCAGTAAAACATATTATTTTTGTGCATATAGATTAGCCTACTTGTCAATTACTAGATTATGATGTGTTCTGCTATGCCTATTTTCCCCTTTTTTTTTACTTTCTGATGGTCAATGTCTTTAATTCAAAGGGATGTTGTCAACATTTTACTTTCTCACATGTTATATGTGTGGAAAAACGTATTATGGTAGAGCATTTAATACAAGTTTAGCTTTGACACAAAATGTTGTCATTCCTTGCAGTCCTTGATATCCATATTTCATTACTGGGCACTGTGTGGTTAAGGCCTGTCGTATCTTTCACCTGCACTTGAAACAACATTTGAGGACATTTGATAGTGTGTACTTTTGAATAGTTGCCTAAAATGTTTGTGTTCTTCTTAACTACCTCCTATTCAGGCTCAAAGAGAGGGTGACCTCCCCAACTCCCCAAATTGATCTCAGCAGTTAAAGGTATGTTAGCTGTGCTTTCACATTTAACAGTTATACTCAGTATGTGTATGTATTTTTTTAGTTGGAGTAAAAGTTTTAAGCTTACTGACTGTGCCACAGTTGGATTACATCAAAAGCAAATACATTTTAGAAAAGGAAAATTAATTGATTCCTATCTTGTGACTATTTACGATTATTTCAATGCTCATTTCAGCTCAGTCACCTGACTGGATAGAGTGAATGTCTTATTAACTTTAACATATTTCACATGTAGTGTTGTTTTAAAGGTGGAGTCAGTGATTCTGGACAAATATTTAGACGAAATATATCAAAAATGTAATTTACATAAGTTGACAAATGTGAATTGTTTGAAACAGTTTTTTGTTTGTGTTTTTCTCAAACAGTTCTAAAGGTGCCAACACACTGCACATCGCCGCGCGGCGAGTTTACAGCGAAAGTCAATGTATTTCGAGCGCCGCCGCGCGAATCGCCGGCCGGCGGCGAGGGGTTCGCGCGGCGCGAATGGGGCGGCGGCCGCAGAAGTTGAAAATATTGAACTTTTCGCCGCCGGCCGCGATAGCCAATCAGCGCTGAGCTCCTCCCGACGTCACTCACTTCGGGACCACGTGCACATTCAATGAGTCATCGGGCGGCGGCGGACACAAATGAGCCAAAATTATCAGGCGGCGCGGAACCTGCGATTCGCGCGGCCAACCGCCGCGCCGTGCAGTGTGTTGGCACCTTCAGGATGGAAATTAAGCCTTTAAACATCACATAATGTGACTATTACAGGATAGTTTCATTGTATTCAAGTTTGTTTTTGTTCACAGCCAGAGGCAAAACATTTCCTCCTATCAATCCACGGTTGATGGACCTCTTCAGGAAGAAGAAAGGTTCTACCAGACAGCTTTTAACTCAACTCTTTAGTCAGACAAAGGTGGGTTCATTTGACTAATCTCTCTGTTCATCCTTGCTCCTATCTATTCAGTCTTTTCTCTCTTCTCTTTTCTCCACACTTTTTTATTTCCTCTTCTCTCCTCTCCTTACTTTATCATCTGCTATTGTACTCTTCTATACTTGCAGTCCTGAAAATGCACAATTTAGCCATAAAAGATGGTATGTCAGCTCTGGAATTTATTTGATAAATACATGTGAATATCCCAGCAAACTGTGTTGTACTGTTCACTATCTTCTAGACAACACAGCCAACGGATATCAGGTGCCTTTGCCTTCGGGGATTACCTGTCATCTTGGGGGATGATCCGTCTGCCTTTTTCAAGACCTGCTCTGTAAGTAATTGTTGTACATTTAGTTAATTTAATTTAGTTTGTTAATGAGGACTTGTTTATTAATTCTCAGAATCATTTAATTGGCTTTCAGTATTTCCCAGACTTAGACTTGTTTTTTATGGACAAACACATTTTAACAAAGATTTTCGAGTATCTGCGTTGTTTATTTATGACATAGCTGAAACTGGAAAGATTTGACTATTGAAAATTAGCTCAAATTAACATTGGACATAATTTTGATCTTGGATTCTTCCTTCTGTCTTTTACTTTGTGTATGTCTGTCAAATCATTTTCTAGCTAGTGTGCCATCGAATATGGTTTGGTAGATTGGCAGCTAAGGAGAGCTAACCCACTTTTAAGTCCAAGTTCTGAAAAACCTCTCCCAGAAACTTATGTTGTATGACTCCCTTTTAATATTTATCCACATGTACACACACACATACACACACACACACCCCGTACTGTCAATGGTTAAAAGTTGCACTCATGTCAACTGAAGGTTGGTAATAGCTCCTTGGCTGCCAAGCTACAAAATCATTCATTTTAATGTACATATCCAACTATGGCAGTTGACAAAAGGTCCGTTTAAGACCAGTATTGTTTTAATAATAATTTTCAGTGCCATTTATATTGTACAAAGCTTTTCATTATAAACATTCAGAGGTACTTTTGGGTGACAAAAGCAGCATTAGCTCACTATGTCTTCTCCCTGTGAATCTGTTTCTTGTTAGGATGTGGACGACAATGACTCCTACAGCCAAACTCCAGTGGGGATCCTCAGCGTCGATCAAGAAAATCCTCAACTCAACCCTTCCGGAGTAGGAGTCGTCTTGGAGGGGAGTGTGGTAGTGGAAGATCTGGCCAACCTTCCTCAAGCCTTCTGTGTCCTTTTCGGACTGATTTATGCCCTTCACCTGGACTATCCTAAGTACATGAAGAACACTTTCCACTTCATCCAACATGTAATGCTCAACCTTGGAAGGAATGTGATAGGGGGCAGGGGTATTTTCGAGCTTGAGGGCTCTCAAGCTAGGACACTTTTATAGTAACATGTTCAGAGTTGGGAATAACGCCGTTTAAAATAACGGCTTATATTGTTTTGATGTGTTTTATTCAGTGTGGATGACATTTTAACTGTCAGTTAGCGCCGTCACGTCAGTCAGCCGGAGCGCCTGTTTAGGGAAGTTTCTTTTTCTTTCTCTCTGTTGTGTGTGTGCACGTTGCCGCTGTAACCACCTATCGAAACGTGAAACGTGCTCTCCCTGAGTTTGTTTGCATCGCCCTTGTGAATAAGTGCGTGGAGTTTCCCGATCTCTATAAATTATAATTTATGCACATTATTAAACGGCCGCGGTTCGCCGGTTGCAACAGCTGTTTAGCGTGTCATCATGAGCCGAATATTGCTATTGTTATTTTCCTGAGATCTGTATGCTGCTGTGCATGTTAAAGAAGGAAATAAACATAGGATAAATCCTTACTCCTCTTCTCATTGTTTCATGCTTCATAGTCTGACGTTTTTGGCCTTACGTGGTGTTTTAGCCGACACCCCTGAAGTGAGTCCAGTGATATTAGCAGATCAGCACGGTACATCCAGCTAAAGATAATGTTCCTTGAATTTGAAGTTTTATTTCCAAGAATATGGTTGGTTGGTTGGATTTAAATCAATCTAAATAAGAATGTACTTTTGTTGTACTTTTTTCTTTAACAAATCAATCATTTAAAGTATAAATAAGAATATTACTCCCAAACTTAAAATGTTAAGTGGAGAAATTGGGTAAATCAATTGATACTACAAGAGATTTTAATTTAAATGAAATTTGCATATAATCTATTGAACTTAAAAATAATACTCACACAAACTTAATAATTAAAGTGAAGTTATTGTGCAAAGCAATTAATACTACAAAATATTTTAATTTAAATCAACTTGGCATTATTGTATTGAACTTAAAATAACAATTGCAATCAACTCAAGTTTTAGTTTTACATTACTTACTTTTTTAAGGCAACCGGTTTACTGGAAAGTTTGAGTAAACTCTACTTGTCCGGGCTTACAGTGTGGATAATAACAAAAAGAGTGGAAAATGTGCCTGGACTGCAGGTGAGGTTCTTTTCCTAACACAAAAATTCAATTTATGATTAGTACTGATGTTGGTTTAAAATTCAAGCCTAAAAAAGTAGAAAAAATATCGATGTATAATATTTTTTATAGCTACACTCTAAAAAGTGTATTTTTGAAAAGTTGAAGTAACGCACTGTTTTGAATAAGTCTGACTCAGTTTTCTGCTTTAGCGATGGCAACGTACTTTTGTGGATTACATCAAATTGAAATTGTACTGTACTACATAGACCTGACATTGACTTGCTTTTCTTATGCAAATGAAAGCGCTTCAATTAGGTTTTCCTGTCTAACGTCATGACGTGGACGTTTACGTCAACGTCTTTTTCAGCTAAAATTTTCCTGTGAAGCCGCCATGTTTTCTCCTCGCACTCGTCTCGCACACGGTCACGGCGCCCCAACAAAACGGTAAGTTTAATACAGACAAAGTAATGTTTTACAAATGAAATGTTAATTGTCGGATAATAAATGTTCTGCCTGTAATGGTTACAGTGTTTCGTCTTAAGGTTAACTAAGCTAAACTGAGCCGGACCAGCAAAGTCATGCTGTGTCCTTCAGGTTAGCTTATAATTTTCGATTAATTTATCTGATTCTGTGAGAAATTGTTGGCCATTTGTTCAAACCACTTGTGTGTACAACTTCCCGTGGCATTTAAAGGTGATAGTTTGGCTGTTAACTGGTCAGTAATTAATTGCATTTTGCCAGCGGACACATGTAGAGTGAACGGTTAGTAATTTGCGCGCGGTGCTGAGTGCTCTGCTCTCCGGGTTAGCATGCTGTGTAGGCTACTGGTAAGGCCAGATACATTTACATTTATTTACCACCGAGCTGCGTGCGCCTGTTGTTCAGTACACCGCGTGTGTGTGTGTGTGTGTGTGTGTGTGTGTGTGTGTGTGCGCGTGTGTGCGTGCGTGTGTGTGTGTGTGTGTGTGTGTGTGTGTGTTACTGCCGTCACCGCATCCGCTATCAACGTTTTTAGTATGAATACTCAGGCAGCACCAATGAGAGTCGCATGTCGTTCTGATGAAAGCACGGAGGTGAGTCCGGCTGCTAAATAAACAACACCACTACTATTCCTTCTATCATTATTAGTTTGCTAGCGGACAGGTAGAATAAACTGAACTGCGCCCGCGTGTCTGTTTGGGCCATTCGTTCCTGCGTGTGTGTGTCATGTAGTTCTCGTGACAACCAAACACTCAACCTAGCTGTGAAACGCAGTGATAACTGCCTCTGTGGCTTGTTTGACATGGAGGCAGCAGCGGTGAAACCCCATAGTTATACGTTTCTCGGTGGTTAAAGCATTCACCAGTCCAGCTCATATTAGTTTGCTATATCGCAGCAGACTGTTTTCTCCTTCTATACCACATTTGGCTTAACATTGAAATGAAACGCCACTCCCTTAGTTAATATTAATGCATTTTTAATTTTCTTTTCATGATTCTTTCCCTGATTGGTGGTGGTTACTTCAGGCCGGGACACAAATAATTGAACTACCCAAAGGTAAGTTAAACTGCAGTATTGAGTGCTAAATAGAGTGCTATTTATAAGGCTTCAATGTGGCTGTGTGTAGCCACATTCAGTTTACCACGCAGGGTTAGAGTACAAGTTACTGCACCCTGCCAATGGCATGTCTTTTTTTATGTCAGGCAAATTGTTTTTCCAGTTCAGCCACAGTCCTTTTTAAAGCCATTTGTAGCCCTCATTATAAAGGTGTGCGAAGGATTCTCGTCAGAAGGGTTAAACAGTGTGAAAATGAAAACTCATGTTGGGGAGGTGATAGTCTCGCAAAGCCAGACCAAACTACAGCAAGTAGTATGGTCTGGAAGCATGCCGTTTAGAGCCGTCTATTCGGGGCTGGCCTGTTTTTATTTCTTTAAACCAATCACAATCATCTACGGCGGGGCTAGCCCCGGGAAGCAGCCAATGGAGGCGTAGCGTTGTTAGCCGACGCCAGCGCTTAGACGCTGGCGGAAACGGTTCAGCCAGACTAGGGAGGTGATGATAAGAAAAATGTAGTCAGGTGACACAGCTTTGTTGTGACAAATGGCCATAAAAAGCTTATAGCCACTTTCAAAACAGTGGCAAAGTGCTGTAGCATAATAACACATTTAATACTGAGATTGTATACAGAGTGAAGTAATTTGCATTTTCTTTTATTAATTCACTATTTGTTTTAGATCCATTCTGAGTTCCTGTGGTTCATGGCTGTTCCTGGGTCCATGGCCCAGTTACAGTCACTCAAGTCAGCCGATCAAAGGTGGATCAACAGGCCAAATGACGGACACTTTGGACCAGGTACATCTGGAGCATCAAACAAAACAAGTTTCCTTTGTAGCTTAGAGGGTGTCAGAGTTTCCCTATCTTTTACAGATACATAACAAGGGCAGACCATTATAGTGTCTTTAATATATGCAGCTCATGTTTCACCATCACACCATTGAGCTTACATTTATTTTCTAATGAAACTCTGGCATTACAAATGTCCATTTATTTTTAAATAAATTGTAGGATTTAAGTTTTAAGAGTGTCTTCGATTATGAAACTGATTGAATTGAAAATTAATCAATATCATGTTGTCCTAGACTGACGACATTCTTCTTCGGAGGGAGTGTGTACCGAAAGCCTTCATCATCTGCCTCGGAGAGGATGCAGATGACTTGATCAAGGAATATCCGGTAAGCTTCAACAGTTACACTTTTATGCAGGTTGAACAGGTGTTATAAAGTTTGGTCTACTTACGAGCGTAGTTCACGTCAACCGGGTAACTTTAATCTTTCATCACTCGTCCATGGCTGTGACTCATGCCCAACGGTGACTCTGCGCGTGTGTGTATTAGTGTGCGCGCGCATGTTTGTCTGCAGTGCCGATACACACACACACACACACACACACACACAGAGGAACAGACAGATTCGGCAGACTAGCTTTTATCATCCCCAAATAGTTTGTAAAATTAATAAATGCGTGTCTCCAGAACATATTTAAAAACTGTATTAGCGGGGGGGGAGAGAGAAAGGTTTTCGTTTATTGATTTTACCTAAATGGTTTTGATTTACTAACCGGTTACACATGTACACGTGCACACCCCTACTCTAGATTGCAACAAATATGCAAAACATGATTAGAAATTATTTGATGTACTGTTGTACATTCATACGATAGAGGTACTAGTATAGTGAAAAAGTAAGTCAAGGGCCCTGAAAAAAATACAGATAAAATCAAGACACAAAGTATACTTGAATTACTCATTAGAATAATTAGTGCATTTTCACAAAAATGGACTCAAGACTAATGCCAGTGATATTATTGTACCATACAAGGTTCATAGTTAGTTACTGCATACAAGTGCAAATTGATGACAGTGATGTTTTGTGTCATGTACTGTAGGACTCTGGAGCAGCTCGCCATTGCAGAGTTTGTCTTTCGAAAGCATGGGGAAGGACCGCAGGAGCCACCTGAAAACATGGGCCTCTTCATCGAGGGTGTGGAGGTTTTGCATGGACTGACCTGAACCTAGCTTTTCCAGCACCCCTTTCTTTCACTTTTGAGGTGCTCCAGAAAATCATCATGCATCTCAAGCAACATAAGATGTCCCCCAAAGTCTAAAATCTGTATGGCAGACTTGAAAACAGTGACTACACATGAGAGACAAATATTCTTCAAACCACAAGGTGATATACACACATTTTGTCACACGTTTTTGGAAGAGCAGGTGAAAGGTTCCATTTTTGTTTCGATATGGTCCAAAAAGAACAAAACACACTGGCTGTAGAGCAGAATCTATGTTTAGCACGCACAAGAATACATAACTTTGGTGTTTTTGATGGTTTTATGCATTACTATGCACAGAGTTTGTCAGATTTAAAACTGTAAAATAAGTTCCTTTTTATATTTACAGAAATCTCAATATTTATTATCACTTATAAGTAAAACCATTTTTGGAATAATTTTTTCAAACTTATTTTTAAATATTAGGTGAAATGTTGAGATGGTATCATATTGACTTGGAGGATTTTTATAACTTTAACTGGCGGCTGCCAGAAACAAGGAAAAAAGGACAACTTGCATTACACACCGTGTTTGTCTGATTTAAAACTGTAAAAAAAGAAAAAAACCTGTGAGTCATTACATTGAGAAACTATCAATATTTCATCTTAGTATAAACATATTTGGATTTACTTTTTCAAACAAATTTCAAAATTAAAGGTGAAATGGTGATAGTATATTTATAATGACTTACAAGATCTTTTTTATTTTTATTTTTTATTTTTTTAAAGGTGAAGTCACCGATTCCTGAGACTGCTTGTAGTCCTAATCACTTTCTCAAAAATCTGTAAATATATCCTCACGATCTGTCAGTATTTTTGCGCTGAAAACCAATTCAGTGTCTTCCATTACACTGCCTATGCTCTGTAAACGGGCATGTGGCTCTCCGGTGGGCCCCTTTTGTTAACATACCCTTTGTTTACATACCAGTTTGCTGAGCCTAGGCTGTTTTTTTCACCACACAATTTAAAACTATGTAAAAAAAAATACCAAAAGTGATTTGACAACAAGCGGTCTCCAGAATCCCTGACTCCACCTTAAACTGACGGCTGCCAGAAACATGGAAAAGGCTTACCTGCATTACACTGGTTGTCTGGTTTAAAACTGTAAAATAATTTTTCTTTTCCCATGTTAAATTACACTGTGACTATACTGGCTATAGCTGGTTATAATGGATTCTATATTGGAAAGATATGGGAAATATGTTGCTTGCCCGACTGTTATACACTGAAATGTGTTCGAAGGTATTGGCACGTTGTTTTCTACTTTCATTCAATAAAGTATATTAAAACAAACTGATTTGAAAATGTGATTTTATTTTAGAAGCAATTTTAAGTTGAATAAACTTAAATAAATTATGTGTTACCGGTTGCCTTAATTCAATTAAGTTGGTCCAACTGTTTTCTTTTAGGTTCTACGGAAGCAATATTTTACTTTAGGATTAAACAAGAAATTGAGTCAGAAAACTAATGCAAACTTTTGATTTGAAAACAAACAAACTATTAAGTTGATCTGACTTAAAACAATTGTGTAAGTGTAACTTACATTCTTTATTTCAATAAACTTAATTCAATCCTGTGTTACCGGTTGCCCTAATTCAATTAAGTTGGTTCAACTTTTTTCTTTTTAGAGTGTACCTTTTTCAAAAGTCCATTTTACGTACCTTAGCGGTATGAGTGTCAGTTTATTACACTGTACAAAAAATAATAATGCCTAAATATCTGTGTTGCTGCTCAGCATTGACATATCCCAGGCCTAATAATTCAATACAAAAAAAATTAGTTTGCATGTAGTATATTGAAAATAATAAACATTTTCAGTTTTTTCCTCCAAAATACGATGTCATCATGACCAAAACCTGGCAATTAAACATCTTTTAAAATTCATGACTATTTTATATTAATAGTTAGGGCAGATGTAGGGGAAAAGAATTGGCAAAAAAAAGTTAAAAAAAAGATTGTATAACATTTTTTATAGCTACCTCAAGGAAATGTCCATTTTACGGACCTTAGCGGTACGAGTGTGAGTATTTGACACTGCACAAAAAATAATAATGCCTGAAAATCAGTTTTGCTGCTCATCATTGACACATCACAGGCCTAATAATTCAACACAAAAAAAATTAGTTTGCATGTAGTATATTGAAAATATTTCAGTTGTTCAGTTTTTTTCATCTAAAATACGATGGCATCATGACCAAAACCTGGCATTTAAAGGGTTAACATCTTTTAAAATTCATGAATATTTTATATTAATAGTTAGGGCAGATGTGGGGGAAAAGAATTGTCAAAAAAAAAGTAGAAAAAAAATAATGTATAATATTTTTTATAGCTACCTCAAGGAAATGTCCATTTTACGGACCTTAGCGGTACGAGTGTGAGTATTTGACACTGCACAAAAAATAATAATGCCTGAAAATCAGTTTTGCTGCTCATCATTGACACATCACAGGCCTAATAATTCAACACAAAAAAAATTAGTTTGCATGTAGTATATTGAAAATATTTCAGTTTTTCAGTTTTTTTCATCTAAAATACGATGGCATCATGACCAAAACCTGGCATTTAAAGGGTTAACATCTTTTAAAATTCATGAATATTTTATATTAATAGTTAGGGCAGATGTGGGGGAAAAGAATTGGCAAAAAAAAAGTAGAAAAAAATTAATGTATAATATTTTTTATAGCTACCTCAAGGAAATGTCCATTTTACGGACCTTAGCGGTACGAGTGTGAGTATTTGACACTGCACAAAAAATAATAATGCCTGAAAATCAGTTTTGCTGCTCATCATTGACACATCACAGGCCTAATAATTCAACACAAAAAAAATGAGTTTGCATGTAGTATATTGAAAATATTTCAGTTTTTCAGTTTTTTTCATCTAAAATACGATGGCATCATGACCAAAACCTGGCATTTAAAGGGTTAACATCTTTTAAAATTCATGAATATTTTATATTAATAGTTAGGGCAGATGTAGGGGAAAAGAATTGGCAAAAAAAAAGTAGAAAAAAATTAATGTATAATATTTTTTATAGCTACCTCAAGGAAATGTCCATTTTACGGACCTTAGCGGTACGAGTGTGAGTATTTGACACTGCACAAAAAATAATAATGCCTGAAAATCAGTTTTGCTGCTCATCATTGACACATCACAGTCCTAATAATTCAACACAAAAAAAATTAGTTTACATGTAGTATATTGAAAATATTTCAGTTTTTCAGTTTTTTTCATCTAAAATACGATGGCATCATGACCAAAACCTGGCATTTAAAGGGTTAACATCTTTTAGAATTCATGACTATTTTATATTAATAGTTAGGGCAGATGTGGGGGAAAAGAATTGGCAAAAAAAAAAGTAGAAAAAAAATAATGTATAATATTTTTTATAGCTACCTCAATGAAATGTCCATTTTACGGACCTTAGCGGTACAAGTGTGCCTAATATTATAACGGGCCCTAAGGGTTAAACCAACTCCGTGTCACGGTGGCAGAGCAGCTGGTTTTAACGGTCAAAAATGTCATTGGGCAAAGGAAACTTGCTTGCTGCTTCAGCGTGCTGTTGCCGTGACGCAGAGTTGGCTTGTTTTAAGCCGCAAACTACATGGGTTAGCTCTCGTGAGCTAGCTGGCTAATAATGACATCTTTAGCCTACTCGGGGCTTCACCCCGTGCTGTTATTGTTGTAATGGTTTTATGTAACTTTAAAATGTCAAACTTGAAAATATTATTTGTGTTGAAGCTGGAGTTAAAGTATTACCAGACATTTGCTCATTAGTTAATTTTGACAGCTTTTTTAAATGAAGATGAGCAAATACTGCAGGAAAATTCAAGTCTTTCATTATTTTGATATAGGCTACTATCAATTAGAAAATGTAGGCTCTTTGGTTGATGCTGTCATTTTTATTTTGCGCTGACTGACTAAAGCCAGACTGGTGTGGTATTTTGCACCAGTTTCTCTTTTGTATGGAAATTTAAGTTCCAAGCAAAAATTTAAATAATCTAATGTGATTAAAGTTCAGTACGGTTATTGTAATGCATTGAATTTTAAGGAAAAATACTATATCGTGATATATATCCATATCGTGATATAAAATTACCTATATCGTGATATAAGATTTGGTCCATATCACCCAGCCCTATCTCTGGATAATGGGTTTTTCATTCTCCAACTATCGCCAAGTCCACAATCAATCATGTATTGTTTTATTACTTCAGTGGAGTGCCAATTTCTTAGGTTACCAGATGTGCTTGACCGGTCGATTGTAGGGTTAATGACGGTATTGAAATCTCCAGCTATTATAATGTTTGTTGAGTTATAGAGTAAAGAGAATAAATTGTGGAAAAAATCTGGTTCGTCATTGTTAGGACCGTAAATGTTTGCGAAGCTGTAATCTGTTTGGTTAATAGTTGCATTGATGATTATATATCTGCCATCTGGGTCTATGATAGATGAGTTATGAATAAATGGGATGTTTTTATTTACTAAAATTGCGACGCCTCTTTGTTTGCTGTTCAATGTAGAAAAAAATATTTGGTCGAATTGTTTACATTTTAGATTTTCGAGGTCGGATTGTGTGAGGTGGGTTTCTTGTAATAAGCATATATCAGCCTTTAATTTAATGAGATGATTTATGACTTGGATTCTTTTAGATTGTGTGCGAAAGCCACGTACATTCCATGTTACAATGTTAAGTGGGTGCATAAACGGGTAGAAAGATTATCTTGTTTTGAATAAAAAGCCTGTACCATGAAGAGCAAAGTGAAGTGGATAGACATAGGCTATGGGTAAATGGTGAGGGCAGGGAGCATGAACAACAACAGTGATAAGAGCGGACAAAAAATAAATAAAATAAAAAAACAAAACATCAACATAAGCAACAGCAATGACAACAGCAAACAAAAATACAATAAGAAACATGACAAGACAGCAATTAACATGGAGGGTCATCGTTAACTCTTCTGTATGGCAAACAGAGAGTTAATTTTCACCAGGAGCGATGTAGGGTGTGAGGCGGTCAAATATTCAATGTATTTATTTCAATTTGTTTAAGTGTGTGATTTTCTCAATTCAGAAGAGCCATGGTGTGATTTTGGTGTTGCGAAATAGCTGCCCATCTATGTACAGCTTGTCAACTACAAGAGATGTCCGTTTATTGTTGTTTCTGTTTTCTTTTAGGATTGGGTAAAGTATTTTGCGGCGTTCGTTTATTTCTCGTGGGAACTGGTCATTGAGGCCAAATGGTTTGCCTTTAAGTTCCCTTCCCTTGCTTTTAACAAGCTCTTTTTGTTCAAACTGTTCAAATTTTGCGATGATGGGTCTAGGTCCTCTGTCTGAGTGTTTGCCTAAACGATGAACTCTGTGGAAGGTGATGTTTTGAACGGTGTCGGCGGGTATTTTCAGGTGAGTTTCCATGAATTGTTTGATGAGGCATTTCGGATTGTCGGGTGTTTGCTCGGGGATGCCGGAGAATATCAGGTTGTCACGCATGGAACGGGCTTGTAAATCCAGGATATTGTCTTTCATCAGTTTATTTTCTTTGGTGATTGTTTGCATTTGTATGCTTAGTGAGTCAACGGTGGTTTGTAATTCCTGATTGGATTGCTGTAGTGTTACGATGTGATGGTGCGCAAAGTCCAGGCTCTCGCGTATGTCTTTTATTTCTTGGTGTAGTGTAACCAAAAGGTCCAGTTTTTGGTTGATACTGGCCAGAACGCTTACCTCGATGTCGATCGTTGGTAGATCCTCTGTATCTGTTGAGGAATCTTTCTTTTTTCGTTTGTTGGGGTTTTCCGAGTCCGGGTCCATGTTGGCTTGTAGCTGGTAGTAGTGGTCGATGAATGCTTCTAGGTCTGTCAAATTCTCCACTGTTAGAATATTGTGTTCCGGGTTATATATGGCAGATGCAGTATATGTTTCGATTTGCTTGAAAAGTTTTAGTTATTTGTTAAAGTTAACTTTAAGTTTAGGCTCTTGCTGTGTTTTCGTTAGTCAATAGGCGGCCGCCATGTTGAATCTCGCCTCAGGTCTCGCGTGATCTCAGTCCATCTCCTCCACACACATACACACACCACCACAGATCTCAAACCGCAGAGTTTTTCTGCACGTCGGCTCTCTCCACCCGCTCACACTGGCGAGTTCTCCTGTCGATTTTCACCGACACAGGGTTGCATTCGCTGCTTTGCACTGATTGGATTTCTTCCCAACATGTCCCACAGTTCTGATTGGATCTCTTCTCCATTCGTCCCGCCCAACAGTTTTGTTTCGTTCCTATTCGTAGACTATAGTGTCAGTTATATTCGTCTCAGTCTTCGTCATCATATATGCCTTTTTATTTAGTTTTTATTTAGTTTCCGTGCGTGAAAAAGGTTTGTTGACGAATATTTTTCGTCATAGTCTTAGTCTACGAAATTAACACTAGTGTAAAGGGAATTTCACCCACAGGTCTTTAAAGGTGCTGTAAGCGGAATGGTTCTTTTAGCTAACTTCCTGTCAGTTACTGCAGTTAGCAGTCCCCTCGCTCGTCCCTACGTCACCACATTAATGCACTGCGGTCTTCAAGCAGCGAGTTATCTAGCATTAT
The DNA here is from genome assembly GCF_949987685.1 of Ammodytes marinus. Taxonomy (NCBI): domain Eukaryota; kingdom Metazoa; phylum Chordata; class Actinopteri; order Uranoscopiformes; family Ammodytidae; genus Ammodytes; species Ammodytes marinus. The sequence goes on along the minus strand of NC_137220.1, from coordinate 28,357,827 downwards.
CTCAGATCCATAAGTGTGATAAAACATGATACAAACCACCAAAACAGACATTGGGAAGGATTTTTACCTGCTCCGCCATTGTAGGCGAATAAACATTCACTCATCTGTTGCTCTGCGGGTGCACCGGCAGTGAGACAGGTGCCGGTTTGTAGCGTTCTTTCTTCTGATTGGATACCACTTTCGGGATCACCGAATAATTTAATCTGCCGATTACATGCAGAGCGGGTGACTGAGAGATCGGACTATATAAGTGATCACTGTATGAATATAGAGCGATTTAATACTTATATTAACCTAAATATATCGTTCACTTCACCTTTAAGGAGTCATGAGTGCAAACGTGTTCCAATCCACTTGAGCGCTTCGGCTACATTTTTCTGCTTACACTATTCAAATCAAAGTACTTTGGAAATACAGTCAAAGTCATAGTAGAGCTAAAAGATGGACTCAAGAACTCAATGTCAAATACTTATTTTTACCCACTTTTTTAGACCATTTCTTTATTTTAATTATTGCAAACGGAACGGACAATCAACAGGTTTTAAGGTTTTGTATGAATCTTTTTCTTTGAATTAGTTATTTTTCTGATCTGAAACAAAATGTTTCCTACTACCAAAATGTAGTGTAAAGTGGGAGGTACTGCTGTAGGCAGGGGCGTAGCACCAAATTCTGGGCCCCTATACAAAAAGTCCTGATGGGCCCCCTGAAAGGCGGTCTTACAATACACACGGCTCTCTGAGCCAGACAACTCCACAATATTTCATATGATGAATGACCAAATCATTACTTTTAGCAGTGTTTGTCCCAGAAAATGTCTTAATGAAGGTGGTCACTGGCCAGTGTCACAGAAGGCGCGGTGAAAAATGTTGGGGGTATTTTGCTCAAAGATGCCAATGCGCACTATAAAAATAAACAACTGTTTATTTGAATACGAAAATACAACACACACTGACCTTACAGTTGTGCATGGCCATCACTCTCATGCATTCATCAGACTTTTCTCTGCGCTGTCTGAGCTGATATCAACGTGATATGTTTCCACAGTGATGTGGAGTCTTAAACTGTTCTAGCTTTGCCAGCACTTATTTCTGTACAGCTAAATATCCCCATAGAAACATCGCTGCGTTTATTTTCGCCACCAGTTCAATTCATTGTCGGCTTGCTCCTGCTTATTCTCCCACACACATGCCTTAGTCATGCGCAGGCCCCTGATCTCCTTGCAAGGTTCAGGGGAGAAAAAAGCCAGTCAATTATTTCTTTTTTTGGAATGGCATTGTTCAGGGCCTTCGAAGATCGGGGCCCCACATTTAACTTAAAAAAAAAAAAAAAAAAAAAAAAAATTTGATGGGCCCCCCTCTGCCTTGGCCCCCCCCACGACTGTCGCACTTTCCCCCGCAGTCCGTCGGCCCTGGCTGTAGGTACTATAGTGGCACTCCCAAATCAGTCCTCAGTTTGGAAGCTGAATGTGCGATCTGTTAGCGAAAAACTTTTTAAAATTCTAAGATACGTTGAAGTTCCTATGCAATTATTTATCCCCAATAGTTTTTCTTCTTCTTATTTATTCCACCGTTTTTCTAGCTCTTGTAGTGTATGACGTTATAACACATTCTAAAATTACTGTTTAATCAAGAGATTGCTTAATTACATACATAATTAACTGTAAGGAAAGCCAGGAACAGCTCTCTTGTGTTTGTGTGTGTGTGTGTGTGTGTGTGTGTGTGTGTGTGTGTGTGTGTGTGTGTGTGTGTGTGTGTGTGTGTGTGTGTGTGTGTGTGTGTGTGTGCAGGGCTACAGGAAAGGGGACTGTTTAGGTTAAAAGTCCCCATGATACAGGAAACCCCAGTCATGCAACGGTCAAGACTCTAGCGTTCAGGAATGCATCGTTTTATGGGCCAATCCTAGATATAGGGGAATGGGGGAATGTGAGCCATCGAGTAATGTGAGACACCCCCTGTAACTAGGCAATGGAACACATTTTTGGTCATGTGAGAGATATGTTTTCAAGCCCCTCTCATTTCCCCTTGGCCATGAAAGAGAGGACCTCATGGTGATGTTGTAAGCATGTTTCTTTCACAAAAATTTCTTTTTTGCATGTAAAAGTAAATTTTCTTGCTGTCAACTTAATCGATTGTTGTGCCAAAGCAAATTGATTCAGGTAGAAAAACTTCTATCATACATGTTGATGAACTACCAACATATGAAACCATGTGATGATGATAACTGAAGATTAGCCTGATTTTCTGATAGAGGTAGTTTTTTCTCAAATTGTGGCAGTGGGGTAAAGTGAGACAAATGCTGTGGGGTAAAGTGAGACAGTGTCTGTGCCTTCTTTTAATGAATCCATTATATTTGAGGTAGCAAGGAGACTAGTTTGAATAAGACAAAAGACAATGTGGGCTGGAGGTGGGGGTTGATGGTTGAAGGGGTGTCAGCAAGGGCATGGTTTGGCACGTATGTATGTGGGGGACAGGAGAGTGACCTTTAACACCAATCGACTCTAAAACCCTGTTTCCACCTGGGATTAACATCTGACTTTTTGAATCTGGTTACAAGTGGCCAGCTCTCAGTCCGTGTGTTCCCACTTGTATTTTCAAATGTGACTTCTTTGTCTACTTCTGATCCGATTCCATTTACCCGCGCTGTATTTAAATCAGCACGCACATAATTTCCGTTTGCATTGCTGTTTTTAACCGGTGGGGTTCAAACAAGCAAACATACAGGGCTGTACAGTGCCACAGTTTTAATCGCATTTGCTATTAAAATGTATTACGTGCGAAGATAATTACAAGTCTAGGTTGACGAGATAAGCTACTGTCTCATTTAGACAAGGAGGAGCGATGCACTACACTACATTAACACTCGCCAAATGCGGGAAATATCATAGATAGTATATCAAAGTAAACACTCTTAGGCGAGTAAGTTATTACGCCTCTTTGGCTGGTGAAAGATGTGTGTTTGCCGGGCGGCTTTTCTAACGTCTGCTACACTCTTGTCACCACCACCAGTAGCCTACACGGCTTTCTGTATGCAGTTAAGATACTGCATATGCGAACAGAATATTTCCTGTGCGCCTTCACATTAAAAGCCTGTTACTAGCCAAACGCGAGTTGACTTTTATTCTTTAGCAGATAAGAACAGGAAGTCGTTGCCTTGCAGCTCTCCAGTCAATAGCAGCAATTTCCGTGTTTTCAGATTTACGCAGTGAAATGAAAACAGAGGACAGAAAGCTTGTCATTTGCAATACTGGCGGATGCAACTAATGTTCATGAGGCTTCTATAAAAGCTGCATTTTCAACGTATTTCCGCTCAGGCAAGGGGCGGCAGTTGAGTAGGAGGTCCCTAATGTGGATAAAAACCACATTGGTGTTCCCACTACCAAATTAATGCGGACACAACGGACGTAAACCACCTCCGAATGTGGTTTTTGTGATCCGATCTCAATGCGTCTTGAGAGTGTTTTCACCTGTAGTTAAAGCTTTATTCATGTGATCCGATTACAAAAGTCAGATGTTAATGCCAAGTGGAAATGGGGTCTAAGTAAAATGTCTTGATTCAGTGAATGATCCCAATAAAACAAACGCAGAACAATATTAATCAAAGACTCAAAAGATGGAAAATGACAGCTGGGTCTAGTCCTGTGTTCTGAGTCCCAGGCTGTTCTAGCTGGTTCTGATTGTTCTTTGCTCTGACCCCCAGACACTACTGTAGCTGGCTCTAAGGGTCCTGTGTTCTGACCCCCAGATTGTGTTTTAATCTAACTGGTTCTATCTGTCATTTGAACGTTAATTATTGAATATGAATTATATGTTTTTGATGAGAGTTACTTTCAAGTGTTTAGAAAAATGTTTGGCTTAATTGACCAAACCCCATGATTCTGTTACTAGTAAGACATTAGTTTTGTAATATTTGGTTTTCAAGCTAGCTGTCAGGATTCTAACTGTTACAATTTGTGTTGTTATGGTAGTTTCAGAATGGAAAAAGTAAGTGGATCAGTTTACCCCCTTGATTTTTCTGGTCTGTCTCAGTTTACCCCACAGCTGGGGTAAATTGAGATACATGACAACTTTTTTTAAAACAATCATATTTTCACTGCCCTTTGTCATGAATAAATTCTGCTAATGCCCTTTTCTAGGAAACATCCTGAATTAATGGGAAATGTGTAAATTTGACTGATAAATCATTTTAGCTCGCTAAGAGGAGAGCAAATGTAAAACGTGTCTCACATTACCCCGTTCTCCCCTACATACAGTTGTGTTTATACAAACTCTTGAGATCCTGCAAACCACACAAGATTAATTTATGTACCTGTCCAGGGTGTGCTTTGGTAAAGACCCTGCAGAATCCAAGATGTCCAAGGAACATGTTAATTTATGGCCCTGTGTAGGCTCGAGTCGGTACCACAGGGGCCAGAGCCAAGTTAATGTTTATAATACCATAAAAGAACAGAGTTGATAGGGTGAGGTAATATGAAGTTAGAGTTGTTTCCAGCCAATTACAATTGAGCATGGGCGCTCATCGCGTCGATTCTTGATTGGATAGATGAACGCTCAATCTATCCTAGTTTACCAATTAGGAGAAGTAGGTAGGTCCTAAGAGAAAGGACTTTAAAAGATACACACAGGCTGTGTCTTGATTCAGGGGTTGCAGCCTACGTAGGACGCAGTCTCGCGGTCTATGAAGGCTATAGCCTATGAAGGCCGGTTTTAAGGCCAACGAGCCTTGTTAAACGAGATGGTCTCCGCAGGTCTCCGTTTACGAGCATTTCCGGTTCACGTAACAAGCCGTTACCTTGCGTGACGACTCGCCGCTCCTGTGCTGCCTAGCAACCCTGATTGCTGCCAACGGAGACAGCCTTGTCAACGGAGGAAAAAAGAAAAAGAAGTTGCCTACCAGACGAAAAGAAAAAAAAGTACAAGAAAAAAAGAAAGGAAGATAAAAGTTAAGAAGATGGAGCAATACGTTGCTGTTTTGTTATTTTTTATTTTATTTTATGCCATCTCTGAAAAAAACGCAATGAATCTTGGGATATGTTGGGCCACGAAGGATCCATCTGATGCAGCCTTCAAAACCGTGAAACGAAGGCTGCATTTCTCGGCCGCATACGAGGAGCCTTGCAAACGGGACAGCCTTTGCGCGCCGCTATGACGCAATCGGTCTTCAAATGCAGCCTACGTAGGGTGCAACCCCTGAATCAAGACACAGCCACACATGCAGAGAGGTTAGACGTGATATGGAATTGGAGAAACTAGGTTGGCCGACCTGGTCTGATGCAGGCTTGAGTTCTTTGTCTTAAATAAAGTAAGTTTTATCCACTTCAACTCATCCTGTCTCAGCAGATTCTTTCTATCTTTCAAACTATCACCTTTTTGAATGGAAACCAGCCCATACACTTCACTCTAATTCCTCCCGTACCGTTACACTTAGAAATGCAAACATTTCACAGAACATGCATCCCCACTCCATGTGTTGTGCTATTATTAATTTTTTTAATTTTCCATAAGGTGGCGCTTTTACTAAGCCCTGAATGAAAATTTTTTGAGACTGAAATATCTCACACAGGTACACGTGAGAGTGCTCTACAAAAAAGCCTCTGGGACCATATTAGTCCGCCTGGATATATTTCTTGCTAATTTGCATAAACTGAAAAACAGGACACCAATGTGGGGCTGGCGATCAGCGCCGGGGGACCTGTACTTTTAAAATGTCCGCGGTATTTTCTAGTTTAAATTGTCATTGTTGTTCTAACTGCTATCCAATCACTGCATGTATAAGCATTTGTCTGTGTTGGATTGCTACAGAATCATTTGTGTGGACATCAGCACTTCAGAGGATTTGCTTGAGGTGTTACTTCAGTGGTGCAGTGGTAGGCTGTGATAACAACTGTCTGACATGTTTGGCAACTGTAAAATAATTCAGAATCTGTACAAACCTAAAATTAAACAGTTGAATTGTATCAGTCCTGATCAAAATCAGTCTGTTTGTTCTAGTTTAGCTTAGATCATGGCTGTATTTTGCAGTGAGTTTCTGATGTAAAGGACATCGCAGATCAAGTAGGAGCTGGTTAAGTGTCCACAAACAGTAGTAGAGGGTGTGAGGCCTGTTGTGCTTGTGCACAACCACTAGGATGCACTGCAGGCCACACAGCTTTTTTAATGGCAGGGTAACTGTCAAGCTGAAAAGCACTATTTCAGCTAAGTCTGAGATGAATATTTATGCATGTAGGAAAATGAATACCATTTTTCACATAAATTAATATCTGCACTCAAATTACAGGCTGGAGAAATGTCAGAGATTATCTTGTTGCTTAACGCTTAATTGAATGCTGCTTCTAATTAGCATGGCCATTATCGTCCAACTTCGGAACAATTGCAGATTTCTGAAACTTTTCTCTGTAAGAATAGAACTTGGCCCTTAGAAATGAATTTAAAGCTACTGCGTTATGAGGAATTCTAATCTGTGTCCTCTTGTCACAGCTTGACCCACTGTGACCTCTTTTTCATTTTCATTCTGCTCAACATTAATTTAGCCCGGAGCAAAATCTCTGAATTAATGTCCCTTCATTCCTCTTTCTTACTGTGTCACCCTCGTTACAAGCTATGTAAAGTCTTACCTTTCACGGAGCAGATGGAAGTTCACTATATCTGCAAAACCTTTTCTTCACTTTCATTCTGAACACAGTGCTGCTGGCTATGACACATGACACAGCGTTTGCTATACAGAATGGAGTTGTGCATTGAGCTCTCAGGTCCTGAATAGATCCCCATGGTTTTCATAAGAGTATAATTCCTCTGCTTGTGTCTGGTGGCAGCTCTGATTGTGGGCCATACTGTGCTGCTGCCAGTATGAATGAATTGCTCCAAAGTCATGTCCTGCACAAAGAGCTTACCTGGGAACAAAGAACGATAGATCTCGTTGCACTGTAACAGCGCCAGGAATTCTGCGCCCGGATCCTAAACACTGGCACACCTGACGCACATCTTGACGCCCACATGCAGCAGGAGTGGTGCTAGTGTTGATTGATCATTTCTGACCTATGGGCGATCAACACTAACCCTCACCCCGACCAACCTAGTAAATACAGTATATTCTGAATGCCTGTCAGCCAGCAGCATCTATTCTGTCGCCTCCTTCTTCTCCACTTTCTATTTTTTCCACCTCCCTTTGAGTTATTGAGCTCTTTCTTTAAAGGCTGCCACCAGTTCCTCTCATCCGATGTGTAGACCATCAAGCTTTGCTTCACCGCTCCTTCACCCGTGGCTGCGGCCGCCCCCATGTTGCCTCATGACATTGAGGAAATCACTTATGTCCCACACTTCTCACTCACTCCACCACTTGCTCCCTCTCAATCTTTTTTTCTTCTTCTCCAAGCATCCACCACCCTCCTTACCCCTTCTTGAATTATCCCCCTCTTGCTGTTACAATTTTTGTCCCTCTTTTGTCCCCGTCTTTCTCTCAACCTGCCGTTCACCCTCTTTTTTCCCTCCTCCCCGTGCTCCCTGTTTTTCTGTAATGTCACAGCCCACTGCTGGGTGTCACAGAGTTGATGGAGGGAAAAGATGGAGGACCGAGGCAAGGGAGGGGCCTGAAATGAGCGTGCATGAGCGTGGTTGTTCGGTATGAGAAACTGGGATAGAGAGAGAGAGAGAGAGAGAGAGAGAGAGAGAGAGAGAGAGACAGTCCGAGTGGCATAAGGGGTACACATTACGCCTGCGTGTGTGTCTTGTGTAAAATGTTCCATCCTGGTAAAAACACAGTTGGCAGTAAGTGCACCACCACTTGCAATAATGCCATATACCCAGGGGGCAAAACCATCTTTTTTTGGAAAACAGACATGGGCTGTTGTAAAAGGTTGTTCACCAGAAATGATATCTAGGACCTTCAACGATCAAAACCTGGGTGGACAACCTGGTGAACTACCTGCTGGAAAGCTACAGGGGGCCGAAATAGAAAATCGGAACCATGGTTTAATGCGAGGGTAACATTTTTTTTTTTAACTTATAGATATCATCATGAAACTTTGCCAGTTGATTACTGGCATTAAAACAAGGATTTTTTGTATTGAATTTTTTTCAAAAATATTTTAATATATATACAAATTCGGCATATGTCACAAATTAGCCTATGCACAAATTTGCATATATTTAAAAACCAAAAATCTAGATATTGGACAAAGCCAGAGTTGAAATCTTTATTGCATTTTGAAATAAATGGTGTGATAATTCTGGTTTGATAGTGTATAAATAAACGTGATTTTTATATTTTAATGTTTTTTTTTATACAGACAGAAAAGACAAAATAAGTAGACACATACAATACACACACAACCCCCACCCCCTCCCTCACACAGACAGACAAGAAATACCCAAAAAATAGTAATAAAAATAAATAAATAAATAAATAAAATGAAATAAGCAAATAAGACAAGATTATTAAGAAAACAAGCTATACATACACACACAGAAACAAAAAGAGAAAAATAAACAAAGCTGGGGCACACCACTCATGTCCACTGCAGGTGTTGTTGTTGAGGGGGGTCAGACGCTTCAGGCCCTGATGTGTTGCAACACCGGGCCCCACACGGCAAGGAAGCCCTGCATGCTGCCGGACAGCTCATATTTTAGTTTCTCAACGTGCAGGATGCCCACCAGTTCCCCCAGCCACGCGTCAAACCTCGGGGCCAGGTCCGATTTCCACATCCTCAAGATGGATCTTTTTGCAATTACCATGCCATATATTATTATTGTGCGAGCATTGTGGTCCAGTTTGTCCAAGGCTGCTGAATATCCAAACAGAGCGGTTTCCGGGTCAGGAATTTAAGAAACATTTAAAACATTCGAATACCATTGAAATACAAGACACCAAAAGTTGTGAAGATTTGGACATTCCCAAAAATGGTGAGCAAGTGTACCCTCGGCAATTTTACACCTGTTACATAAAGGTGAAAGATTTGGGAAGAAATTATGCAGTTTAACCTAAGTGTGACCTAATCTAAGTGTGACCTTAAATTGAATTAACTGAAGCCTCGAGTTTATAGAGCAGGATTTTATGCTTTTTAGCGCTCCCTCCCAGACATCGTCAGCTATTCCAATGTTTAAGTCTTTTTCCCAGGCTTGCTTTATTTTTAAAGTGGATTTGTCCTGCCGGTCTAAATATATTCCCACAAAAGATGAAATCATGTTTTTAGCTTCTGATGGGCCTAGCAAAGTTTTGGACAGTGAATTATCTGCGGGTAGGTACTCAGAGGATGGTATATTCTGTTTGACATAATTCCTCACCTGTAGATACCTGAAGAATTGAGCTTTCAACAGTGAAAACTTTGATACTAGCTGATCAAATGAAGCAAAGTGACCATTTATATAAAGGTCCTCTACTGTTACTATTCCCTTCTGGCTCCAATCTCTGAATGCTGAATCTGTAAACGATGGGGGGAAGGCATGATTATGCCAGATTGGGGCATGTATGGTCGTACTCGGTAGTTCACAGGCCTTCCTAATTTGGTTCCAAATTCTCTGACCATTGGATAGAATAAAGTGGTCTCCTCTAAAGGAGGCAGGTGGTCTGGGAGAAGAGAAAAGGAGGGCAGTAAGAGAAGTTTTTGGGGCCAGGCTTTTTTCAATGGCCAACCAGGGGGGCAGTTCAGTTCTAACATCTTTTTCATATGTAAATTGCCAATACACCATGACTCTAGCATTGGCAGCCCAGTAATAAAGTAAAAAACACAGTAACCCCAGTCCGCCATGCTCCCTGGATTTCTGAAGGTGGGCTTTTCAGATCCTATGTGCTTTATATCCCCAAATGAAAGGCATTATAATGGAATCAATTGACTTAAAGTAAGATTTAGGAATATAAATTGGCACATTCTGAAATAGATACAGAAATCTCGGCAGGGAAACCATCTTTACTGCGTTCACACGGCCTATAAGGGAGATCGGTAATGTTCTCCATTTCTCTATGTTCTCATTTAGTTTGTTCAATCTTTCTGTAAAATTTAACTTAAAAAGTGTCTTTGGGTTTTTAGATAATTTAATGCCCAGGTACTTTACAGTGACCAGATTTGTTTTAAACTGCGTATTGGCTAGGAATGTTGAGTCCAGATCTGCTGTTAAAGACAAGAGTTCACTTTTTTGCCAATTTATGGTGTAACCCGAGACGTCGCCAAAAGAATGAATTAGTTGGAGTAGGTGAGGGATGGAATTCTCGGGGTTGGCTACAAAAAGGGCGATATCATCTGCGTACAGAGAAATCTTATGGTCCATCCCACCTGTTGATATTGGCTTTATAAGTGTGTGCCCTCTTATGCTAATAGCCAGGGGCTCGATCGCTAAACCACAGTAGGCACAACTGTAGCTCAATGTGCAAAACTCTAACTACAGTCTGCACTACCAAACAGTCACTGGAGCGGAACAGTTCACATCATCTGCAAAATAGGCTCAGTGCAGCAAACACTATGAACCAGCCTCATTGAGATAACACACTGTCACTCAGAACCTGCTCAGAGTACAAACACTAGCATCAAACCCCAATACACAAATAACAAACTTTTAATCTTTACAGTTTGAATAATTTGAGTTATTTCACACAAATTACGTAATATTTTCTTTGATGAAAGGGTGAAATTCTTTCACATGAAATCGTTTATTTTATAACAAACAAAAATAAATTAAAATCAGAAGTTTGCTTCAATAGATACACTTTTTGTATATTTTATCAAAAACATTTCCAAATGTAGTATTTATCTGTTTAATATTCTATAATTGTAATACAGAAATCAATTCCTGTAATATTGTCATTTACTGTAAGGATGCAACTCTAAGCGTTTGTTTGCTGGAAAATTCGTATTACAGATGCAACTTTAGATTTTTGCAGATTGGGTTGAACTCTCAACCCTGCCTCTCTCAATGAGAGACCATGATTCACAACAGGGTCTATCAGTGTAGCCCTTACTGTATTTCATCAGACATTACTGCTCTATGTCTTCTAGGTCTTCCTACACACATCCACACTCTCACTGCCACTCTTCTCCCTCCAACAACCTGTCTTCATTGGTCCATTTCCAAAAAAATATATATTTTTGATCTTTCCCTTTATACTGTATAAACGTGTTCACTAACAAGTCTAAAACAAGACATCTTAGTGTTTCAGTTGAAATTGCAATCCGCAGTGTTTACTGTAATGTGCACTAGGCATTCATTCTGTTTTGAATGTGTGGTTTACAGTTGTGGCAGCAGTGTGTTAGCGTTTGAAAAAAGTGCTGGAAATCCACAGTGTTGTGCAGGCTGTGGTTAAGCCATGAGATAGGTGTGTAGAGTTTTGAAAATTGTGTTTAAGCAATGAAAAACGATCTAGAGTTTGGTCCGAATGAACCGCTGCTCTGCATACTGTTGTTAGAGTTTTGCACATGTCGCTCCAGTAGTGCCCACTGTGTTTTAGCAATCGAAAAAAACTGTAAGCGCACCCATGAAATGAAAGGGGCCCCTAGACCGAACTCCTCCAGCAGCTTGAGCAAGTACCCCCACTCAACCTGGTCGAAAGCCTTTTCCTCGTCCAGACACAAAACAGCTTGTTTGGAAGAGCTGTCGAATTTGTTATACATAATATTTAGAACTCTCCTAACATTAAAAAATAAAAACCTATTGGGGATAAACCCGGTCTGATCTGTGTGAATAATGGATTCTATAAATTTGCTTAGTCTATTTGCCAGAATTTTTGTAAAAAAATTGAAATCAAAGTTAAGCATAGAAATTGGTCGATATGAGGACGGGTTAGTTTCATCTCTGTCTTGTTTTAACAAGAGAGACATTTTTGCGTTACAGTGTAAGTGGGAGTCTGTTCGCTTCGGTTGAGTGGGAGAACATTCTATGCAAGATCGGGGTTACTTGGTCAGCAAACTTATAAAATTCAACTACGAAGCCATCTGGCCCAGGGCTCTTGCCGTTATGCAGTGATTTGATAGCGTCTGTGACTTCTGCAGGGGACAGTTGAGAGTTTAAGGCCTCGCGGGAGGCGCTGTCTAGTTTTGGTATGTCTAACTTTTTAAGCCATGCGTCGATATCACCCTTAGTGTTATGGTTTGACGCTGGTTGGACCCAAGAGCAGGCAGAGACAGTGTTGGATTAATAAAAAGGTTTATTGAATGAGGTGGAGAAGCTGGGGGTTGATGAGGAAGCCGGGGAAAGTGCGAGGCAGGTGAGCTGGAGTGAGAGATCCGGGTAACTGCAGGCAGAGGAAACAAAGTTAGGATGATCATCAAAAGCACAACAGGAGACGAGAGAGAGAGAGAGTGAGAGCGAGGTAGACAAATACACTTGTAGCCAGGTACGTATAATTACCACTGAGTGCGAGGAACGCTCTGGCACCGACTGCAGGGAAACCAGGAGTAGATGTAGGTGAGTTGATTAGTGATGAGAACCAGGTGTGGAGACAGACAGGGGGAGTGGCAGAAGGAGGAGGAAGAACACGCACAGCAACCAGCTGTGATCACCACAGAGCCCCCTCCTCAATGGACGCCTCTTGGCGGCCTAGGCTTATCTGGGTGGGCCAAATGAAAATCATGGACGAGAGAGGGATCGAGGATAAGACCCCGAGAAATCCAGGTCCTCTCCTCTGGCCCATAACCCTCCCAGTTTGCGAGGTATTGGTACCCCCTGCCCCGACGACGTATGTCAAGCAACCGCCGGACGGTGAAGGCAGGGTGGTCGTCAACCAGACGGGGCGGAGGGGGGGAAACGACTGGGGGGGAGAGCGGGCTGGTGGAGACTGGCTTCAACTTAGAAACGTGGAAGGTGGGGTGGACGCGCAAAGAAGGGGGCAGCTTGAGCTTCACAGCAGAGGGGTTGATAATGGCAACAATCGGGAAGGGACCAACGAAACGAGGGGTAAGTTTCTTAGAACCAGTTTGCAGTGGGAGATCCTTGGATGAAAGCCATACCTGCTGTCCCACCTGGTAGGCAGGAGCGGGAGCCCTGTGGCGATCCGCTATGCGCTGGTTTTGTTTTCCGCAGAGCGCAGCAGAGCGCCCTTCCAGACCCTGCGGCAACGGCGGAGATGATGCTGGACAGAGGGAACGGAGATGTCGTCCTCTTGAGAGGGAAATAAGGGTGGCTGATACCCCAGGGAACACTCAAAGGGGGACATGTTGGTAGCAGCACAGGACATAGAGTTATGGGCATACTCAATCCAGGGTAGATGGTCGCACCAGGCAGAGGGGTTGCGTGCAGCCACGCAACGCAGTGCAGTACCGAGGTCCTGGTTAGCTCTTTCCGCCTGCCCGTTTGTCTGCGGATGGTAACCGGATGACAGGCTGACCGTGGCCCCTAGCGCACGGCAGAAAGCCCTCCACACTTGGGAAATGAATTGGGGACCACGGTCAGAGACGAGGTCCAGGGGAATCCCGTGGAGGCGAAAGACATGCTGCACCAGCAGCTGGGCAGTCTCGGTGGCAGTGGGGAGCTTAGGTAGAGCAATGAAGTGCACAGCTTTAGAAAATCTGTCCACCACGGTGAGTATGACTGTGTTGCCCTTAGAGGGAGGAAGACCAGTAACAAAATCAAGGCCAATATGAGACCAGGGCCGACTGGGAACAGGAAGGGGGCGTAGCAGACCAGCAGGGGGTTGATGGGAGGACTTGGCCCGAGCACAAACCGTGCAGGCCAGCACGAACGCCCGGGTGTCAGAGTCCATCGCTGGCCACCAAAAATGCCTTTTCAATAGGGACAGGGTGCGACCCACACCAGGGTGACAGGCAAAGCGCGATGTGTGGCCCCACACCAGAACTTGCGAGCGCACCAAACTGGGAACAAAGAGGCGGTTAAGAGGGCCGTTGCCCGGGTCTGGTTCACTGGCTTGGGCCACCCGGATGAGGGACTCTATCTCCCAGGTGACAGCCGCCACCTTGAGGCAGGAAGAAGAGAGGATAGTGTCAGGGGGGGCCGGTGGGTTCACAGTGTTAAACTGACGGGAGAGAGCGTCAGGCTTGACATTCCGAGACCCGGGACGGTAGGTGAGGGTGAAATTAAACCGTCCAAAAAACAGGGACCACCGGGCCTGACGGGAATTTAAGCGCATGGCTGTCTGGATGTAAGACAGATTCTTGTGGTCGGTCCAAACCACGAACGGTTGTTCTGCCCCCTCAAGCCAGTGCCGCCATTCCTCCAACGCCAGTTTCACAGCCAGCAGTTCTCTGTTCCCCACATCATAGTTACGCTCAGCAGGGACCAGCCGGCGGGAGAAAAAGGCGCAGGGGTGAATCTTCTCATCCGAAGCAGATCGCTGGGACAGAACCCCCCCCCCACCCCAGTGTCAGACGCATCGATGGAGGGGTCCGGTTGGATCAGAATGGGGGCAGACGAAAAAAGCTCCTTAAGCCTAGAGAAGGCAGCCTCCGCTTCAGGCGTCCAGGCAAAAGGGCGGGCAGGGGAGGTGAGATGAGTGAGAGGGGCTGCAACCCTGCTGTAGTCACGGATGAACCTCCGGTAAAAATTGGCAAACCCCAGAAACTGCTGCAGTTTCTTGCGGGAGTCGGGGATGGGCCAGCCTGTCACAGCGCTGACCTTCTCGGGACAGGTCCTCCCCTGCCCGCTCTCAATGACGAACCCCAGGAAGGATACAGAGGTGACACTGAACTCACACTTCTCGGCCTTAACGTATAATTTGTTCTCCAACAGCCGCTGAAGAACCTGCCGGACATGCAGGACGTGTTCCTCCTGGGTGCGGGAAAAAATAAGGATGTCGTCTAAATAGACAAAAACTGAACGGTTGAGAAAGTCCCGGAGGACGTCATTTACCAGGTTCTGGAACAGCAGGGGCATTAGTGAGTCCGAAGGGCATGACGAGGTATTCAAAATGGCCGAGGGGGGTGTTAAAGGCCGTCTTCCATTCATCCCCTTCACGGATACGCACCAGGTGGTAGGCATTGCGTAGGTCCAATTTAGAAAAAACTGTGGCGCCCTGCAGTGGCTCGAATGCGGAACTGATGAGGGGCAAGGCATACTTGTTCTTAACTGTAATGTTATTGAGTCCCCTGAAATCGATACAGGGGCGAAGTGACTTGTCCTTCTTGGCAACAAAAAAGAAACCTGCACCAACAGGAGAAGAGGAGGGTCTCATGAGGCCAGCCGAAAGAGAATCCTTAATATACTTCTCCATGGCCTCCCTCTCAGGACGGGACAAGTTATAAAGGCGACTACTGGGCAAGGGGGCGCCGGGGAGGAGATTAATGGCACAGTCATAGGGGCGATGAGGAGGCAGGGTGAGAGCTCGACACTTACTAAACACCTCTCCCAGGTCATGATAAACTGGGGGAACCAAGGAGAGGTCGGGGGGTTCCTTGGGCAAGGGAACACCTCCTACTGCTGGAAACAGGGCAGATTGTAAGCAGGTGGAATGACAAAAAGTGCTCCAACTCACCACCTTGCCAGAAGACCAGTCAAATTGGGGATTGTGCCGTTTGAGCCAGGGGTGCCCCAGCACCAGGGGAGTATGGGGAGACAGGATGACATGAAACTGAAGTATCTCGTGGTGATTACCAGAAACAATTAACTCCAGGGGCTTAGTACGGTGAGTAATAAGGGCCAGGTGACTGCCGTCTAAGGCGTTAGCATTTAAGGGAGAGGGTAATTGTTCCAAATTAATGCCAACCTGAGACGCGAAGCCGGCGTCAATGAAGTTCTCATCCGCTCCAGAATCCACCAGGGCTGACACAGGAAAGGAATGCCCGAGGGACAGGAGAGTGGCATCCAGCAGTGAGCGAGAACAGTGAGAAACGGGGACGGAGGGGGCGTGGCTCAGCAGGGCCCCGAGCCTCACTGCCGAGCCCTGTCTTTTGGCAGTGACGGACAGGTGGAGATGAGATGCCCGGGCAGCGCACAGTACAGACACACTCCGGTCCTAATCCGATGAAGCCGCTCTGCCTGGGTGAGACGTGTGCGGCCCAGCTGCATGGGCTCCTCTTCAGTGACACCATGCGTCACGGGGGCAGAGAGGGTAGTCTTAGAGAAGAGTGGGGAACAGGAAGCAGCGAATGCCGGGGGCACGGAGCTGCCTGCCTTCTCCCTACGCCGCTCGCGTAGGTGATTATCCAGCCGGATAGAGAGGGAAATCATTTCATCGAGAGTGTCCACTTCCTCCCTCGTAGCCAGCTCATCTTTGATCGACTCACTGAGACCGGAAAGAAAAAGCCCACGTAGTGACCTGTCGTTCCAGCCCGACCTGGCTGCATAGGTCCTGAACTCGACAGAGAACTCAGCTACACTGCGGGAGCCCTGACGTACAGAAATAAGCCGCTTGGCGGCGTCCCCTCCCTCTACTGGGTGATCAAAAACTTTCCTCATTTCAGCTACAAAAAGGTGAAAATTGTCAATGACTGGGGAATCGCTGTCCCATACAGCTGAAGCCCACGCTAGTGCGTTACCCTTTAGTGACCCCATAATGTAAGCGATCTTAGCTTTATCAGTAGGATAGGTGAGGGGCTGCTGACTGAAAACTAGGGAACACTGGATCAAAAAAGCTCTGCACGTACCCATGTCCCCAGCATAGCGCTCCGGTGCAGGAATGAGAGGCTCACGAGCTCGTGGCAGGTGTGACAGGGGAGTGGGAGCAGGCAGAGGTGCCGCTGACGGTGGGGGTGCAGCCGGATGTGGGGCCAGTAAGTCCAACTGCGCACCCATCTGTGTCACACGAGTAGTGAGGTTCTTAAACGCTTCCATAGCGTCATGGAGAGCCTTGCTGTGCTCCGCTACCCGAGAGCCTTGGGCGGCGAGAGCTCCGCGGATACTGTCCATGTCCGCTGGGTCCATCTTGGCCAGAGCGTTCTGTTATGGTTTGACGCTGGTTGGACCCAAGAGCAGGCAGAGACAGTATTGGATTAATACAAAGGTTTATTGAATGAGGTGGAGAAGCTGGGGGTTGATGAGGAAGCCGGGGAAAGTGCGAGGCAGGTGAGCTGGAGTGAGAGATCCGGGTAACTGCAGGCAGAGGAAACAAAGTTAGGATGATCATCAAAAGCACAACAGGAGACGAGAGAGAGAGAGTGAGAGCGAGGTAGACAAATACACTTGTAGCCAGGTACGTATAATTACCACTGAGTGCGAGGAACGCTCTGGCACTGACTGCAGGGAAACCAGGAGTAGATGTAGGTGAGTTGATTAGTGATGAGAACCAGGTGTGGAGACAGACAGGGGGAGTGGCAGAAGGAGGAGGAAGAACACGCACAGCAACCAGCTGTGATCACCACACTTAGCTTTGGATTTATAAAGCTCCTGAAATACTCCTTTAATGCCTGTAACAGCATGTAAAACTGATGACTTTAAACACAAAGTTGGTTGGATTATGTTGTTAAGCCTTGAACCTCATAGAAATGTCTGTTTAATCATGAGAAAATTTATTTTAGGTGCCTAAATGCAAGTTGCACTTCTCTTTGACTCTCTGCTGAAGTGAGACAGAATTGGATCATCAAAACAGCTCCCAAAAGATCGGAAAAACAAAGATTGTTCATTGTCATGGTTTAGGGGAAGGCTACAAGAAGCTTTCCCAAAGGTTTCAATTGTCAATTTCGACTGTAGGGAACGTTGTCAGGAAATGGAAGGACACAGGCATAGTGGCAGTTAAACCCAGGCATGGCAGACCAAGAAAAAAACAGGAGCGGCATAGGTGGAGGATTGTGAGAATGGTTGCACACAACCCACAGATCACCTCCAAAGGCCTGCAAGAACATCTGGCTGCAGATTGTGTATCTGTACATCGTTCAACAATTCAGCGCAATTTGCACCAAAACATCTGCTTTTTATAAAGACCAAATAACTTAATTTTTGTCTCATCAGTCCAAAGCATTTTCTTCCAATATGAAGCTGGCTTGTCTAAATGAGCTTTTGCATACTCCATGCAACTGTATCTGTGGCGTGGGCGCAGAAAGGGCTTCCTTCTCATCACCCGGCCATACAGATGTTTTGGTGCAAATTGCACTGAATTGTAGAACCATGTACAGATACATAATCTGCAGCCAGATGTTCTTGCAGGTCTTTGGAGGTGATCTTTGGGTTGTGTGCAACCATTCTCACAATCCGCCGCATATGCCGCTCTTGTACTTTTCTTGGTCTGCTAGACCTGGGTTTAACTGCAACTGTGCCTGTATCCTTCCATTCCCTGACAACGTTCCTTACAGTAGAAATTGACAATTGAAACCTTTGGGAAAGCTTCTTGTAGCCTTCCGCTAAACCATGACAATGAATAATCTTTGTTTTTAAGATCTTTTGGGAGCTGTTTTGATGATCGCATTCTGTCTCACTTCTGCAGAGAGTCAAAGAGAAGTGGAACTTGCATTTAGGCACCTAAAATACCTTTTATCATGATTAAACAGACCTTTATATGAGGTTCAAGGCTTAACAACATAATCCAACCAATTTTGTGTTTAAAGTCCTCAGTTTTACATGCTGTTACATGCATTAAAATCAGCAAGACCACAAGGGTTCCCATATTTTTGCACAGCCAGTTTTTCACATTTTATCTAATTTCATAAAACTAAATACTGCTTTTCAAAAAATCTTTGTTTGGAAAACATCCCAGTACTTAGCTGTTCCTGGTAAATGAAAGACATACCACTTTTATCTTTTTTGTGTGAAAGGTGGTGAGCTCCAAGTTAATATCCTTTAAACGTCTGTGGTGGCAGATATTGAATGTTGGAATGCTTATTAATGTAATAGGAAACATTGTGTTTGTCTTGTGTTTCTCCTGTATGTCTAAAGTTAAATTCCGCGCGGGCTTTCAGTTTAGATTTTAAACGGATATAAAACATTTAGTGGCGCTGTTATTAAGCCCCGACTAAAGAAAGTTTGAGAGGCCACGCCCCGCACACCGTAAATCCGATTCACTTGAAATTTCTCACACAGGTGTATGTTAGGGTGCTCTACAAAAAAGCCTCTAGGATAAGTCCGCCTATGAATATTTTCCGCTAATTAGCATAAACTGAAAAATAGGGTGTTATCCACAACTTTCTGAAATTTGACTGTATCAACACCAAATTTCAGTGTCAGGCTCCTCCCCTTTACACCATTAGGCTCCTCCCATTTACCACGTTAGGCTCCTCCCCTTTACCATGTTAAGCTCCTCCCCTTAACAACATTAGGCTCCTCCCCTTTACCGTGCTAGGCTCCTCCCCTTTACAGTGTCAGACTCCTCCCCTTTACACCATTAGACTCCTCCCATTTACCACGTTAGGCCCCTCCCCTTTACAGTGTCAGGCTCCTCCCCTTTACAGTGTTAGGCTCCTCCCATTTACACCATTAGGCTCCTCCCATTTACCACATCAGGCTCCTCCCCTTTACCGCGTCAGGCTCCTCCCCTTTACAGTGTCAGACTCCTCCCCTTTACACCATTAGACTCCTCCCATTTACCACGTTAGGCCCCTCCCCTTTACAGTGTCAGGCTCCTCCCCTTTACACCATTAGGCTCCTCCCATTTACCACGTTAGGCCCCTCCCCTTTACAGTGTTAGGCTCCTCCCATTTACACCATTAGGCTCCTCCCATTTACCACATCAGGCTCCTCCCCTTTACCGCATCAGGCTCCTCCCCTTTACAGTGTCAGACTCCTCCCCTTTACACCATTAGGCTCCTCCCATTTACCACGTTAGGCCCCTCCCCTTTACAGTGTCAGGCTCCTCCCCTTTACACCATTAGGCTCCTCCCACTTACCACGTTAGGCCCCTCCCCTTTACCACATTAGGCTCCTCCCCTTTACAACATTAGGCTCCTCCCCTTTACAGTGTTAGGCTCCTCCCCTTTACAGTGTTAGGCTCCTCCCCTTTACATCATTAGGCTCCTCCCAGTTACCATGTTAGGCTCCTCCCCTTTACAGTGTCAGACTCCTCCCCTTTACACCATTAGGCTCCTCCCATTTACCACGTTAGGCCCCTCCCCTTTACAGTGTTAGGCTCCTCCCCTTTACCATATTAGGCTCCTCCTCTTTACAACATTAGGCCCCTCCCCTTTACAGTGTTAGGCTCCTCCCCTTTACCATATTAGGCTCCTCCCATTTACCACGTTAGGCCCCTCCCCTTTACAGTGTTAGGCCCCTCCCCTTTACCACATTAGGCTCCTCCCCTTTACAACATTAGGCTCCTCCCATTTACCACATTAGGCCCCTCCCCTTTACAGTGTTAGGCTCCTCCTCTTTACCATATTAGGCTCCTCCCCGTTACCGTGTTAGGCCCCTCCCCTTTACAACATTAGGCTCCTCCCATTTACCACGTTAGGCTCCTCCCCTTTACCATGTTAAGCTCCTCCCCTTAACAACATTAGGCTCCTCCCCTTTACCGTACTAGGCTCCTCCCCTTTACAGTGTTAGGCTCCTCCCCTTTACCATATTAGGCTCCTCCCCTTTACCACGTTAGGCTACTCCCCTTTACCATGTTAGGCTCCTCCCCTTAACAACATTAGGCTCCTCCCCTTTACCGTGCTAGGCTCCTCCCCTTTACCACGTTAGGCTCCTCCCCTTTACCTTTATAGCCTCTCGGACCATAGGGGTCAGCCATGATTATTTGTTTCGCCGCCATTGCCCAAAATTTTTCCGCAGGGGCGGGGCTGACAAATTGGCCATAACTCCTTACCCATAGGTCCGATCATCATGAAACTTGCTGGGTATGTGCAGAAGTCATGTGGTAGCATGTCCCTCGAAGCTTATCGAGATTAACCCATGACGCCACAAATGTCACCTGACTCTAATTGACTTGAAATTGATTACACTTGTACAGCTCATGGTGCTCTACAATATTGCCTCTCGGACAGTTTTCAGAATTTCCGCTAGGGGGCGCTGTTATTAAGCAACGACTGAAGAAAGTTTGAGAGGCCACGCCCCTCACACCAGAGGTACGTAGAAGCTTTCGGGCCCGGCCGACGGGCGGGGCGCCGTCCACGCGGGGATTGGCGGCCTGCGCAGGGTGGCCCGTACTTTCAAAATCTCCGCGGGATTTTCTAGTCTTGTATTACTCCTGTTATGTATGTCTAAGGTTAAATTCCTCAAATGTTTATTGAAGAGTACTCTGACTGTACCTCCCCAACCCCCCCCCCCCCGCCCCCCATCCCTTGGATAACCCCCCCCTGCAACAGTAAACAGTCTGTCACTGAGCCCTCCCCCACCCCCTCACCTGACTGCCAATTGAAACACACAACACTATTGTGGATGCTGATCTGACTTGTATTTAAGATGTGACTTGCCATCTGATCGGGGCCATTCTTCTCAGAAAGTCATCGCGGGGCTTGCTGGGTCGGATGGACCTCCATGTTCTTACTGGATAGAACATGAAGCCTCTGTTGTTTGATTGAATACTCTTTTGCTTGATTATTACAGCCTTATGATCTCACTTTCTCACCACATTTGGCGAGCTGACCAGGGGAAGCTCAACAGACCTCCTCCGGGCCGACCCGGGACGCTGAACTGATTTCAGCCTCAAGACCTCCCCTGAACGCAGGGTGGAGTGGCGGTGCTCTTCGGCCGGCCTGTGGGAGTTTGTTGTGGCTTTTTTTTAAAAGAACGGGTGAGTGAACTGAGATTTTTATTAAAACTAAAATTGGGTTAAAGGGATAGATTTTAACCGCATCTCTGCGGGATGCGTCGCATTCTGCAGTCAGGGCAAAACTCTCTGTTAAATTTATTTGCAGGGAAATATCATAAATCCAGAGTGGATGGACATTGGTTTTGTTTGGCACTGAGAGTAGAGTGTGACTGTTAACGCATGGGAAAGTCCTCTGATTAAAGTAGCACACGATTAATTGATGAATTAATCTTACAGTCCAGTGGGGACAGAGCTAGTCAGAGGTAGGCAGTCTAGACGTTCTTGTTTTTTTTGAATTGACGGACATTAACAATGTTTCAGCCAAATCAGGCTTTTAGTTTTTGAGATAGCCAACGGAGATAGTTAAATTTTTCCCCTTTCTCTAATCAATGTTAGTTTTGCAGGAGTATTTTTCAAACAATAGTTGAACTAACATGACCCCTTTGTCTGTTGTGTGCGTGGGTATGTGTATGTGTGATGTGTCTATTGTTCACACTTGTGTTCAGGATGTAGACTATTTTCTTTGCAACTCAAAACTTATTTTAAGTAGTATAAAGTACTGAAAGCAGTAGTTTTAGAGCATCAATAAACTGCTATCTTGTTTTGATAAATCTATTTTGTGCACGGGGCCTAGTGCCCACTTGCAGTTGGGTAAGAAACGGCACACACACATTATAGCTATTTGCTAAGCCTCATTTGCTACATATAAATCAACAAGATTCACAAGGCAAATGCCTGCTCACCTTTTTGGAATTAAATAGACTAGCATATCTGCTCTTATTGTTGCTTTTCTGTCTAGCATTTCTATTGTTATTTAACCAGTCTGATGGGGGCGCACACAACTAGGTGTTGGTCACTCCCTGAAGGCTGCAAAGTACAAGCATCTCATCTTTTGCATCACGTGTAAATTGCTGTGATTGCCTGAGTGACTCTCTGCTTGATTGACCCATACGTTTCTCTGCTGCTTTTCCCAAACCTAAATAATTTTTGTTTTTGCCTGTTTTTCAGCAAGCAACAAAAGCCGGCCTTCGGGGCTGGTTAACCTTATTTCTTGTTTTTGCCAAGTTTGTGATTCTCTAAACTGATTGTTTTGCTGTGGGCTCACTAAGTCGCCATGTTTCGCTTCCGCTGTTTACTCCAGCAGAATGCGCAGAGCTAACACACATCGCATTATATGAGCCTCAAGTGGGTAAGTGCCGGCACACAAATATACCGTTTACAATTATAACTAGCCAGGGCCGCCGCTCCCTATACGCAGAGTACGCAGACTGCGTAGGGCACCAAGTTCCTGGGGGGGCACCCCAAAAAAAAAATATTATAATTTTTTTTTTTTTTTTTTTTTTTTTTTATTAAAAAGGAAAAAGAGATGGTCCGAGGGCCCCCCAAAATAGTTTTTTTTTTTTTTAAAGTTCATGATAATCATTACATTACAAAAAATATATAAATTAGTTATGAACAGGCCCATCGTTGTTTTTTCTTAATTGTGTAACCTATCCAGGGGTGGATTACTGCACAGGCACACCGGGCACAGGCCCAGGGGCCCAAGGGCTCAGGGGGGCCCTTAGCCAGAGATACTGATAGTAACTTTTCATGTTGCATAGTCAAAGAGCTCAGTCACTGATGTCAATAACAGGGTCCAAAAAGGAATAGCCTAAATATAAATACTCATTAAAATGTAACAAGATAGAAATCATCATGGGCCCCTCAACTAGTAGGGGAGAAATACAAAAGCAAGTTAAAAACGACAGCATTAGTAGCTCTGTCTAAGGGGGTTGAAGGCCCCCTCACACATACACAAATAAACTTTATATGTGTGAATTCTAAATTGTTCATATCCACCCTTTATCTGTTGAAATGGGCCCCTCCATCATAAAACATGGGTCTGCAGACCAATCTACTGTGTTTACAGTTGCCGAGTAAAGAGTGCTACCTGTTTAAGAAAAATCTGAAGAATAATGTTCCTTCTGCATCTCAGGATTTGATATCTCTCTAGTCTCTAAAATTTCCTCACAAAGTGCACCAGATTGATGCATTTTACTTTAAAAAGGTAAAAAAAATTCCACCCACCCCCCAACAAGGTACAGGGTCCCTCCAACAATACCCCAAAATCCTGTGGGAAACACTGACTTCCTTAATATGTTTTTGCCATTAATTGTATGTATCCGTGTAGAAAATTCAGTGTACCTGACTGGATAGGGAGGAGTGGGTGGCCCTTTAAGAGTGTGTGCCCAGGGGCCCATTATCTCATAATCAGTCTATGATCCTATCACTCAATTCCTTTGCAAAGGCAGTTTTTTCACAAGTTAAGCTGTTCTTTCTGTTAGTAAATGCTGGCAAATGTGCCAAAAAGCAGTCGCAGAGATCTTGCAAGGGCAAAAAAATTTCATTCGCGCCCTGCGGACGCGAGCTTCTGGGTGTTTTTTTTTTTTGGGGGGGGGGGTGGGGGGGGCATCACTGACAATTTCTGCTTAGGGCACCCAAAAGCGTAGCAGCGGCCCTGTAACTAGCCTAATTTTGCTACATTTGCTTAGCTAGGCCCACTGTAGAGAATGTCTGCTCATCTTAATAGACTAGTT
This sequence comes from Ammodytes marinus, assembly GCF_949987685.1. NCBI lineage: Eukaryota > Metazoa > Chordata > Actinopteri > Uranoscopiformes > Ammodytidae > Ammodytes > Ammodytes marinus. The sequence goes on along the minus strand of NC_137220.1, from coordinate 28,333,708 downwards.
TTGTATATGCCATTGACACATATTGCCTTCAACCTCAGCTGCTCATGTTAGTAATGTTTTGGTTTACACATTTGAAAATGTAGGATTTCAGGTTAGCTCCTTTACCAATTTACTTTTAAGCACTTTTTGGGACCAACAAATGTGCTTATTGTTGTTGCCTTCTGTCTAGTCTTTCTATTGTAATTTAATTCGTCTGATAGGGCTCACACCCGAGGTGTGAGTTACTCCCTGAGGTCTGCATAGTTTTTAATTTTTTTTAAAGACAATTTTTTTTGGCATTTTCAAGCCTGACAGTACAGAGTTGAAATGGGGAGACAGAGAGAGAGGGGGGACGACACGCAGCAAAGGTCAACGGGTCGGAATCGAACCCGCGACCACCGAAACGAAGGCCGGAGCCAACACGGTACGCGCTCCATCCACTACACCACCGGAGTGCCCTGAGGTCTGCATAGTTCAACCATCTCATCATTTGCATCTTCCTTTTAGTTCTCCGTCCTGGCCAAGGCCTTTTGTCTAGTGGTTTTCATGTGTTAATTGCTGGGTTTGACTGTATGTCTCTCTGTCTGATTTACACCAAAGTTTATCTGACAATGGGGACTTTAGCAAAACTTGCCTGATTTAATGCTGTTTTTTCCCAAAACTTAAATAATTTTGTTTTGCCTGTTTTTCAGTCTTCCTTCAGCAATAAAAGACACTGCCTAAGCTGACTCTGTTAACAAATTCCTTTGATCACATCTCCTGTGTAAACAAGGATCCTCTATAGCAAAAGGCTACTCACATTTTTGCAGTCATAGATGGACTAGCCTGTAAACATGCATTTGTCACTTATTCCATAGTTGTCCATTTAGGATGAGTACCACTTTTTTTTGCCATGAATCTAACATGAATCTTATTTTCAACAGCCTCCTTTAGAAAAGGGACTAGTTCATCTGCTTTAGAAACTACATTTCATGGTTCAAGCCAACTCACTCTTACATCTCTTTAAACCACAGATAAACATGCACAGTAACCCTTAGTAAAGCTGAATAATTATCTTGATTGCTCATTTCTTTTAAAATCACATTTTCTAGGTCCAGCCGACTTGCCCATTTTACATCTCAAAAGCACAGACACCTATGTTTTTACATTTCTTAGCCTACTGACCATTTCAGCCACAGTTTGATGTAATTGCCCCCCCCCCCCTGCATCTCTTTAGCTTTGTATCACAGATGCACCGACACCTTTTGCACACCACACAAATAATTGCCCTTGCCCACTGATAGCCCACTTAGGGGCCACTCACACTAGGGCCGTGGTCCCGTGCCAAAGCTCATTTGCATACTAAAGTCTAGAATGTTTGGCTAGTTTGACCACGCCAAATTGTATTCCAGCACGGAACAGCCCCTTGGCCACGGCACACCTAGGAGAGGTGTGCTGTGGCCAAAGTACAGATGCTAATGAGATGACACGCGCACAAGCAAGCGCACAGGCGGCGTTCCTGACGTGAATTTATTAAGGATGCATAGTCCGTTAACGTCCGCTGCCTTACTAGTCGGCACCAGAATTTCCCACCACTTGGACTTGTAGCTACATAAAATGTGTGAGAATTAACGTGTGTGTAAGCCTAGGTGTGGGCTAATAAAAGAGGGAGAGCGCTAAATAGGTGAGCGCAGAAAGCAAAGCAAAAAGGTTTTTGTGTTTACTCACGTTCGTCAGATGATTTTTTTCTTTTTCCTCCCGTCAGCTGTCATAACTGCCTTTTCGCATGGCGGTGGAGACGCACCCAAAACAACACACTGCGGCCCAGTGATAACGAAACAGTAGCCTACATTAAGGTTTAACAATAAACTTTATAAAGACACTTAAAAAAACGATCTCTGCCCATACATAAAGGTCTGACTTGGATTACTTGATGGAGCGATCGATGTGTATAAAACCATCCGGTACGTATGGTCTGATGACGGGCTGTTATCTATCTATCTATAAAGCAAGAAACGTCTGTCTGTGTGTCTGTGGCTCGCATATCTCTCTGAGTTTTGGTCAGATCGGCATGAGCTTCCGGAAATTGCTTAAACACAGCACGAAGGTGTGCATCCTTCATCCTTCATTTTGAAGTTGTAGAAGTTATCATATTTATATCATGCTGGCGAATAGTAGCTTACGTGCGCACAGAGCCGACTAAACCCCGCCTCCCTCTGACGAGCGGGACACACACACACACACACACACACACACACACACACACACAGCAGACCGACACAGCTTTACTTCCTCAACATCTCCTCATCAACTCCTCATCTGCTCCACCTGTCCGCTTTAGTGGTAAAGACAGCACTTCACGCTATTTTCACTGTAATAATACAGCACGGTCTCGGATGCTTCCACAAAATGTTTTATATCCGTTTAAAATCTAAACTGAAAGCCAGAGCGCGAGCGCGCGCACACACACAAGTCCGCTCCCACACACCGAGCGCACGTGCGCGCACACGAGTCCCCACCCCCACAAACACACACACACACACTGCTGCCTGCTACTGACACGTTAACGTTAATTGACAGCACGGTCTCGGATGCGGACGCCCGCGCGCGGACACAAGTCCCCTCCCCCCACACACACACACACACACACACACACAGCTGACTGCTACTGACACAGTAACGTTAATTGACAGTTATCCAAACTCTGTCTTATCTTTCAAATACCTAACAGTAGCCTAATGGTAATGGGGTTGACAATGTTGTCATGGCGTGCAGCATAGCCTCCTTTTATACACAGTGCAGCCATTTACTATATAGGCAACTGATTGTAAGTTTGAGTGCATTGTGCAGTATGGATGGCAGTTTGCAAGGTACCATAATATCAGATTGTATAGGTAACACCTGTACAGCTCGATTCTTCTTTAGGATTCAACACTTAAAGGTGCAGTGTGTAATATGACATCATCAAGAAAGTTCTACAAAGTTCTAGAATGCAACACTCCCTGGGTAACCCCACCCCTTTAGAATAATAACAGAAGCTACAGTGGCCTTCAAGGACAAGAACAATTCTACATTTTAAACAATGCACCTGATGACATTCCAACTATGACACTTTCAAGATGGCGGCACTAGGCCTTGGTCCAAAATATGCAGAAATATGGACATATATGAGATCCTTTCTAAGGGAAAAAATAATAATTAAAAAAAAAATTCAGCTATTATGCACTAAATTAAATGTACCTATGGATATTATAATTACTTTCTACAAAATCTGCTAGGAAATAAAACCCAAAATTCTACACACTGCAGGTTTAATTAATTAATTAATTTTCTGTTTCATTTCACTTAACAAAACACATGGAATTAGTTTGTGGTTATCTTTACACAATACACTAAGGAATGTTGCCCTACTCTATAGCCAACTTCTACAAAGTAACTTACTGATAATAACCTTTAACAGTGTAAAATTAGCCATCACTGATAGCAGCCAAATGTACTGTCTAATATGTTTCTTTGTTTACCTGCTTCCTACGGGCACTGCACTAGTATTAATAATAAACAGCGTGCTGCACAAATATGAGACTGTTCACCGCAACCTATTACGTCAAGGCTACATTTAAAAAAAAACAATAGCTTAAAGATTCTCGTTGCTCTAATGTGGAAGTGGAATATATGATGCAAATTTGGCCGGATGAAAATATTCACAAACAGTCGTATAGCCTACAAGTAGACTACGCTCCAAATCCTAAACGCGCACGGTGAAGTAGGCAAGGTGCAATCGTGCCCAGGCCACGAGCAGTGTGAGCACGGGCCAGCGGGGGGAGTGGGGAGGGGGAAGGGGGGGGGGGAATCGTGCTGAATCTTCCTGCAGCACGGAACAGGCAAACGGCCCTAGTGTGAGTGCGCCCTTACTGTATAGCCAATTCCCTCAAAGCTTTTACTACAATGCATTCATTTGTACTAAGTTTTCTTTTTCTCCAGCAGGTTTTAAAGCGGCAACGAGTAACATTTAAATATCTTTTAAACAGCCTCATGTTTCCTCTGATAATCATAAATTACCTTTAACAGCAAACGAGACCATCAATGCAAAGAAAGACGTTTTTATATAGTTTTTATTACTGCATTTGATCTGGTCGTACACCCAGTCCGATTTTCGGTTCACGCGTGCATGCTCTATGGTCACATTTCCGCATTGGTCGCAGATTTCAGTGTGGCGCAGGAACGGGATTTGAGAAGCCTATCCCTCCAGGTGAGGGAAGGGGAGCGGGAGCCTTGTTTGAGACAGTTGTTTGTCGTCATAATGACTGATAACGGGGCTGAACCATCAAAGAAAAAAAAGAGAATGCAATGAAGAAAAGCTAAAAGGGAGAGTGATAGGCGGGCGGGAGGGCGTTGCCAAGCAACGTATACACAGAGCGAACCTAGACTGCAGTGTTTACTCCTAAATGAATGAGCGGTAGCCTACTAAAACAAAGTTTACTTTGCCTCACCAGCATCATCAGATGACCATTATTCATCTGATATAGTCATTATTTACAACAACATAAACACTAGCCTACCTCATCGTGATCCATACTAACTAACTGCCATCTCTTGTTCATTCGCTTTGTGTGAGGACACGGACTCGTTCAGCTCCGTGAGAGGTGACAATGCATCAACTCATTGCAATCAGGTGTGTTTAGCACTTACTGGCATTAGTTGATGCTGTGTCACTAACCACTCTCACCGAGCCGAAAAGAGTCTGGTGCCCTCACACTTTCAACACACGGACACGCACCATATTGCTTCCTGATTATTTGAATCTTGCACGCGCGGCACGCGCTAGAAAACAGCTTCACGACAGCTGGCGTCGTAAAAATACTACCGCTTTTGTTCAAAGGTGTCGCCAACGTGCCGACTTACCCGTTGTAACTTGGTAACACTTTACAATAAGGTACACAAAATTGTAGTAGCTACTACATACCTACTACATAGTTTTTTTTTTTTTGTGCTACCTATGTGTTAGGTAGCACAAAAAAAAAAAACCCTATGTGTTAGGTAGCACATAGGGTTTTTTTTTTTTTGTGCTACCTATGTGTTAGGTAGCACAAAAAAAAAACCCCTATTGTTACCTACTACATAGTTTTTTTTTTTTTGCGCTACCTATGTGTTAGGTAGCACAAAAAAAAAAACCCCTATGTGTTAGGTAGCACATAGGGGTTTTTTTTTTTGTGCTACCTATGTGTTAGTTAGCACAAAAAAAAAAACCCTATGTGTTACCTACTACATAGTTTTTTTTTTTTGCGCTACCTATGTGTTAGGTAGCACAAAAAAAAAACCCTGTGTTAGGTAGCACATAGGGGTTTTTTTTTTTGTGCTACCTATGTGTTAGTTAGCACAAAAAAAAAAACCCTATGTGTTACCTACTACATAGTTTTTTTTTTGTGCTACCTATGTGTTAGTTAGCACAAAAAAAAAAACCCTATGTGTTAGGTAGCACATAGGGGTTTTTTTTTTGTGCTACCTATGTGTTAGTTAGCACAAAAACAAAAAACCCTATGTGTTACCTACTACATAGTTTTTTTTTTTTGTGCTACCTATGTGTTAGTTAGCACAAAAAAAAAACCCTATGTGTTACCTACTACATAGTTTTTTTTTTTTTGCGCTACCTATGTGTTAGGTAGCACAAAAAAAAAACCCTATGTGTTACCTACTACATAGTTTTTTTTTTGCGCTACCTATGTGTTAGGTAGCACAAAAAAAAACCCTATGTGTTAGGTAGCACATAGGGTTTTTTTTTTGTGCTAACTAACACATAGGTAGCACAAAAAAAAAAAAACCCTATGTGCTACCTAACACATAGGGTTTTTTTTTTGTGCTACCTAACACATAGGTAGCGCAAAAAAAAAACTATATAGTAGGTAACACATAGGGGTTTTTTTTTTTGTGCTACCTAACACATAGGTAGCGCAAAAAAAAAAAACTATGTAGTAGGTAACACATAGGGTTTTTTTTTTGTGCTAACTAACACATAGGTAGCACAAAAAAAAAAAAACTATGTAGTAGGTAACACATAGGGGTTTTTTTTTTGTGCTAACTAACACATAGGTAGCACAAAAAAAAAACCCTATGTGCTACCTAACACATAGGGTTTTTTTTTTGTGCTACCTAACACATAGGTAGCGCAAAAAAAAAAACCCTATGTGCTACCTAACACATAGGGTTTTTTTTTTTTTGTGCTACCTATGTGTTAGGTAGCACAAAAAAAAAAACCCTATGTGTTACCTACTACATAGTTTTTTTTTTTTGCGCTACCTATGTGTTAGGTAGCACAAAAAAAACCCTATGTGTTAGGTAGCACATAGGGTTTTTTTTTTGTGCTAACTAACACATAGGTAGCACAAAAAAAAAAAACCCTATGTGCTACCTAACACATAGGGGGTTTTTTTTTGTGCTACCTAACACATAGGTAGCGCAAAAAAAAAACTATGTAGTAGGTAACACATAAGGTTTTTTTTTTTTGTGCTACCTAACACATAGGTAGCGCAAAAAAAAAAAACTATGTAGTAGGTAACACATATGGTTTTTTTTTGTGCTAACTAACACATAGGTAGCACAAAAAAAAAAAAACTATGTAGTAGGTAACACATAGGGTTTTTTTTTTTGTGCTAACTAACACATAGGTAGCACAAAAAAAAAACCCCTATGTGCTACCTAACACATAGGGTTTTTTTTTTGTGCTAACTAACACATAGGTAGCACAAAAAAAAAAAACTATGTAGTAGGTAACACATAAGGTTTTTTTTTTGTGCTAACTAACACATAGGTAGCACAAAAAAAAAAAACTATGTAGTAGGTAACACAGGGGTTTTTTTTTTTTGTGCTAACTAACACATAGGTAGCACAAAAAAAAAAAACTATGTAGTAGGTAACACATAGGGGTTTTTTTTTTTGTGCTAACTAACACATAGGTAGCACAAAAAAAAAAACCCTATGTGCTACCTAACACATAGGGTTTTTTTTTTGTGCTACCTAACACATAGGTAGCGCAAAAAAAAAAAAACTATGTAGTAGGTAACACATAGGGGTTTTTTTTTTGTGCTAACTAACACATAGGTAGCACAAAAAAAAAAAAACTATGTAGTAGGTAACACATAGGGTTTTTTTTTTTTGTGCTAACTAACACATAGGTAGCACAAAAAAAAAAAACCCTATGTGCTACCTAACACATAGGGGTTTTTTTTTTTGTGCTAACTAACACATAGGTAGCACAAAAAAAAAAAAACTATGTAGTAGGTAACACATAGGGTTTTTTTTTTGTTGTGCTAACTAACACATAGGTAGCACAAAAAAAAAACATATGTGCTACCTAACACATAGGGTTTTTTTTTGTGCTACCTAACACATAGGTAGCGCAAAAAAAAAAACTATGTAGTAGGTAACACATAGGGTTTTTTTTTTGTGCTAACTAACACATAGGTAGCACAAAAAAAAAAACCCTATGTGCTACCTAACACATAGGGTTTTTTTTTTGTGCTACCTAACACATAGGTAGCGCAAAAAAAAAAAAACTATGTAGTAGGTAACACATAGGGTTTTTTTTTGTGCTACCTAACACATAGGTAGCACAAAAAAAAAAAAACTATGTAGTAGGTAACACATAAGGTTTTTTTTTTTGTGCTACCTAACACATAGGTAGCACAAAAAAAAAAAAACTATGTAGTAGGTATGTAGTAGCTACTACAATTTTGTGTACCTTATTGTAAAGTGTTACCGGTTGTTTTGTTGACAATGGAGAGTTCTGTGTTTTGAGAGAGAAAGAAAAAGTGAGATTTTAGTTTTCTTTGTTGCAGGGTTTTGTGATATGTGTTCTGTGTTTTGCCTCCATAATGCTTCACAGCACATGTGAGACAGTGAGAGGGTTGTTGTTGTTATAGTTTGGTTGAGTTTGAGGTGTTTTATGTGTCAGAGTACAGAGTTCTGATCTCTGGTTTTGCCAAATTCAGTCAGTTGTTTTTTATTCCTTTTCTCTCTCTGTGTTTTGTGTGGCAGCTCTGGCGTCTGCCTGACCATTGGACCTTTGGCCACTTTGTTGCCAGCATTTTTGAATGCTTGATTTTTCCTTCTGGCTCTGTTGATCCAACTTGTTGTTCTTTCCTCTTTAGAGATGAATCGTCCTTTATTATTGAAAAAGAGAGACCTCTTTTTCCCACGATCGTGATTTATTTTTTTGGATTAACTCTGTGCACATGAGTATGTATTTCAGTTTATTCTGTAGCGCGCAGCGATCATGTAAGCTTTACTTAAACTTGTTCCTGTTTTGCTTCTTACTGCATCATTTGCTTCCAAACTCTTGTAGGTGCTGAATACGAATATTTCCCTAGAAATATGCTAACCTCATTCTATTCCCAAAAAAACTTGTTTTATTTTATGCTTCTTATTACCGTTTCTCACCTTCTGGGTTTTCCTTAATACTAACACAACTCATTTTAACACAACTAACTTTGCAATTGTATTGTTTTATTTGATGCACATTATCAACATTTTGCTGCAACCTTGTTGATGTTTAACCACAGTTAACATTGTAGGCTTTGCAGGTCCTATCAGTAAGTAATTATGGTTATGTTTCGCTTGATGACTGCATACTAAGGTAAGAAAACATTGTTTATTTGACAAGACAAAATTTGTTATTTATTTTGGCTTTGACTTACTGCTGTGCAGTGTACATTACTTTCCCTATTTAAGCTCGCTTATGTGCCTTGACACATATTCCTTCAACTTTTCTACAACAGACATTAATAGGGCCTGTATAGGAATGTTATTTGCGTTAGAATCACCTTTTCTGTGTCGAGCCAACTAATCACTTTACATCTCTTTGTGACTCAGCTTGATGTTAATGCCTCCTGTGTCTCTCTTAACTTTGAAAATCACACAATTAACTGGCTATGCCACTGACGGCCCACTTATGGTATGGACAGTCTGCCCCCTTTAAAAAGACTGGTTTTAAATGGTAATGCTTGCAAAAAAAAGTAAGACCCTCCCTATTGTGCTTTTCCCTTGCAGATGAAAGACCCCAACAACACAAACCCTGATCTGAAGGAAATGCTGGATTGACTGTGGCAGTCTGTCACCTCTTGCCCAGAGCACCCAGCGTCTTATCTGCAAAATCCAGAGCCATAACTGAGATGCCATCAGCCTACGAGCCATGGCTGGACGACACCAGCAGAAAACCAGAAAACAACAATGACTGAAGGACGAGGCAATGGCCGCCTAACCTGCACCACGGATGACCCCCCCCCCCACCCACCCCCTTGTCCTGCTGTGAAGAATCCCACTCATGCCCAGCACATTCTATTGCCATCTCAAACGCTGACCAACACAAACACACACACAATAGACACACACACACAAGCAACTGCAACTGACCACACTGACTGACACTCAAACACTTCAACCTTCTATTGCACACTTCCACACTAAAATCTTTGCCGCACACATGAACATTCACAGAGACTCTTTTGATGGACTCTTGGACTGTAGCCTTGACTGTAGAAACTTGACTTTTGTTTTGGACATTGATTTTTTCATGATCATGCTCTGAACACGTGTGCAAACCTTTGCTTATCTGATTGATTTTCTACCTTTTGATGCTTCAACATTTTATTCTTGCCCATGGACTATGTTTGAATATTTATTGTTGAATGACTATGTTGGAACATTTGGTTTAGTTTTTTTTCCTCTAAATTGCCTAGTTGAGGTTTTATTTCTTAACCATTTTTCAACCCTTGATTTTAGTTTTGCAATACTGTCTTTTTTAACTCTCTTTGATGCATTGATGGAGGGCCTTTTTTGGCATATTGTGTATAGGTTTTGTCAGATGTTCTGTGATTTTTTTTCTTTCAATTGCTCCCTTCCTTGAGTTTTTCCTAAATTATCTTTCTTCTTAAAATTAAAGCACACCCTTTTTGGTCCATATGGCAAGACTCACAGATCATCTGTCACTTTAACATTTTAAGGTTGCTATGCTATTTGTTTTGCCTTTACCATTATTTTGGTTCCATATTTATTTTCTACACCTATGTCTTTCATTTGAGTTTTACTGTGTGTCTGTTTAGGACTACAACAAAAAATGTCGAGTGTGGTGGCAGACATTGAATGTTGGAATGCTTATTAATGCAACTAGTGCAGTGCCCGTAGGAAGGAGGTAAACAAAGAAAGATATTAGACAGTACATTTGGCTGCTATCAGTGATGGTTAAGTTTACACTGTTGAAGGTTATTATCAGTAACTTAGCCTACTTTGTAGAAGTTGGCTATAGAGTAGGGCAACATTCCTTAGTGTAGTGTGTAAAGATAACCACAAACTAATTCCATGTGTTTTGTTAAGTAAAATGAAACACAAAATGTGATAATTAAGTGTTGAAGCCCAAGGAAGAATCGAGCTGTACAGGTGTTACATATACAATCTGATATTATGATACCATGCAAACTGCCATCCATAATGCACAATGCACTCAAACTTACAATCAGTTGCCTATATAGTAGGCTAAATGGCTGCACTGTGTATAAAAGGAGGCTATGCTGCACGCCATGACAACATTGTCAACCCCATTACCATTAATGTTAGGTATTTGAAAGAGACTGAGTTTGGATAACTGTCAGTTAACTTGTCAGTAGTCAGCTGTGTGGGGGGGACTTGTGTGCATGCGCGGGCGTCGGCATGGGGGGGGGGGGACTTGTGTGTGCGCGCGGGGGGGGGGGGGGGGGGGACTTGTGCGCGCGCGCGGGCTTTCAGTTTAGATTTTAAACGGATATAAAACATTTTGTGGAAGCATCCGAGACCGTGCTGTGAATGAACGTGTCATAGCAGTCAGCTGTGTGTGTGGGACGTGGGCGCGCGCTCTGTCTTTCGGTTTAACTTTTTAACGGATATAAAACATTTTGTGGAAGCATCCGAGCCCGTGCTGTATTATTACAGTGAAAATAGCGTTAAGTGCTGTCTTTACCACTAAAGCGGACAGGCGGAGCAGGTGAGGAGTTGTTGAGGAAGTAGGCTGTGTCGGTCTGCTGTGTGTGTGTGTGTGTGTGTGTGTGTGTGTGTGTGTGTGTGTGTGTGTGTGTGTGTGTGTGTGTGTGTGTGTGTGTGTGTGTGTGGCGCTCGTCAGAGGGAGGCGGGGTTTATTAGGAGATTACTTCATGCTCCGTGCTCACGGTGCTCTGTGGCCTTCAGTGTGCGCACGTACTTTTAAAAACTTCACAATGAAGGATGAAGGATGCACACCTTCGTACTTCTAAAAACTTCACAATGAAGCATGCACACCTTTGTGTTGTGCGCAAGCGATATCCGGAAGCTCATGCCGATCTGACTCAAACTCAGAGAGATATGCGAGCCACAAAATTACAGACACACTTCAGGTCACGTGATGCTTCCTTGCTTTATAGATAGATAGGAAACATTGTATTTATTAAGTACGGGGGCCGTAATTATTACTCTCCACCATACTTCTTCTTCTTCTTCTTCTTACTTCTGCCGCAAATTTTGAGCTGCTACTCCTCCCACACCGTTTAACTTAGAAACGCAAAAATTTCACAGAACGTCAGTCCCTACCCCGAATGGTGTGCTATTATACAGTTTTTAAGTACGGGCCCTCAATTCTTTCGGGCCCGTAATTATTACTCTCCACCATACTTTTTCTTATTCTTCCGCCACATTTACTCCTCCCACACCGTTAAACGCAGACATGCAAAAATTTCACACAACGTGCGTCCCCACCCCGCGGGGTGTGCTATTATACAGTTTTAGGAATTTCCGCTAGGCGGCGCTGTTATTAAGCCCCGACTAAAGAAAGTTTGAGAGGCCACGCCCCGCACACCGTAAGTCCGATTCACTTGAAATTTCTCACACAGGTGTATGTTAGGGTGCTCTACAAAAAAGCCTCTGGGATAAGTCCGCCTATGAATATTTTCCGCTAATTAGCATAAACTGAAAAACAGGGTGTTATCCACAACTTTCTGAAATTTGACTGTATCAACACCAAATTTCTCGTGAAGCCCCGGGGGACTACAATAAACATACCCGTAAAACATTAGTAGGACAACTTGAAAAACATGGCCGCCATTGACCAAAAAGTTTACGCAGGGGCGGGGCCTATCAACAAATTGGCCATAACTCCTTAACCATAGGTCCTATCATCATCAAACTTGCTGGGTATGTGCAGAAGTCATGTGGTAGCATGTCCCTGGTAGCTTATCGAGATTAACCCATAGGGGGCGCCACAAATGCCCCCTGACTCTGATTGACTTGAAATTTCTTACACTTGTACAGCTCATGGTGCTCTACAATATATCCTCTTTACTGCAATAAGCTCCTCCCCTTTATAATATTAAGCTCCTCCCCTTTACCACGTCAGACTCCTCCCCTTTACAGTGTTAGGCTCCTCCCATTTACAACATTAGGCCCCTCCCCTTTACAGTGTTAGGCCCCTCCCCTTTACAACATTAGGCTCCTCCCCTTTACAGTGTTAGGATCCTCCCCTTTACACAATTAGGCTCCTCCCCTTTACGCCATTAGGCCCCTCCCATTTACCATGTTAGGCTCCTCCCCTTTACAGTGTTAGGCTCCTCCCCTTTACACCATTAGGCTCCTCCCATTTACAACATTAGGCCCCTCCCCTTTACCGTGTCAGGCTCCTCCCCTTTACAGTGTTAGGCTCCTCCCATTTACAACATTAGGCCCCTCCCCTTTACAGTGTTAGGCTCCTCCCCTTTACCACATTAGGCTCCTCCCCTTTACACCATTAGGCCCCTCCCCTTTACAGTGTTAGGCTCCTCCCCTTTACACCATTAGGCCCCTCCCCTTTACAGTATTAGGCTCTTCCCCTTTACACCATTAGGCTCCTCCCCTTTACCACGTCAGGCTCCTCCCCTTTACCATATTAGGCTCCTCCCCTTTACACCATTAGGCCCCTCCCCTTTACAGTGTTAGGCTCCTCCCCTTTACACCATTAGACCCCTCCCCTTTACAGTGTTAGGCTCCTCCCCTTTACACCATTAGGCCCATCCCCTTTACCATATTAGGCTCCTCCCCTTTACACCATTAGGCCCCTCCCCTTTACAGTGTTAGGCTCCTCCCCTTTACCATATTAGGCTCCTCCCCTTTACACCTTTAGGCCCCTCCCCTTTACAGTGTTACGCCCCTCCCCTTTACAACATTAGGCTCCTCCCATTTACCACGTTAGGCTCTTCCCCTTTACAGTGTTAGGCTCCTCCCCTTTACACCATTAGGCCCCTCTCATTTACCACGTTAGGCCCCTCCCCTTTACAGTGTTAGGCTCCTCCCCTTTACACCATTAGGCTCCTCCCCTTTACCACGTCAGGCTCCTCCCCTTTACCATATTAGGCTCCTCCCCTTTACCATATTAGGCTCCTCCCCTTTACCATATTAGGCTCCTCCCCTTTACACCATTAGGCCCATCCCCTTTACCATATTAGGCTCCTCCCCTTTACACCATTAGGCCCCTCCCCTTTACAGTGTTAGGCTCCTCCCCTTTACCATATTAGGCTCCTCCCCTTTACACCTTTAGACCCCTCCCCTTTACAGTGTTAGGCTCCTCCCCTTTACGCAATTAGGCTCCTCCCATTTACCACGTTAGGCCCCCCCCCTTTACAGTGTTAGGCTCCTCCCCTTTACACCATTAGGCTCCTCCCATTTACCATATTAGGCTCCCCCCTTTACAACATCAGGCTCCTCCCATTTACCATGTTAGGCCCCTCCCATTTACAGTCTTAGGCTCCTCCCCTTTACACCATTAGGCTCCTCCCATTTACCACGTTAGGCCCCTCCCCTTTACAGTGTTAGGCTCCTCCCCTTTACACCATTAGGCTCCTCCCATTTACCACGTTAGGCCACTCCCATTTACAGTGTTAGGCTCCTCCCCTTTACCATATTAGGCTCCTCCCCGTTACCGTGTTACGCCCCTCCCCTTTACAACATTAGGCTCCTCCCATTTACCACGTTAGGCTCTTCCCCTTTACAGTGTTAGGCTCCTCCCCTTTACACCATTAGGCCCCTCTCATTTACCACGTTAGGCCCCTCCCCTTTACAGTGTTAGGCTCCTCCCCTTTACCGCATTAGGCTCCTCCCCGTTACCGTGTTAGGCCCCTCCCCTTTACAACATTAGGCTCCTCCCCTTTACCGTGTTAAGCTCCTCCCCTTTACAATAGTAGGCTCCCCACTTTACCGTGCTAGGCTCCTCCCCTTTACCACGTTAGGCTCCTCCCCTTTACCTTTATAGCCTCTCGGACCATAGGGGTCAGCCATGATTATTTGTTTCGCCGCCATTGCCCAACATTTTTACGCAGGGGCGGGGCTGACAAATTGGCCATAACTCCTTAACCATAGGTCCGATCATCATGAAACTTGCTGGGTATGTGCAGAAGTCATGTGGTAGCATGTCCCTCGAAGCTTATCGAGATTAACCCATAACGCCACAAATGTCACCTGACTCTAATTGACTTGAAATTGATTACACTTGTACAGCTCATGGTGCTCTACAATATTGCCTCTCGGACAGTTTTCAGAATTTCCGCTAGGGGGCGCTGTTATTAAGCAACGACTGAAGAAAGTTTGAGAGGCCACGCCCCTCACACCAGAGGTACGTAGAAGCTTTCGGGCCCGGCCGACGGGCGGGGCGCCGTCCACGCGGGGATTGGCGGCGCAGGGTGGCCCGTACTTTCAAAATCTCCGCGGGATTTTCTAGTCTTGTATTACTCCTGTTATGTATGTCTAAGGTTAAATTCCTCAAATGTTTATTGAAGAGTACTCTGACTGTACCTCCCCAACCCCCCCCCCCCCCCCGGCCCCCATCCCTTGGATACCCCCCCTGCAACAGTAAACAGTCTGTCGCTGAGCCCTCCCTCACCCCCCCTCACCCCCTCCCCCTCACCTGACTGCCAATTGAAACACACAACACTATTGTGGATGCTGATCTGACTTGTATTTAAGATGTGACTTGCCATCTGATCGGGGCCATTCTTCTCAGAAAGTCATCGCGGGGCTTGCTGGGTCGGATGGACCTCCATGTTCTTACTGGATAGAACATGAAGCCTCTGTTGTTTGATTGAATACTTTTTTGCTTGATTATTAAATACTCTTTGCTTGATTATTACAGCTTTATGATCTCACTTTCTCACTACAATATAATTTCTGGTGAACAACCTTTTACAACAGCCCATGTCCAAAATATCACTTTGCCCCCTGGGTAATACAGTCTGGTGGCATTTAATGGTGTAACATTACAGTCTCCCAAAGGACATCTTCATGTACATACACACAGACAGTAGTCACTTTCAAATCTTCTGCCACCTGAAGCCGAGTGCCTTATTTGGCACTAAGGTAGGCTACTGTATATACCCTTGGAAAACTCTAGCAGCGCGTCTACCTGGCTGAGAGCACAGTGGTCTTTGTAGAAAGAAAGAGACCAAAGCCTTGATTCTATGCTCTATTGCTGTTCATTTTGCACCACAGAGAGCACTGAAGTGGATCCATCTTAAAAGCTATGGTAGCAGCTAATGTGATCTAAAACTTAATCAAGGAGACATTTCGGCTTGGTGCAATTGCAACATTATTTGAGTCAATAAGACTGCACTGTTTAATACAATGATTTTCACGTGTCAACTCTTTATCGCTCAGGTCAGTCAATAGAATTGATTCAATCAGCGGCACGGCAAAAAAAACACAAACTGAAAAAATAAAAAGCAGCCATTCAGGGACCAACACAATTCACCCTGACAGTAGAGAACACCTCAACCCCACAATGCAAACGCACATGAGCACGCTCACACAATTACTAAACAGGGCTTTGGGGATTGAGGGGCTTGGAGGTGTTTGTGTGCGTAGCATTTGGACTGTGAATTTGGGTGTGAATTGTGTTTGAGGAAAAGACGTGTGCTCAGCCACCAAGACAGTAAATTCAGTGGGAAATGCTTTTGGAAAAAACCCCAAACAGATTAACGGAAACAAACAGCCAAACAAAGCACTATAAAAAGCATTGACAGCGAAGGGTTGCCAAATGACCAATGGCAACAATTGATTTATGGTTTTATGAGATGTATGCTGTGAGGTCAGGAGGTTTGCTATGAAAAAGAAGACAAGTAGTGTGTGTGTGTGTGTGTGTGTGTGTGTGTGTGTGTGTGTGTGTGTGTGTGTGTGTGTGTGTGGTATTGGGGTTGCTAGAGGTCTCTGGCATGAGTGGGTAGTAAAAATGCTCCAACTCCTGTGATACATGATGATCTGAGGAGAAAGTGGGAAGTGGCTGATCCGGTCCATGTTATTAGTCGAGCTCTGTTAGACCATGTAATAGCCTCACAGCGCAACAGGGAGTCGCTGTTCCAAGAGCAGGCTCTGCCCAATATGACATCCTGGATATTGGTAACAGTGTTACAGCAAAACTCACTGGATTGCTGTGTACAGGTGTGTGTGTGTGTGTGTGTGTGTGTGTGTGTGTGTGTGTGTTTGGGGGGCTGGGCTCGCTCCTCAGAGTGTTTGCATAAGTGCTGATTCGGCTTTTCCAAACCTTTCAACTCTGCATTTTTTCCACACACCCCCTCCCTCCACCCCTCTGTTGTGCCCTCATCTCCTCTCCCCTCTCCTCCTCTCTTCATTGCCACACAGCTTGCCTCCTCGCCCTTTGCCTCAATTCGTCACACATACCTTTTCATTACCCCTTTCGCCCCCTTCCAATCCTGAAAAAAAAACAGAAAAAGAGCCCTCACCGCCACCTCCTCCCTTTACAGAGAGTCACAAACAACATGAGGTGGCGGGCATCAAGCAATATCCTACTCTGAGAGCTTGGCATTTATGAGACAGCTATGAACCTTGGGGAAGGGAACAAGTGTGTGTGTGTGTGCCGGTGTGAATGGAGTGTGAGTGGAAACAGGTGATAACGGAGATGGGGGGGGGGGGGGGGGCAATGGAAGGCAATTACTTGAGATGAGAAAAAAGCTTGTTAAGAGGGGATACAGATCCATCCGACAAAGAAAAAGTCATACCTGACTACATGATGTAGTGTATCATGAGGAGAAAATGCTTCTGTGTTATTTGAGAAAAATTTCAGAAAAAAAGATAATGAGCTCCCAGTCTGACCTGCAGCTCAGGAGAATGTTGATCTTATTTCTCTAGGGGGCACCTCACCTGTTTCCTGTGCTTCAGATAACAAGAGGTTGCCATGTAGCGGAGAAGCGTTATCATTTTTGAAGATTACTCTCGGACAGATCTACCTGCTGATCTTGAAAATTAGCTTTGTGCAGTTTAACCACAGACACTTCAAACCTGCTACTATGCTGGTCTTCTAACTTTTTCAGTTACTGCACTAGAGAATATTTTTGGGAACGGGTCTCCCATATGTACACAAAGAAGCTTAGATGCACATCGGAGCATAAGCACACAGGCAAACAACATGTACACACAGTCCACACCTCACAGTGTGTGCGTGTTCATGCAACCATACAGCATATTTAGCTAAGTGATAAAGCAGCATTGTTTATAGAGAGAACATACAGCAAATGAATCAATACACAGCCCACACCAGGGCATTTTATGTGGCATCTGTTTTCCATTCCTTTGCTCGGCACAAAGAGCTGGCCGGGAGCCGTGGCACTGTGGCCAATCCCTCTCCGCCAGGGCTGAGGTATGCAATCTGCATTGGGCTTCATCTCATTCTAGCTCACAACATCCTGGCTGAACATGCCTTTGTCTGTTCCCAGGAGTTTGGATGCTTATCTATCAGAACGGGTGCAAAACAAAGAGAAAAAATTAACTGTTTGGAACTGCTTTATAGGACAGTGGTAACGTACTTTACAGTGAGCTGGGGCATTATTTGGGTATTGTGTGTGGTGTCCTCTTTTGCCAATCTTACCCTAGCCCTGTTGTTCTTATCTAAATATCTGACATCTTCTTTCCTGTATCTTTTTTGGCTTGCCTGCAATTCCTCCCTCTTTTCGTGAGGTTATGTGTCTCCCATCTCTCTTGTTTCTCTCTCTCTCTCACTCCGTCTCTTGCTTCTCTCATTCTAAGCTATTGTAGTACCACTGGGATCTCATTAAGCCACTAACTTCAAATAAATAAAACATACTGCCGAGACAAAATGAGGGATCTATGTATTGTAAAAAAAAGAAGAAGAAGAAAAAACTGGGTGGTAATGAGTTTTCCTTTCCCTTGTTCTGACACCTTCCTCCCCTCTTTCCCCTGTCTCTGTATCACTGGCTGCCTCTGTCAACTCAAGTAATATCAAACAGGCTTTATTGGCTTGACTGAGGCATTCTGATGGTGCCAAAGCTTTAGAAAAAAGAGAGAGAAAAAACATGCTGCGTTATATCTGCCACTTCATGGCTTCCTTGCTTCACAGCCTTAGTGCATTCCTACTCTATTCATAGCCAGTGTGCCATCACTACAGCCAGAAGAAAACACAAACTATCTCATTCCATCCTTTTTGCCCTTCCTCTGTTTTTGGATGGATTGGACACTATGGTGTCTACAAACTTTGCTTGTTTCTCCTCTCCACCCTCTTTCCCCCCATTGGACTTCCTCCTTTCTATCTCTGTTTGTCAGGTGTGTGTGTGTGTGTGTGTGTGTGTGTGTGTGTGTGTGTGTGTGTGTGTGTGTGTGTGTGTGTGTGTCTGTGTGTCTGTGTGTCTGTGTGTGTGCACAATAGCAGGTCTGGGTATTCTTCTGCAAGCTTCAGGAGTCCCGGCTCATTATTTGTGGCTGGATTCTTTTTCCTGGGTCGATGGGAGACCTGAAGATGATCCAGGAGTTCCTTTCAAACACATGTGGCGGGGTTGCAATAGGAAGGCTTGATCTGCTGTTGCAGAGGTGGACTTTGTTCCAAACGGATGAACTGGGAATGGACGGGGCCAGGGCAAAGGTGTGGGTCATGGAGATGAGCATGGGCATCTTGGGAAAATATCTTATTATTGTAATTGATAACCCACAGTTGAGACTTCAGCTGAGATCAAGAAGCAAATGATGTCGATTGAGGAGAGGGAGAAAGGGAGAGAGAGGAGACAGAGTGACAAGGAAAAGCCAAAGAGAATAAATAGAAGGATAAAATAAATCTTGATTTTGTCTGAGAGACTATTGATTTTTTCCTCTGGGTTGGCCTGTTATTAGTTTAGAAACAAAAAAAGTGGACTGTGGAAAGAGTTGGCGGCTTTGTGTTTGCGTGTGTGTGTACATATGTTGTACTGTTTGTAATGTTTTTTGGCTCTGTGTGAGGGTTTCTGTAGCCTTGCTGTTGGACTGGTGTACGGGCCTGCATAAAGTTTGCACCCGGGCTGGTTGGAGATGTCGGGATTAGAGGGGAGATTAGAGGGGTGATTACACATATCTTCGCTCTAATGCTCCCGACTGTTTGTTCATCTTATCAGCTGCGCTGCACTGGACTCCATCACTGCCCATGATACCAAACCACACGCTGCTCCCATACACCCCACCCTCCAGTCCGCCAAGTCCAACCACCCACCCCGCCACTGACCCGCACACAGAGTGGGCAAACAATCCCTCCAGGGAAAAAGAGAGAGAGAGAGAGAGAGAGAGAGAGAGAGAGAGAGAGAGAGAGAGAGAGAGAAAGATGGACATGCACTGTAGGAAATTCATAGGCGGAGAGGGTGACTCACAGGGCTGACCTCTCGAGTCCACAGAAGCATTACCAGAGTGCTCATTGTTCACTGAGACAATACACTGACCCCCCGGAGAGCCCTTGGTCTGCAGTGCAATGTACCCGCAGAGCCACAGCATATTACAGTGGGAGCAGTGGGTTGGAAGCAACGATAAGGTGTCCAATGTACTCTGGTACATGGTGTGTTGTGAGTGTATATTTTTTGTGCTGTTGGAGAGAAGTATGAGGTTATTAGAGAGAGAGAGAGATAGGGAGTGTGTGTGTGTGTGTACATATTTCTCTGGAAAAGGAAAAGATTGTAGTTGGTTTCAGTGCGGTGGCTTATGAAATAAAGGAGTGCGTCTGACGATGGGTGTGACTTTTTGATAAAGTCAGGATGCGCAGATTTGTGTGCTTAAGTGTGTTTGCCTTATTAGGACTGTGTGTAGAATATATAGTATACGTGTGTGTCAGCATGTGTGTGTGCCCTTCTTCTCTCCATGCCTGCATGCCACTCTGATCTCCCCATTACAAGGTCGATTAAGTCACTAATCCCCAAAATACACGCGTCCAATGGCACAACACTGGAAAAAAAACTCTCAGAAGGAAAAAAAATGGCTGAATCTTCCCTTCCCTGTTGCTCGGAGCTTAAGCCACACACCAGTGCAGTGTGCTACAGAGCACAGAAATGTGTTTTACTTCCATAACCACACAGGCAGGGGATTAGGCACCCTAAACCCCGGAAAAGCAGCTACTTTTACACTTCTATGGCTTTAGAAGAAAAAATTAATACATGGCCACAGTGACACAGCAGGTCTTTGAATGCTATATATAATGTATGTTAACTGAAATTCAAAGGTTGACTAATTTTCAGGCTATTTTCTGTGTATGACTGTCACAGATGGCAGTTTGAAAAAAACATATTCAATATATTTAAGAACGGTGAAAACCAGAACGAAGGTAAAAATCACCTTATATCCGTATTTCCCTTAATATCATATTGTTCTCATGACTGCATATTGAAAACCATAAATTACCGCGGCTCTTTACTTATGTATCCCTGTTGTCTTGCCATGCTCCCTGGATGAGATGTGGAGGAATCTGCGTAACATTTAATTAGAGTTCTGGTGTTTGGAGCTGAGGCTCCATCAGGGAGATGGACCATAGCAGAGAGCCGGGGGCCCTCAGGGCCATCCCAATTCCACCATCTACTGCCTAATTTGGCCTGATTCACCTGGAGCTATGCTTTTGCCCTCAAGTCTTGGGTGACCTACCATTTTTCCTGCTCCATTCTCCCCTGTCCCTCTCTGTCATTAAAGTTGATTTACAGGGCTAAGTAGCTTGAATGCTACAGCTGTGCTGGATTTGTTTAGAGGAAAAGTTTCTCATGAATAACACATTTTGAGTTTAGCTTCGTTAGGATGAGTTGGATGACATCACATTTTTAATTGGAACCTGACACTCATTTCACCAAAGTTGCATTGATTTTACCAGGTTCTGTTGCAAAGATCAAGCTAATCAGCCAATAAAAAAACAAAACCGAACATTAAATGGAGATAGCTTGATATTGATAGACATTGGTTCCTGCCAGGGGTCCAACGTTTGCTCTTTATCCCAAACCATCTTCTTACAATACTGATGAATAAAATTAATAATCTGCACACTCTGAATCTGACAAACGTTTTAGGTGTATCTACAGTCTGATGTATCTGATCCCTGCATGCTTTAGTACTACATTAACGTCATGAGTAAAACCATGTTAACCACTGGATGAACTTGTATGACTCGTTCCTGCATTGTAATCAACTTGGTCACTGAACTCTCTCTCTCTCTCTGTAGTTTTTCTGCTGGTCCAATGCCATTGTGCGTGCTTTGGCTTCCATCTTTTCTGTGTCCTCCACTCAAATACATCACTTCAAACATGGTTCAAGTCCTTGGTGCAGTAAGTAGCACACATTCAATTGTCTGTATTGTATTCGTGTGTTGCATGCTTTAATACTGAGGTCATATTGGAGCTTGTGGTTTTTCAGCTTGCCTGCGAGGTATAGATCTGCTCAGCTCTCCAAGGATCCAGTTAACATGGCTGACCTCTGTCTTTGCAGGTGGGGTGCTCTTAGAGGTCTCTGTCTGGGAGTCTGTCGCTGGCTCACGTCTATTGCACCACCAGGAGCCTCCCATGAGAGAATCAGTTATGACCCTATAGCTTAATTGAATTGTAATGAATCAGAATCCTTGTTTCTGGCCACTAATATATGCATCTCTGTATCCATTAAAGTAGCTGCAAACAACTGCTCACACTTGAAATATACATTGTAATCATCATTGTAACACAATTAGATCTGAACATGATGACAAAAAACAGATTTGCCAATCTTCTGATAAATGAACACAAACCATATGGATGGTAATAAAACAAATTAGCATCTGGCTAACTGAGGTAATTAGTATGATGCAATGCCAGTGCAGACGGTTCATTTGTCCTGCTTACTTATGGCCTATGGATGCGTAATTAGCCATGTTAAGGGCACAGGTGATGTATTGTAACTGTACAGAGCAGTCATTAATAATGGGTATGCATCACCTCCTCTAAAAATTCTCACAAACTGCAAGAGAGGAAATCCACCTGAGGATTGGACACATTAAAATGAAATTACATGTAAATCATCCAACTCGTCTCACGAAATGATCACGTCAGCATCATTCTTTCTTATGTAATCCCCCTAATGTCATGATAAGAATTTGGCATGACTTTGCTCCATTATAACTAAAAGGGCAACTAACAACTAATGTCACTGGTATTAATTATGTTAGTCATATGTTTAAAGTGTTCGATGTATCCCCATACGTGCTCGGTTTAAGCTAAATACCTGGTTTCTCCTTGAGTATCTTCTAATGAGAAAACAATTAGCCTAGTGTTTTTCAAAAAGGGAACACAAGTACAGGGTCTGTCAATTATTATCTCCCAGTCCGTTGTGACAGCCTCGAAGAGAAACAACTCAACACAGTATACATACATTTACAAAACATGTATTACAATAGAAGGCTCCAAAGGGAAGCATTGTAATAGTATCTACTGTGACAGATGAGTATTGTCTCAACTCAGATATCATTTATTTGTACACTCTTCTGTATTTTTCTCCAGGTGTCCCCTGTGTGTGTATGAGTATGTGTATGGTTTCTCTGTTTGTTAAACGTTTTTGTGTCTGTTATGTAATGTAATTGTATGGTGTCCTCTGCAGCTGCTGCTCCAGGTTACCAATCAATGAGTAATGAGAGACCTAAAGACTAGCTTCCACCCTCGACCAACTCATTCAGGTTTTAATCATAGTGGTCCGTAGGATCCCATGATGCACGCATGGAAATGTGTTGGCCTCAACAGGCGCATGTACACCCAATCCTTCTTTATCCTTCTTTGCGGTCCCTTCTTTCCTCCCCCTCCACCACCTGATGGAAGTGGAAGAATGGAATTGAAGCCAAGAGCTGGACTGTATTTTCATTTTCATTTAACTTTTATTTATCCTCGAGAGACCAATTGAGGGGTGACCCTCATTTTCAATGGTGTCGAGTTCAAACAAATTCCAAGGAAAAACAACAATGCATACACAATATTCAATGCAAATACATCAAATACACAACAACAGGTGAAGAGAAGAAAAAAACAAAAAACAAAAAAACAATTGAAACATTTACATAGTGGTGAAGAGTGGCAGCAATTAAAATGAAATTAAATGGGTGAAAGTACAATATAGCCTAATTAAAACAGTTACAGGTAGAGTTTGGCAGATTTAAGATAGTTTGTTTGAATTGATTAAAGGATATGAAGGTATTTAGTTTAATTTGTTGCTGTAAGTTGTTCCAGGAGTCGGGGGCACTGAAGGTAAAAGCTGTCTTTCCCAGCTCAGACCGGGCTTGTGGGACATAAAGCATGAGCATGTCAGTGGAGCGGGTCTGATAAAGCCCATCTGAAATTTGCAACATTTCTGTTAAATAACGAGGAAGCTTCCCGGTCAAGGCTTTGTAAATAAAAATATGCCAATGTGCATCACGTCTCTCTTTAAGGGAGTACCACCCAAGTATAGTATAGTATAGTATAGTAACAAGAGGAGATAATACCAGGGGCCTATTTCAGGTAGCTGGTTTTGAGGCAACCCAGAGTGTGTTCGCTCTGAGTTAGTGGAAACTCTGGGTTTTCCGTTTCAGGTAGCAGGTTCAGCGCAACCGAGAGTCAGTTACTGCGGCAACATACCTTACCTAGACCTACCTTGAGTTTGTTTTCACTTTACGCTGCAGCTCCGACTGAAGAAAGAGTGTCACTGTCACACGCGTCCCTGTACAGTTTGAAGCAAAATCACTCCATAGAAATCTCCATCGGGATGTTTTTATCATTTCCTGATGATTTTACGTTTGACCGATCATTTATCTGATCAGTAGCCTTGTTCTCAGCCCTCGGTCCGTTCATATAGGCGGCCACCTTACACATCGTGACATGCTCTACATTCAGATTAATAAACCTATTTGTATTGTATGCTTTTTAACGTCTGTGCCACTGAACAGATTTATGTCAGGTGGATTCATGTAACGCTGCGGCTGCACGCGATTGTTACTGTTCACTTGTGCGATCCTAAAGTCACAGACGAGCCTCGTTAAATAGCCTAATATGAATATAAAAATGATATAATAATTTAAACTGTGAGCACTTGAGGAAAATGGATCTGGTAATAAATCAATCAGGCTCTTCAATGGAAACTGTCACCTTATGTGTCTTGACGTTAATGTATTTCACTCCCCATTTAAAAGAAGCGACAGTCTGTTTACTGCACAATGGGCTATTAGGCTATAGCTTCCCAATATATTATACAGCGAATATAAAACACTGTCAGAAATGCTGTGCCGCGCCAGCTTTACTACTTTACTGCTGATATGCGTAACTTTTTAAAATAGACTATGGCTTCTCATACGGAAGCGAAATGATTGCTCTGTTTTTTTCTGAATTACCGAGGAGATTAGATCAGAGTTATGTGACAATATCCCCGTTAATTCTTCTCCATAGGCTACCATAAACTCATTCGTTAATATTTCTAACTCCAGTGGGAGTAGCGGAGAAGTTTTTTTTTTTTTTTTTTTTGAGAAGTGGAGAAGTGGGAGGATCACACATTTGTTTCTTCTGTTTCCATGGTGAATCATGTTATCAGCGATCCATTGATGATGGCTTTTATGCACACGCTCCACCCAGCGTGAACACGCTCAGAGTTGATTGACCCAACGCTGATCCACTGTTCTGTAACCGAAAACCCAGAGTTAATCATCAACCCTGCGCTCTGAGTTGACCAACTCAGAGCTCTGAGTTGACCAACTCAGAGCGCAGGATTAAACTCAGAGTATGTAAAACCAGCTACCTGAAATAGGCCCCAGGTGCTCTCACTTACTGATTTATAGACTCCAGGTAAATGCAGGTAAAAGTCATGAAAAGAGGAAGCACTAGGCTTACTTCAGGCACACGCACCAAGACAAGCATTAGTTAATAAAAATAGCCTTTAGTTTTTATGGTTATGGATTATCAGATTTAAATTCACAGAAAGCCGACCGGTTTCACCCCACACTGGGACACCCTCAGGGCGTGACTGAAAACAGAGTGAACCAGAGTGCACTGCTGGTCCTCAAATACCTCTTCAGCCATGGTCACATTTAGGGCTGGGCGATTAATTGAAATTCAATTTCGATTACGATTTTGGCTTCCCTCGATCATGAAAACAAGATAATCGTAATAAAACAATCATTGTGTCGCA
Organism: Ammodytes marinus; assembly: GCF_949987685.1. NCBI lineage: Eukaryota > Metazoa > Chordata > Actinopteri > Uranoscopiformes > Ammodytidae > Ammodytes > Ammodytes marinus. The sequence goes on along the minus strand of NC_137220.1, from coordinate 28,308,331 downwards.
CGCCGTGTCTTGTGTGGTAAATGCAGCGAACCCTTCTGTGTGCACTCCGCTCCGCCCGAACACTTTCGCTTTCAGCGATTGCAGTGCAATGCATAAAGTTAAAGTAGGCTACTCGCCCAAGACTGATGTTAAATTGAAAAAGGCAATAAGTTGATTTTTTTGTAGATTCATACCTCCTCAACGTGCAAATAAATGAGTTGTTCACAATCACAAATATTAATTTTACTCTTAGATTGGAAGGTTTCACTGTTTATTTATTTAGGGTGGCTTTTTAGTGCTATGTTTGAGGAGCACATTTGGGAGTTTAATTTATGCAATGTGAAAGAATATACAGCATTTTCAATTTGGGGCATCCCTACAGTGAATAATCGTCTTTAATAATCATGATTACAATATCAATCAAAATAATCGTGATTGTCGTTTTTGCCATAATCGAGCAGCCCTAGTCACATTGCGTGAGAAAATAATTAATAATACATAATAATAGTTAAGGTCATCATCATCATCATCATCATCTTCAACCGCTTATCCGAAATCGGGTCGCGTGGGCAGCAGCTTGAGCAGGGAACCCCAAACTTCCCTTTCCCGGGCCACATCAACCAGCTCTGACTGGGGGATCCCGAGGCGTTCCCAGGCCAGTGTGGAGATATAATCTCTCCACCTAGTCCTGGGTCTTCCCCGAGGCCTCCTTCCAGCTGGACGCTCCTGGAACACCTCCGTAGGGAGGCGCCCTGGGGGCATCCTTACCAGATGCCCGAACCACCTCAACTGGCTCCTTTCAACGCAAAGGAGTAGCGGCTCTGCCCCGAGTTCCTCACGAATGACTGAGCTTCTCACCCTATCTCTAAGGGAGACCCCAGCCACCCTCCTGAGAAAGCCCATTTCGGCCGCTTGTACCCGCAATCTCGTTCTTTCGGTCATTACCCAGCCTTCATGACCATAGGTGAGGGTAGGAACAAAGATCGACCGGTAGATCGAAAGCTTTGCCTTACGACTCAGCTCTCTTTTCGTCACAACAGTGCGGTAAAACGTATGCAAAACCGCCCCTGTTCTCCGGCCAATCTCACGTTCCATTGTTCCCTCACTCGCAAACAAGACCCCGAGGCACTTGAACTCCTTCGCTTGTGGTAAGGACTCATTCCCTACCTGTAGTAGACAATCCATCGGTTTCCTGCTGAGCACCATGGCCTCAGATTTAGAGGTGCTGATCCTCATCCCAACCGCTTCACACTCGGCTGCGAACCGATCCAATGAGAGCTGAAGGTCACAGGCCGATGATGCCATCAGAACCACATCATCCGCAAACAGCAGAGATGAGATCCTCAGCCCACCAAACTGCAACCCCTCCCCACCACGACTACGCCTTGATATCCTGTCCATGAATATCACAGATAGGATTGGTGATAAAGCGCAGCCCTGGCGGAGGCCAACCCCCACCGGAAACGGGCCCGACTTACTACCGAGAACCCGTACACAGCTCTCGCTTTGAGCGTACAGAGATTGGATGGCCCTGAGAAGGGACCCCCTCACTCCATACTCCCGCAGCACCCCCCACAGTATCTCCCGGGGAACCCGGTCATAAGCCTTCTCCAGATCTACAAAACACATGTAGACTGGATGAGCAAACTCCCAAGCTCCCTCTAGGATCCTTGCGAGAGTGAAGAGCTGGTCCGTTGTTCCACGGCCAGGACGGAATCCGCATTGTTCCTCTTCAATCTGAGGTTCGACTATTGGCCGAACCCTCCTTTCCAGCACCTTGGAATAGACTTTGCCGGGGAGGCTGAGAAGTGTGATACCCCGGTAGTTGGCACACACTCTCTGGTCCCCCTTTTTGAAAATAGGAACCACCACCCCTGTCTGCCACTCCTTCGGCACTGTACCCGACTTCCACGCAATGTTGAAGAGGCGTGTCATCCAAGACAGCCCCTCCACACCCATTGCTTTCAGCATTTCTGGACGGATCTCATCAACCCCCGGGGCTTTGCCACTGTGGAGTTGTTTGACTACCTCAGTGACTTCCACCAGGGAAATTGACGATGATCCCCCATCAGCCTCCAGCTCTGCCTCCAACATAGAGGGCGGTCGAATTCAGGAGTTCCTCAAAGTGCTCCTTCCACCGACCGACCACCTCCTCAGTTGAGGTCAACAGCGTCCCATCCTTACTGTACACAGCTTGGATGGTTCCCCGCTCCCCCCTCCTGAGGTGCCGGACGGTCTTCCAGAAACACTTTGGTGCCGACCGAAAGTCCTTCTCCATGGTTTCTCCGAACTTCTCCCACACCCGCTGCTTTGCCTCTGTCTTCGGGCCTGTCGGTACCTTGCAACTGCCGCAGGAGTCCCCCGAGATAACATATCCCGGAAGCACTCCTTCTTCAGTCGGACGGCTTCCCTGACCACCGAGGTCCACCACGGCGTTCGAGGGTTACCGCCCCTTGAGGCACCTAAGACCTTGAGACCACAGCTGCCTGCCGCGGCTTCAGCAATGGAAGTTTTGAACATCAACCACTCGGGTTCAATGCCCCCAACCTCCACAGGGATGCTAGAAAAGTTCTGCCGGAGGTGCAAATTAAAGATCTCTTGAACAGGGGCCTCCGTCTTACGTTACCAGTTCACCCGCACTACCCGTTTGGGCTTACCAGGTCTGTCCAGAGTCTTCCCCCACCCTTTGACCCAACTCACAACCAGATGGTGATCAGTTGACAGCTCCGCCCCTCTCTTCACCCGAGTGTCCAAAATATGCGGCCTCAGATCAGATGATACGATCACGAAATCGATCATCAACCTTCGGCCTAGGGTGCTCTGGTACCATGTACACTTATGAGCATCCTTATGTTCGAACATGGTGTTCGTTATAGACAAACCATGACCAGCACAGAAGTCTAACAACAAACGACCACTCGGGTTCAGATCGTTCCTCCCAATCACGCCTCTCCAGGTGTCTCCATCATTGCCCACATGCGCGTTAAAGTCTCCCAGCAGAACTATGGAGTCCCCTACCGGAGCCCCATGCAGGACTCCGTTCAGGGTCTCCAAGAAGGCCGAATACTCCGAACTGCTGTTCGGTGCATACGCACAGACAACAGTCAGAGTCTTCCCCCCCACAACCCGGAGGCGTAGGGAGGCGACCCTCTCGTCCACCGGGATAAACTCCAACGTAGTAGCGCCCAGCCGGGGGCTCGTGAGTATCCCCACACCGGCCCGGCGACTCACACCTTGGGCAACTCCAGAGAAGAATAGAGTCCAACCCCTGTCCAGAAGTACGGTTCCAGAGCCAAGACTGTGCGTGGAGGTAAGCCCCACCAGATCTAATTGGTAGCGCTCCACCTCCCGCACCAGTTCCGGCTCCTTCCCCCACAGCGAGGTGACGTTCCACGTCCCCAAAGCCAGCCTCTGCCGCCCGGGTCTGGTCCGTCGTGGTCCCCGCCCTTCACTGCCACCCATTAGGCAGCGCACCCGACCCCAACGGTTCCTCTGACGAGTGGTGGGCCCATCAGTTTTAGAGGGAGTTGATGCCACGTAGCTTCTTCGGGCTGTGCCCGGCCGGGCCCCGTGGCAGACCAGGCCACCAGACGCTCGCAGGCGGGCCCCCTTTCTGGGCCTGGCTCCAGACGGGGGCCCCGGGCTTCCTCCGGGCAGGGTCACACTTCCTCTAGCTTGCTCTTCCATGAGGTCTTTGTGAACCATTCTTAGTCGGGCCCCTCACCTGAGGCCACTTTGCCTTGGGAGACCCTACCAGGGGCACTAGGCTCCGGACAACACAGCTCTCAGGTTCACAGGGGCACACAAACCTCTCCACCACGGTAAGGTGATGGTTCCCGGAGAGGCTATGTTAAGGTTATGTTGTAAAAAATAATAATGAAGGGAACTCATTAATATATAAGACAACAAATTAAAAGGTTTTCAAAAATGTTTTTGAAACTTTTGAAGATTTCTGATAATTTTTGTAAAGATTTTTGTACAGCAGTGCACTCTGGGGCACTCTGTTTTCAGTCACGCCCAGTGTGGGTAGAAACTGATAGGCTTTTCTGAATTTTAATCTGAAATGTCCAAACTATTAAATGCTTTTTAACTATCCTTGGACAGTAGTATACTTGAGGGGCAAAGTGCTTCTGTAAATGGAGAAGTGAAATGGCTCATGAATAGCATTTAACCTGCAGGCTCTGTCTGCAAGCTGAAATGTCCACTTTCAATTGGTCAGGGTCAAGCAGAGAATAGTTCAATGAATTCCTTAATATAAAAACACTGCTATTCACATGCAACCTTATTAAGTCAGGGCCACTGTTTAATTGCACTTTCAAAAGCCTTTTTTAATTGATTGGTATATTTTCGTCATCTTGAAGCGGCATGGAGCTCGACTGTAAGTGCTGTTTTGTTCTGTCATTTCTTATGTATGATCAGCGGCGGACTCAGACTGTTTGAAGGGCAGGGGCGAAAAAATTTAAAGGGCACAACATGGGGCCCCACCAGCGTCACAGTGGCTTTTCTAACTCGATGGTGTTTTGTTCCCCCAACGGAGCCTTAAAGGCAGCGCTGCCTGGAAGGTGCTATCCCCTAACCTCAGCAAGCGCTGCCTTGAAGGTCCGATTCGGGGCACTTGTTACATCTCCATGTAGCACTTAAAAAAAATTGTTGGGCTCATACAATTAAACGGGGGGTCTGGGCGCCCCCCACCCCACAGAAAAAAATTAGCTTCAAAGACACTGTTTCCCCTTATTCTAGCAACTTTATAAACACCAAATTGAGTTGTTCACATCATTGTGCACTTTCACATTTTAGCCAAAGAAAGGACGATCCCTTGCTGCTTTCATCTTTACTAACATTTAAGTAAAAATTAGACTGGAGAAAATTCAATGTGCCGCTACCATACAGTCTTTGACCGCTGACAGCCAGCTATGGAAACATTTAAGGAAGTTTTCCTTCATGTTGAGGTGATAGCTGACCATTATTGTCTCTCTAGCATGAAATGACCTACACTTGAATGATCTTGAACGCTTAAAAAATATATATACTGTACATTTTAAATGGATTATGCAAACTGAAAATATTAAGTTTAATATTTTTGTCCCCCCTGTCTCCCCTGAGTCCGCCACTGTGTATGATTTATATTCAGTGCTGGTTCTCCTTTGCTTTTTATCATTCGGGTAGTTTTTTTGGCCTTGGCACACCCGCATGTACAAACCTCCACGGTCCAGTCAAGCCATTGAAGGACTTCCAGTTGACTATTTAATAACCCCAATGGAGATTATTAACACCATGATAAGTACCAAGTCCCCAGTTCTGCTTCATTTACGATTCATTAGGAAGGATGACAAGAACGTGTGGGTGGGAATGTGTTGTTGTTCTTAACCATCATTATTCAATGTAACATGCTGGGGTCAGTTCATTTTATAATAATAATTTGGAATACATAGTTAGGGAATATTATCAGATTTTGGGCCAATCTGGGAATACATTCCTTACCACTAGCTTTCTTCACCAATGTGTTTGTAAATCTTATAAAGTTGAAATTCAACTCCCCTATGAAAATCCGTGAGAGCTGAAAGTTTACGTACTTTATATAGTCCAGATGGGCCAGACCAGATATCGGTACCATCTGGGTGGGGACATTATAATTGTGATTTTGTATCCTATACATCCCTAGGAGGTTTTGATGTGATAGACTTTTTATATTGGTAGCTTTTTAGTGGTTATCCCCTCTTAAAGTAAAGGCTACTGTAATGGAGGAGAGACACTGCAGGTGAATAGGGTAACATTTTTAACTTAAAGATATCATCATGAAATTTTGCCATTTGATTACATACATTAAAACAATATTTTTCCATACAACAATTTCTTCAGAAATGTTTGAATAAATATGCAAATTTGGCAATATCTAACTAATTATGTGCACATTTGCATTTTTTTAACCCCCAAAACTAGGTATTGGAAATAGCCAGAGTTAAATTCATTATTTCATTTTTACAACTTATATGTGTCAAAACAGAATATGGATACAGCCTTTTATTAATTTTATAAATAAAAAACACACATCACAAAAATATTATATCCTTTTCAGCACGTCTTTAAGAAGAAAATGTATCATAAATCAGACAATTAACAAGATATGAACAAATCCTTCTGTAATATTCTTCAGAATAGTACTAGGAATGATTATGGAAAGTTTAGCTGATATAAGTGTTTCAGAAGTTGTGATTTTTAAAGAGGTAATGAAAAAAGGTACTGTTGAGATATCTCAATGTTGTTTTGTGCCCCCAATTGAGCCTGAAAGGCAGTGCTGCCTGGAAGGCCCCAACTGTATCCCTAACCCTAAAGCTCCTATCTCACTGGGCTGCGACAGTGTGTGACAAGTTGGAGACACAATATTGCGAGAAAAGATGCAAATTAGCAACAATTTTCACTTGCAGTCTCACTGAGTTGGTTCCTCACGACACATTTGCGAATGTCCTGGCCAACACTTGACGGCAGGTCGCATTTATGTCTCGCAAACTTCTGGCGAGCGTCGCACAAACGGAATATCAGTCTCATTTTTGTCTCAGTGGCTATTTAGTTTCATATGTTGCCAAACCCTCGCAAAGTTATTTCACATTTCTTGCACTTTCTGACTCGCGAAAACTAAATTGAGAAGGGTTTGCAACGCGTTTGAGACACATGCGACTACTCTGAGACTATTTGCAGACTAGATTTGTTGCACACTTTTTTTGAACATGTTCAAAATTCAAGCGACAGGACTGCGAGGCTCTGCGACTCATGAGAGGATATTGAGACTTTCAGGATTCTAACTGTTACAATATGTGTTGTTATGGTAGTTTCAGAGTGGATCAGTGGATCAGTTTAACCCCAGCTGGTTCACTTTACCCCCTTGATTTTTCTTGTCTGTCTCAGTTGGGGTAAAGTGGGCCACATGACAACTTTTTTTAAAACAATCAATCTTGAACAAATTCTGCTAATCCCCATTTCTAGGAAACATCCTGAATTAATGGGAAATGTGTAAATTTGAGTGATAAATAATTTTAGCTCGCTTAGAGGGGAGCAAATGTAAAACGTGGCTCAGATTACCCCGCTCTCCCCTATATATAAATAGAAAAAAGGCTGTATCCATATTCCGTTTCTGACACATACGTTATAAAAATGAAACTAGTAAAAATCCCGCGTAGATTTTAAAAGTACAGGCCGACCGCCAGCTCCACATGCTTAACTCTGGCCATTTCTAACTAGTTTTGGGTGTTTTGCCTTTACAAACACATTAGTGAAGAAAGCTAGTGGTAAGAAATGTATTCCCATATTTCCATAATATGCCCTCACTAACAGGCAGTTTTTAATGAACAGAATTAAACACCTGCACCCTGAAAAGAGAGTGAAAAAGAAGAGAGCGACAGAGGGAGAGGATGATTGAAAGGTAGAGGAGGAAGTGATGAAGAGTGTGAGCAGCAGTGAGCCAGTCTCTCATGAGTACATTAAGTAAACACTTCTTTAGTGTGTAGGGGTGTAATGTCCCTTTGTAAAACCGGCCCTTGCTTCTATAGCAACACGCCTTTGTGGCTCCATGCACCAACGTGTAAACTCAGCTTTGCATTCTTTGTGATGGCCACCTTCCTCAAGTGTTCCCACACACCGTCACTTGCTACATTGTTGTCAATTCATTCTGACAAAGTGCTTATGCAAGGGCTCATCTGCAAACTACATGTTTTGCTCACTAACTCACCTCTGCATTTACAATTGCAACCATTTGGAAAAGAAAACTCAGAAACACAGAATATCTCTGCTGTATTATCATAAATGTTTTCCCCGAAGGCAGCAGTAGGCTGATTTTAAAGGTCTGTTAAGTAATCTATAACCTCTAATGGCAACCAGCCGGAATTGCAAAAACATTAATAGAACTCATCTCGTCCTACACAGCTCCTTCCCAGCTGCTCCCACTCCTTTGATCCAAGGTGGTCTGTAACTGAAACAAACAATAAATGTATATATTCACAAGTGAGATAAAGACGCGCCCAATTAACAGAAAAGGCCTGTAAAAAGGTAATAAATCACCATGCAAGATAGAAATAATAATACTGATGTGTCATTTCATTTTCTGGCTTCAGCATAAGGCTTTCCAGTCTTTGTTGCTGAAGCGTTTAAAAAAACATAGTTTGATAATGTTAGGATTTTAATTTCTAATTTTAATGATGCATATACCCCCTCATTAATTTGCATTTACCCATTGTATAATCATTTAAACAATTTATATATGCTTCACATTTGACTGTAATAAATGTTTCACTTCAGTCTCGGTTTGGAAGGGAGGATAAAACTAACGCTGATTTTCCCATAAGATAAGCTACATTCTTTTGGCCAAGTAACTGCTCAAGGCCGGGAGAGGAAGACTCCCTGATCCCTGGTTTCGGCCAGGAGGAAGCAGGGGGACGGACTCTGAAATCTGCCTGACAACAAGATTTAACCATTCAGTAGACATTTTCATGATGTTAGAGATAATATAATGCTCTGATGTAGAGAGAGAACGCACTTCTTCTTGCTTTTTGTCCTGTCAACCTGCCTTGTCAATTTACTTAAAGAGGACCTATGATGCTTTTTGACTTGTATGACCTATAAACGTTGTTATGATGATTCATAGTCATGCTTAACCATACTAAATTATCAAATAATGACTTACATGCATTTCGACGTATTCCCTGCTGACCGTCTGGGGTGTCTGTGCCGAGCACTAAACACTATTCTAGCCAGTCGAGAAGTCACGTGTTCAAAGCGGTCTACCCTTTGTAACTTTGTGACGTTGCATGTAACTTCGTGAAGTCACCACTCGGATGTTTCCATGTATGGTAATGCTGTCACTTCCCTGTTCGCGTCTGCCTCGCGCCCTTATAGGTCCATGCTCGCGCTTCCCGCCACTGAAAGTGTTCCGGAAGGAAGGTAACCAATCACAACGGAGTGGGGTTTGCAGGAGGGGTGGAGGGTAGCGGAGATGGCCGATGCACAGGCGGAGGGAGCGGAGATTGCCGAAGCACACACACTCAAGTGTTGACAGGACGTGCTGGATCGCCAAAATAAGAGAAAGAGCTTCCTGAAAATGTACATAGTTTTTTGTGATGTGATTCGTGTCAGGTTGCTCTATAGCAGTGTAAAACAAGAAATTAAGACCAGAAAAGTAGTATAATAGGTCCTCTTTAAATAAATACTGAGGCCGAGATCCCGAATTTTACACCTTTCTCCATGGTTATTTTTTCCTTCATAAATAAGGCTAAAAGAACACGTATATTTTTATTTCTAACAAAATGGTGACCCTGACGTGGGCCTTTAGAAGGTTTTGAACGGTCAGCAGCCTGTCTGGACACCGAACTCGGTCACTCAATCCCATGGGAAACAGAAGAAGGTGAGCAGAAACACCTGTTGTGTAAACCAAAGTTTCTGAAATTGGCAATTTAAAATGTTATTGATGGTAAATGGACTTATATAGCGCTATATCTCCGTTTATCACAGACCCAAAGCGCTTTACATTGTTTTTGTACACATTCACCCAGTCACACACACATTCATACACCGATAGCAGCAGCTACCACGCAGGGTAGGCTTAGCACTAGGGTGCTAAGCTAACTAAGCTAACTATCGGGAGCAATTCGGGGTTCAGTGTCTTTCCCAGGGACACTTCGACATGTGGCGGGGAGACGGGGGATCGAACCTCCGACCCTGCACACCAGAGGCGAACTCCCTACCCACTTCGCCACTGCCGCCCCACGAGTGATTGTTTGTTCTGTGTTCATAACTTCAAATTCTGTAGATTTTTGTTTATGTTTTGTAAGTATAGGCTCTTTATTTTTGTCTGGATAAATTGACAAGGCAACAAACTCTTTTCTCTTACTCAATGTGTGTGTCTTTTCCTTTCCTGCATGGAATGAGGTTTATTTATATCTTTCCCTTGTGCGAAGTCCATTATAGAATGTTTTTGATAAATGATAAAAATTGTATATCATTTCATGGTACGATAAACTGCCTTACTGTTATCACACTTTAGGGTGATAGCGCTAGACAATTGATTAAAACTTGTTGAGTGAGGCTCTGTGATCCGCATCCTTTTAGCGTGAAGAGACCTCACTATTAGATGTTCGAAAGTTGTCACGTAAATGTGATGGCAGGTACAGTAGGTTGGCTAAGCGTGGCCTTTGTACGCCGGGCCTCAAAGGTGTGAGGTAGTGACAGATTCGCAAAGCATTATAACGGATTTCAGATGTTTGCCTGAATATTCCCCGTCCTGATAAAGTTTATTCATCTGTCTTTCCGAATAAATAAAACCAGTCCGTTAGAATAGCAAAATTTATCAGGGATAAAAGTGGGAACGTTCAGAGCCTGTTTTGACATGGTGGGTTGGCTTTGTGTTTTAAAATAACAGTAAATTGGTAATTTGTCTCCAAAGTTGCACATCACGATTGTGGTGGATACTACATAGTGACCGAGGTGTGTAATAATGTTATTTCCTTAGACACAAACGTTGGCAGAATATTAGCTTTTTAGTTTTGTTTGATAGGGATATTTTGTTTGATGCGATCTCCGCATTTGAGTATGGCTTTCTGTATTTAAAAGTGCTGCTGTTCAGTGATTTTACTTATGGAAACCGTCTTAACATACTCTTCTGTCTCTACGCCAGCATTCACTAACTGTATGCTTATGTAACTGCATGTAAATACCTTAAATAACTAACAGCTAACTACACCGCACACACACACACACACACACACAAAGAGCCTGGGGAGTGCTCTCTTGATATGCGCGCGAGTGACACTGGTCGTCCTAATAACTATTGTCAGATTAAAAGGTGTAAATGTATTATATAATCTAGCATAATTTTTTTTTATGATGTCTTTTTGAATAACATACTAATGTAGTTGAATTCACAATCTGTCTATAAGGTTTCTCTTGAAAAATCTGCCCAAACTCTGTAAAAATTAAAGGTACAATCAGCTATGTTAATACTCCAGAGGTCCCCCTTTTCTTTCATAAGGTTAAATACACGCTTTGTGGTATTTCATTCAATATAGCATTTGATAGTAGATAAAGGAGACAGATACCATTTAAAGGTGCACTACGTTTTTTGTTGTTTGTTTTTTGTTTATTTTTGTTTCCATTTAAGGCGTGGTCGGTCCTTCTAACATCTCAAATTAAAGGTACTCTACAGACGCATTAGTGTCTTGATATTAGACTCATTTTTGATGTGGAAAAATTAAAGGTGTGAATTTTTGTAAAGGTTTCTTTTGAAAAAAAAAAAAAAGAGGGAAAAGTTAGACACACTCAGTCTCTGTGTGCCTCGTCCCTGCTAGGTACTCCCTCTTCCCTTATCACACGAGGTAAGGAATATTGCACACCCATTACTGTGTGCCCTGGCTGAAAAGGCCCTGACAATATTAACTCCTTCTGCGTTCTCAAAATGCACGTTTCATGAATTAGTAATTGCAAAGAGTATTAATGTTACTGTGTACTGTTTATTATTAGTTTTGTTAACTTTCTTTTCTTTTATCCCTCTACAGAACCCGCCTGTTCAGTGGACAGCAGTGTGGTTCTTAAAGATAGTAGAAGGCCCTGATCACTCTGACACACAAAAGGCAAGATATCCTAGTTTTTGACTGATATCTTTATAGTTAATAAATAATTCACATTCAAGGGGAACACTTTTATTTTTATTTCTTGGTTTTGTTATTTTTCCATCAGGCAAAAGCCTCATTCACTACATTGATAAGTGCAACATAAAGAAGAACATGCCTGCTAAGGAGCAGGCCTCTCTGTGCCCTTTAGCTCCCCCGAACAGTCCCTCACTGTATTCATTCCCACCTGAAATGACCCCGAGATGCCTTCGTCTTCAAAGGAAGAGACAACCACCTACGGAGGAGGACGTTTCTGAGCTCATTAAGAAAAGACTTGAACAATTTAGGGCTCAATACCGGAATGAAAAACTACTACAAGAGGTAGGGTCTTCTGATGATGTTTATGGACTAGAGGGGAGGGTGAATGCTTCCCCTCACTTGGTGAATGACCCTGTGACCTCCACCGATGGATACGATACTGATTTGCCAAGAACTGTGGAGCATCTTGAAGAAAAAGAGGGAGAAGCCTCTGGGTGCCTGCCCACTTTCACATCACCCCTGACCACCGTCAGACATTAAAGATAACCCTTCTGGCCCTCCAGCCACAACACACTGCATGATCACCAGAAGCAAGAGGGGACAGTCTTCTCAACCTGTTTTGCCCCTGGACCCGCTGCATGTGGCCACAACTGAAGCCCACGTATACCACCGGATATTGGAATACAGTTTGTCCATGCTGCCTGCATGGATCAGAATTATAGAGACTATAGACTAGGGATGTAACGATATGAAATTTTGAGTACGATACGATATTGCGATTGATATCACGATATCACGGTACGATATTAAGCGCATAATTCATTTCTACCCCCTCAAATTAAATGGTGTAACTACCCAGGGGGCAAAGTGATTTTATGGACATGGAGCGTTGTAAAAGGTTGTTCACCAAAAATGACATCTAGGACCTTACACGATCACAACCTGGGTGGACAACCTTGTCAACAAGCTGCTGGAAAGCTACAGCGGGCCGACATAGCAAATCAGAACCACTGTTTAAGTGAATGGGGGTGAATGGGGATGGGCTAATGGGGAATTTTTTGAACTTATAGATATCATTATGAAACTTTGCCAGTTGATTACTGACATTAAAACTAAAACTTTTTGTATTACAGTATTTTCGAAAATGTTTAAATAAATATGAAAAATCATCAATATCTTACTAATGATGCGTACATTTGCATATCTGCAAAGCCCCAAAATCTAGATGTTGGAAGAAAACAAAGTCAATTTGTTTTTAAATTTTGAAAACAAAACAAGTGTCCAACTGCCTGAAGCCTTTCCTAATCACAGTTCAAATTTGATCAATAACCCATAGAAAATAATTTTTTTACACAGTTACATTTCATGTGCTATGGACCAAAAGTGTCCTTTTGGAGTCTCCAGCTGGTATTTTAGGAAACGGCTAGACATTCCCTTGGAAAAAACTGTGTAAAAAAATCATTTTCTATGGGTTATTGATCAAATTTGAACTGTGATTAGGAAAAGCTTCAGGCAGTTGGACACTTGTTTTGTTTTAAAAATGTAAAAACAAATTGACTCTGCTTTTGTCCAACATCTAGATTTTGGGGCTTTGCAGTTATTCAAATGTACACATCATTAGTAAGATATTGATGATTTTTCATATTTATTCAAACTTTTTGGAAAATACTGTAATACAAAAAGTTGTTGTTTTAATGTCAGTAATCAACTTGCAAAGTTTCATAATGATATCTATAAGTTTAAAAAATTCCCTATTAGCCCATCCCCATTCACTTAAACAGTGGTTCTGATTTGCTCTATGTCGGCCCCCTGTAGCTTTCCAGCAGCTAGTTGACCAGGTTGTCCACCCAGGTTGGGATCCTGGAAGGTCCTGGATATCATTTCTGGTGAACAACCTTTTACAACGCACCATGTCTGTTCTTCCAAAAAAAGGGGTTTTGCCCCCTAGGTAAACACTGATTTAAATAAAACATAAACACAAGAATAATTCAAATTTGTATATCTTATTATGAAGAAGAGATTTATGAGAGATTTAAACAACTTATCACCAAAACAAAGACACTGCTTCTCTACTGCCGTTTTTAAAGAAGCTTTACACCTATATTTTTCAAACTGAAATAGGAATTTTAAATCTAAACTTAATTTAGTCACTTGTCTGTAAGTGTAAAAGTATGTATAAAATAAAAAGGATTTAAATAGTGTGATAATTTCCCCATTTATTTATGTTTTATTTGCTTATCAACTCTATTTTTACAAGCCATGTTTTACCTTAATAGGCCTACATTATGACAGGCACAATGAACTCTGTAAAATATTTATTTATGATTTTAATTTTAATTGCTGTCTCAAAATCAATGTTTTTGCAGTGCACTCCTCTCCCCCTCCCTTCCTCACACTTTCACAACGTCACCTACATTTGACCAAAGAAGTAGTGTCACCTAAGTTTGACATAGTGATTCCATAGTATTGCGCAACATGCTGGTATAGCTTTTATATACTGTCTATGCTGAGTTCACGTGAAGTTGTGATGAACATATCAAGGATCTTTGGACTTATTTCCTTCATCTGCCTTTCACGGAAGTTCGCCGACTTTACCGGGGATTTAACGCGCGGTCGCGGTGGATTCTATTCTGTTCTTTTTTTTTTTTATAATCTTATTTCCTCACGTTCGCCTGGATTCATAATGATATAACTCACCCGCGAGCAGTGTTGGGAATAACGGCGTTAGGTAACGCCGTTATTTTTTCAGTAACGGGGTAATCTAACTAATTACTTTTTCCGTCGTTACAACGCCGTTATCGTTACTGAACGTTAAATGCGGTGCGTTACTGTGAATTGATTGAATAAACTGTGTAATCCGAGCGCACCCCTGGCTCCATACTACACAAACTGCTAGTGAGGAGACCGGGTGGGTTAACAACGAGATAAGCAATTGTTATTTCTTATACTGTTTTAAGATGTGTTTTATTCAGTGTGGATGACATTATAACTGTCAGTTAGCGCCGTCACGTCAGTCAGCCGCGGAGCGCTGTTCAGTGAAGTTTCTTTTTCTTTCTCTCTCTGTTGTGTGAGCGTGCCGTGCACGTTGCCGCAGTAACCACCTATCAATCCACGGTTGAAAAGTGCTCTCCCTGAGTTCTTTTGCATCGCCCTTGTGAGTAAGTGCATGGAGTTGCCCGATCTCTATAAATTATAATTTATGCACGTTACTAAACGGCCGCGATTCGCAGGTTGCAACTGCTGTTTAGCGTGTCATCACGAGCCGAATATTGCTACTGTTATTTTCCTGGGATCTGAGCTGCTGTGCATGTTAAAGAAGGAAATAAACATAGGATAAATCCTTACTCCTCCTCTCATCGTCTCATGCATCATTGTCTGACGTTTTTGGCCTTAAGTGGTGTTTTAGCCGACACCCCTGAAGTGAATCCAGTGATATTAGCAGATCAGCACGGTACATTCAGCAGTTTCCTCTACTACTTTTGTTGAGAACAAAATACTAGGCTACTGGAAGTGCAGGATAAAAAAATACTTGAAGTGCAGGATAAACCTCTTGCTGTCTGTTGATGTGCAATAGGCTACATATTGAAGGTTATGTAGCCTACAAGTAGGCCTACCTGTCTGTTCTACTCATTTCAACTGACTTGTGAAAACTGCTCAGAAAAATCTAATTTTTTGGACATATAGCAACAATTTTTTTACAGTAGGCTAACGCAAATAGTTACTTTCCCTGGTAACGAGTTACTTCTATTATAAAGTAATTCAGTTACTAACTCAGTTACTTTTTGGAACAAGTAGTGAGTAACTATAACTAATAACTTTTTTAAAGTAACGTTCCCAACACTGCCCGCGAGCAACTTTCTCTTCAGTCTGGTAAGCTACTATGCCAATCTTTTTCTCTATTTCTCGCTTTTCTCTTTCTCTCTCTTCTTCTTTGCTGCTGCTTGACTCAATGTTGTGAAGCTGCACGCGCTAGTGTAAACAACGGCCCACGTGAGACGTGACTGTTCAGTTTAAAGTTAGAAGTCATGTTTCAGTGATAAGATGTTGTGTCTATGTGTTATTGTTTGGTTTCCAATGTTGGTGTGGCCCATACAGTGTTAGATTGAGTGCTACGTTGCTCACGAGACTCTCCACAATGACGGAGCGCATTTACCATGCAAGCTCGCCTGTAATACCGTGACGCGGTATTACAAGAAAAAACTTACGGTTGACATTCGTGGCCTTTTCATATCGCGAATGACCGTTTTGCGGTATATTGTTACATCCCTACTATAGACACAAGTGACTCTCTCTGTGCCCAGGATCTGAGAGCTTTGCTAAACCAAGATGAAGGTACTGACATTTACATGACCCCTAAACTGCTCACTGAAGCTGGGGTGGGAAGCCTCACTCCTGAAAACACCTCACTGTGTGTGTTTCGCAATGAACTTTGGAAAGTGCTACGTGATCAATATCCCACAGCCAGCGACGTGGACGCCATGGACTAATACGATACAAGTGAAAAGTGAATACACTGGATTGCCTGTGGATGATGCCAGTCTTGAGCTACCATCACAGGAGGAAGACTGATGAATCTCCTGTGCCCGCTAAAGGCCAGTTCTGCCTGCTCAAAGCCACCAGAGACAATAACATTGTAGTTGCTGCCCCATCGTCCATCCCCTAGATTTATTTTATTATTTTGGCCCTGTGTTCCCCTTTGAATTTAGTTATATTCAGCAGTGATTAGTTTATTTGAACCTTACTTAGTTATTGCCCACTGTGTTATTACAAATTAGATAACGATTAGATGCTGTAGGTTAAAATTAAATAACCCTTGATTTAAAGCACATTAGGATACTTTTAGTATTATTTGCAGACTGTTTTTGCATTTTCCCCTTCATGAAAAGAGGGTGACACATTTTTTTCTTTATGTTTTAGGGTTTAATAAATCCACAGGTTGTTTTACTTTTATTTCTTTTTACCTAAAGAGGGAGGTTATATAGGTTAAAGTTATGTAGGTTATGTAAGCTGACTGACACCCCACTGCTGGCGCGCATATCAATGACAACCTCTCCAGGAGTTACACAAATACGACACACACACGCATACACATACAGACTCACACACACTTCACACCACATGAATTACTGCTAAGCCAAGGACATGAGGAGAGGGAGGTCATGAACCTTCTTCTGATGTCTGGCAAATTAACTGTTATAATTGTCTGTCTGTGCTAATTGTTTGTCTCAAGCTTTGTGTTGACCAGGTGCAGCAGGCTGTGCCAGGAGCAACTCCTAGCAAAACTCCAGACCTACAGGTAGGAGAGTAGGTGCGGGTCAAAGTTCACATTCACAGAGAAGGTGAGCTTAAACCTAGGTGGTGAAACATGTACGCAGTAATTGAACGTACTTCTAAGTAAATTATGTAAGGCTGGAGCATTATCACACCACTTCACATATTGTGCACCTTCTTCTCCACCGGCCTCTCCTTTGAAAGAGGATAATTAACTGATTACAACCAGGTGTCGGCTCTAAAACGGATAGGTTAAAACTAATTGTCTACAAAGAAGAAAGCCGTAACCAATTTTTTTTATTAGAAATGTTATCACTGATTAAGTTCCTGACCAGTTTTCATAGGCCCCAATCTTAAAGTAAATGTATGCACCAGATGTGCTCTCAGAGCCAATGACCCCTTGATCACCTATATGGTTTTTTGAAATTGACGAATAAATCACCCTTAGTATGTGAAATTAAAAATGTTAACCCTTTGTATTTGACTTTGAATCCCTGCAGTGAAAGATTCTATGTGTTTTTGTGTTAGTCGTTTGAATATCAATGTATTGTCTAATCTTGTGTTTCCCTTTTACTTCCAGACTGAGATTAGTTACTGTTAACACCCACCAAGGAGTTGTAGCCTTTTTATGATTTTTGTAAGCAAGTTGAAACTGGATAAAATGATAAATTACGAAATGATACATTAATGCCTGGTGTGGATAATGTCATCTGTTTTCTTTTAAACCCATTCTAGGTACTGTGTCATTTAGATTGACTAATGCCACTGATCATGAAGGTGTAAAATGTTTAAATAAACTGTTCAGTGTTGTTTTCACTCTGATAAATGTATGACTGAGTCTAATGTTTCCTCTGTATCACTGATTTTCCCTTTCATTAATGTGTATGTTGATTATTACTTTTGTTGTGTAATTACAACATATTAAGGGTCTGATTTTTAGTATTTACCCAATATTAAGTAGATGATTAACAGGTGGACTGAGCTTATAGTGTTCCTCGTCCCCAACCTATATTTTTCCTAGTTAGAAATACGTTAGAAACATATTTAAAGAGGGATTTTGTTAGGATTTTAATTTCTAATTTTAATGATGCATATAATTTGCATTTACCCATTGTATAATAATTTAAACAATTTATATATGCTTCACATTTGACTGTAATAAATGTTTCACTTCAGTCTCGGTTTGGAAGGGAGGATAAAACTAACGCTGATTTTCCCATAAGATAAGCTACATTCTTTCGGCCAAGTAACTGCTCAAGGCCGGGAGAGGAAGACTCCCTGATCCCTGGTTTCGGCCAGGAGGAAGCAGGGGGACGGACTCTGAAATCTGCCTGACAACAAGATTTAACCAATCAGTAGACATTTTCATGATGTTAGAGATAATATAATGCTCAGGGGCCGTATTCACAAAACATTTTATCTTAGCACTAAGAGTACTCCTAGGGAGCACTAAAAGTTTTTAGTAAGGAGTAATTTCTTAAAACCTATTCACAAAGTTGATAAGACCAACTTTTACTAAGGAATGGGAGGGACTCCTAAGCTAAGACTAGAGGGCGGTGTTGACCCTGTTGCTATGGATGAAGTCATGTTCATACCTTCTATGCCTACAGTGATTGGCTGAGAGGGAATGAGAGCTAAGAGTGTATTTATGATAGAAACACTGTGGGAGATATCCATATCGTGTCGCTGTATTAAAGTAAAGTTTTTATATACAATTAATGACAAGTGACACTGATTTAACATGAAACCAAGATACTGCAGGGTTTCCCACACATTATTTCACAATTATTATTTTTATTTCTAACAATTAGTTGCAGGACCATCCTATTTGAATTAGCAATTGAAGCTGCTGAAACTATAGATCTTTGTTAAATATCATTCACACACCCAGTGTTTTCCACTAGTGCCTCCACTGTGCAGCTGTGCGAAAATATTAGACGGCCGAGATTCAGACCCTCCTAGGGAGGTCCGGGGGTATGCCCCCGCAATGGTTGTCTGTGATTTACTCTTAGTGACTTAGGAATCCTCTCGAGGACTCTTAGCTTTTCATAGATTTAGGAGCTACTTTTAGCGCTAAAATGCTTTGTGAATTACACTTATCGTAAAAAGTTAGGAATCCTAAAATTAGGAGTGAAACGCCCCTTATTTTTGAGAGTTACTCCTAAATTAGCACGTTAGGACCTACTCTTAGCCTTAAAATGTTTTGTGAATACAAAAGGAATGGGAGGGACTCCTAAGCTAAGACTAGAAGGTGGTGTTGACCCTGTTGCTATGGATGATGTCATGTTCATACCTTCTATGCCCACAGTGATTGGCTGAGAGGGAATGAGAGCTAAGAGTGTATTTATGATAGAAACACTGTGGGAGATATCCATATCGTGTCGCTGTATTAAAGTAAAGTTTTTATATACAATTAATGACAAGTGACACTGATTTAACATGAAACCAAGATACTGCAGGGTTTCCCACACATTATTTCACAATTAGCCTACAATAGCGCCACATAGGTCTATTCATTTTAAATTTTACAATTATTTGAATCGGAAAAAATATCCTCATTGAAGAGCTGCACGCCATGCACTCTCACTGTATTTCTCTCAATGGCGGACTATGCAGCAATAGCCAGACAACGACAAACCGGGAAATTCACCATTTAGAAACAACAGCCCGAAATCATAAAGTGCATGCGGAAGGAAAAAGGCGAGACGCGCAACTATACAGTAGCGGACCTCTGGAACGGAGGAGATGCTGCGAAGCGCCATATAGGCCTCTAGTAGGAAATTAAACCCAAACGTGACACCAACAGTAACTTTCAGTGCATCGTAAACCCAAAGCAACTGCAGGAAAAGGAACTTAATAAATATTTTATTATATACATTTAATACATAGGCTATAAATGTGTCTATACTTTCTAAATATAGCTTTACTACGATCCTTAACCCCTTACAGCTATCCAAAACACCATCAAATGACTGTCTGTGATTTACTCTTAGTGACTTAGGAGTCCTCTTGAGGACTCCTAGCTTTTCATAGATTTAGGAGCTAGTTTTAGCGCTAAAATGCTTTGTGAATTACACTTATTTAAAAAAGTTAGGAGTCCTAAAATTAGGAGTGAAACGCCCCTTATTTTTGAGAGTTACTCCTAAATCAGCACGTTAGGACCTACTCTTAGCCTTAAAATGTTTTGTGAATACGGCCCCTGATGTACAGTATCTCACATAAGTGAGTACACCCCTCACATTTCTTCAAATATTTCATTATATCTTTCCATGGGACAACACTGAAGAAATGACACTTTGATATAATGTAAAGTAGTCAGTGTACAGCTTGTATAACAGTGTAAATTTACTGTCGCCTCAAAATAACTCGACACACAGCCATTAATGTCTAAACTGAAGGCAACAAAAGTGAGTACACCCCTAAGAAAAATTTTCCAAATTGGGCCCAAAGTGTCAATATTTTGTGTGGCCACCATTATTTTCCAGCACTACCTAAACCCTCTTGGGCATGGAGTTCACCAGAGCTTCACAGGTTCCCACTGGAATCCTCTTCCACCCATTCATGACGACATCACAGAGCTGGTCGATATTAGAGACCTTGCGCTCCTCCATCTCCCGTTTTAAGAAGCCCCAAAGATGCTCAATAGGGTTTATGGCTGGAGACATGCTGGGCTGTCCATCACCTTTACCCTCAGCTTCTTTAGCAAGCCACTGGTCATCTTGGAGGTGTGTTTGGGGTCGTTATCATGTTGCCATACTGCCCTGCGGCCCAGTTTAAGACGGTTGAGTGCACGTTTTCAGCGTCACACCAAGAGGTTGGTTTTGGAAAATAGACGTATGAGTGCTGCCAGCATTGCTGCAGGGCTTGAAGTGGTGGGGGGTCAGCCTGTCAGTACTCAGACCATACGCCACACTCTGCATCATACTGGTCTGCATGGCTGTTGTCCCAGAAGGAAGCCTATTCTAAAGATGATGCAAAAGAAACCCCACAAACAGTTTGCTGAAGACAAGCACACTACGGACATGGATCACTGCAACCATGTCCTGTGGTCTGATGAGACCAAGATAAACTTATTTGGTTCAGATGGTGTCAAGTATGTGTGGTGGCAACCAGGTGAGGAGTACAAAGACAAGTGTATCTTGCCTATAGTCAAGCATGGTAGTTGGAGTGTCATGGTCTGGGGCTGCATGAGTGCTGCCAGCACTGGGGATCTACAGTTCATTAAATGCTAACATGTACTGTGACATACTTGAGCAGAACATGATCCCCTCCCTTCATAAACTGGGCCGCAGGGTGGTATTGCAACATGATAACGACCCCAAACACACCTCCAAGATGACCACTGCCTTGCTAAAGAAGCTGAGGGTAAAGGTTATGGCCTGGCCAAGCATGTCCCCAGACCTAAACCCTATTGAGCATCTTTGGGGCTTCTTAAAACAGGAGATGGAGGAGCGCAAGGTCTCCAATATCCACCAGCTCCGTGATGTCGTCATGAATGAGGGGAAGAGAGTTCCGGTGGCAACCTGTGAAGCTCTGGTGAACTCCATGCCCAAGAGGGTTAAGGCAGTGCTGGAAAATAATGGTGGCCACCCAAAATATTGACACTTTGGGCCCAATTTGGACATTTTAACTCAGGGGTGTACTCACTTTTGTAACCGACAGTTTAGACATTAATGTCTGTATGTCGAGTTATTTTGAGGGGACAGTAAATTTACACTGTTATATAAGCTGTACACTGACTACTTTATATTGTATCAAAGTGTCATTTATTCAGTGTTGTCCCATGAAAAGATATAATGAAATATTTGAAGAAATGTGAGGGGTGTACTCACTTTTGTGATATACTGTAGAGAGAGAACACACTTCTTCTTGCTTTTTCTCCTGTCAACCTGCCTTGTCAATTTACTTAAATAAATACTGAGGCCGAGATCCCGAATTTTACACCTTTCTCCATGGTTATTATTTCCTTCATAAATAAGGCTAAAAGAACACGTATATTTTTATTTCTAACAATTAGTTGCAGGACCATCCTATTTGAATTAGCAATTGAAAATGTAAGTATATAGTAAAACAAGAGCTCCTTTTTCTAGAATGGCTATGAGCTGGACATGGGCTAGAAAGTGCATTTTGAAAACTACACTGTGTTCCAAATTATTATGCAAATTGAAATTAAGTGTCATAAACATTACATTTTTTTGTATTTAATTTAAACTCATAGATGGTATCGTGTCTCAGGGCGCTGTGGATCATTATATGAGGTTGGGAGGCAGTTCACATCAAAACAGCAGCTATGGGAGGCTATTCTGGCATCCTGCAAAGATATTCAAGCAGAAACTCTCCAAGAACTCACAAGTTAAATGGATGCAAGAATTGTGAAGGTGATATCAAATAAGGGGTCCTATGTTAACATGTAACTTGGCCTGTTAAGATGTTTTTGATTGAAATAGCTTTTGATTTCACTAAATATGACCTCCTAATGCTGCAAATTCAACAAATGACCATTTTTAGTTGTTTACAACCTATAAAATGTTTTGAAACTCTGTTGTGCATAATAAGTTGGAACAGTGCATTTGGAGTTTTTTATTTTTGAACAAAAATACTTTTATTATTGGGAGGTTTGTTCAATAAAATTCGAATTATACTCTAACGGTTGATGACTTGAAAATTATACTGACTGTGATGTGCATCGACTATTTAGGAAAATCTGGGAAAATCTAATTTGCCTTATAATTTGGAACGCAGTGTAGAGATCAGGGGCCGTATTCACAAAACATTTTATCTTAGCGCTAAGAGTACTCCTAAGGAGCACTAAAAGTTCTTAGTAAGGAGTAATTTCTTAAAACCTATTCACAAAGCTGATAAGACCAACTTTTACTAAGGAATGGGAGGGACTCCTAAGCTAAGACTAGAGGGCGTGGTTGACCCTGTTGCTATGGATGACGTCATGTTCATACCTTCTATGTCCACAGTGATTGGCTGAGAGGGAATGAGTCCCTAAGAGTGAATTTATGATAGAAACACTGTGGGAGATATCCATATTGTGTCGCTGTATTAAAGTAAAGAGTTTTTAAATACAATTAATGACAAGTAACACTTATTTAACATGAAACCAAGATACTCCTCATATACCTCATTGAAGAGCTGCACGCCATGCACTCTCACTGTATTTCTCTCAACGGCGACTATGCAGCAATAGTCAGACAGCGACAAACCAGGAAATTCACAATTTAGAAACAACAGCCGGCGAAATCGTAAAGTGCATGCGGAAGGGAAAATGCGAGACGTGCAACTATACAGTAGCGGACCTCTGGAACGGAGGAGATGCTGGGAAGCGCCACATATTCTAGTAGGAAATTAAATCCAAACGTGACACCAACAGTAACTTTCAGTGCATCATAAACCCAAAGCAACTGCAGGAAAAGGAACTTAATAAATATTTTTTTACATAAATATAATATATATAAATGTGTCTATACTTTCTAAATATAGCTTTACTAAGATCATTAAACTCTTACAGCTATTAAATGTACCTTTTATAAAGCTCACTAGCATTACATCTCTCCAAAACACCATCAAATGGTTGTCTGTGATTTACTCTTAGTGACTTAGGAATCCTCTCGAGGACTCTTAGCTTTTCATAGATTTAGGAGCTACTTTTAGCGCTAAAATGCTTTGTGAATTACACTTATCGTAAAAAGTTAGGAATCCTAAAATTAGGAGTGAAACGCCCCTTATTTTTGAGAGTTACTCCTAAATTAGCACGTTAGGACCTACTCTTAGCCTTAAAATGTTTTGTGAATACAAAAGGAATGGGAGGGACTCCTAAGCTAAGACTAGAAGGTGGTGTTGACCCTGTTGCTATGGATGATGTCATGTTCATACCTTCTATGCCCACAGTGATTGGCTGAGAGGGAATGAGAGCTAAGAGTGTATTTATGATAGAAACACTGTGGGAGATATCCATATCGTGTCGCTGTATTAAAGTAAAGTTTTTATATACAATTAATGACAAGTGACACTGATTTAACATGAAACCAAGATACTGCAGGGTTTCCCACACATTATTTCACAATTAGCCTACAATAGCGCCACATAGGTCTATTCATTTTAAATTTTACAATTATTTGAATCGGAAAAAATATCCTCATTGAAGAGCTGCACGCCATGCACTCTCACTGTATTTCTCTCAATGGCGGACTATGCAGCAATAGCCAGACAACGACAAACCGGGAAATTCACCATTTAGAAACAACAGCCCGAAATCATAAAGTGCATGCGGAAGGAAAAAGGCGAGACGCGCAACTATACAGTAGCGGACCTCTGGAACGGAGGAGATGCTGCGAAGCGCCATATAGGCCTCTAGTAGGAAATTAAACCCAAACGTGACACCAACAGTAACTTTCAGTGCATCGTAAACCCAAAGCAACTGCAGGAAAAGGAACTTAATAAATATTTTATTATATACATTTAATACATAGGCTATAAATGTGTCTATACTTTCTAAATATAGCTTTACTACGATCCTTAACCCCTTACAGCTATCCAAAACACCATCAAATGACTGTCTGTGATTTACTCTTAGTGACTTAGGAGTCCTCTTGAGGACTCCTAGCTTTTCATAGATTTAGGAGCTAGTTTTAGCGCTAAAATGCTTTGTGAATTACACTTATTTAAAAAAGTTAGGAGTCCTAAAATTAGGAGTGAAACGCCCCTTATTTTTGAGAGTTACTCCTAAATCAGCACGTTAGGACCTACTCTTAGCCTTAAAATGTTTTGTGAATACGGCCCCTGATGTAGAGAGAGAACACACTTCTTCTTGCTTTTTCTCCTGTCAACCTGCCTTGTCAATTTACTTAAATAAATACTGAGGCCGAGATCCCGAATTTTACACCTTTCTCCATGGTTATTATTTCCTTCATAAATAAGGCTAAAAGAACACGTATATTTTTATTTCTAACAATTAGTTGCAGGACCATCCTATTTGAATTAGCAATTGAAGCTGCTGAAACTATAGATCTTTGTTAAATATCATTCACACACCCAGTGTTTTCCACTAGTGCCTCCACTGTGCAGCTGTGCGAAAATATTAGACGGCCGAGATTCAGACCCTCCTAGGGAGGTCCGGGGGTATGCCCCCCGCAAGATTTGTTTAACCTTTTTAAAGTGAAATGCATGAATGAAAACTGTTTGATCTGGCCAATCAAACCGTTTTGACACCCCTTCACTAGTGGGTTAACTAAGAAATGCAAAAAAATAAAAAATAAATAAATAAAAATTCAAAGGGCCATCTTACATTATATTTTTAAAATCGGCCGCGGGCCAATAAAAAGCGGTCCGCGGGCCGTAGTTTGGACACCCCTGCTCTAATTGTACATTATTTCTTCATAAAGAAGTCTCTCCTCTCACCACGGTCCCTGCTATGAGATGCACACCCCGGCCTCTGCGGTCTGAAGAGCAAGATTTACCCTCAAGACTAACTGAGATTACTCCTACATAAAGTACAATATTCAATAAATACCACCGTATTCAGCGTTTTACTTCATCAGAACCCCTTCATCCTTATGATGATGCCGGTTTCTGTGTAGTATAAAACCTTTTATATTTGCTTCAGAAAATCTTCCTTTTTTTTCTTTTTACGGAAGATATCATTCACAAGTTATTGCTATTCAGTTGTATGCAACTTAGTTTTGTAAACCAGCCTTACTAAAAATAGAACAGATATACTATTTTCAGAATTTAAACAATCTTGTTTAACCTGGGAAGGTATTAAAGCATATTCTCTCCTTACAGAGAGGTTAGTTGTATGAGGTTGTGTGTTTTAAATCAGTAATATGCCGTTGTGTGGAATCGAATTGTACTTACCTCCCCGAGGACGGAACCATCTCTTTGAAGAAAAAACCTATACCTAAAGTCCTTCTGTTCCAGTTATAAACTAATTCACAACTGAGGCTTTACAACATTTAAGGGATTTTATTTACAAAATACAAGAGTGTATAGGTATATTACATAAAATGGACAAGAAAGGAAAAGAAAAGAGGTTGTGTGCCTGCATTCTCCTCAATTGGAGTTATTTCTATTTCCATTATATATGTGGACTTGGTCACTTTCCTACATTTTTGTAAAGCTTGAAATAAAATGAGGTTTTGCATGCCCGTCATAGTTATCTTAAGCTTTACTCCGTCCCAAAATTTGTTATTAAGCTCGAGAAAGAAAAGGGTGTGAGCATGCCCGCCAGACTTCCTTCCGCCTATCCCTGATCTAAATTCCCTGAAAACTCTAAAAATGGTGAGGACTTAGTTTATATTGAGAACACCAATAGTCCGCTACTTCCATTCATCATTCTAACGAGATTTCCTATTCTTATTTTTCCCCCTCTAGTCGTTTACCGTTTGACCAAGTCATCTGTATCAAGCGTTTTAAAGAAGTGTTTTAAAAGACTTTGCCTCTAAGTCCTTCGAAGTCCATTCGATATTCGTATTTTGGACTCACAAAGTTTTCTAAGTTTTTCTTCTGCCTCCATGGTTGAAGGGACAGATAGAGTCTGCTGGAACAGAGTGTGACAAACTATAGGGTATATAGTTATGCCCTGTTCAGCTCCAAACAGGCTTTTATATAGTGAACTGAGAACCAATGAGATTTGGGAGAGGGAGGAGTGAAAAAGGAACAGCTGCACGGGGGACCCCGGTAGCCTCCTCCCTCTACTCCTTCCTACTGTATGGCCATATAAGGTCCTTCCCCCTACTCCTTTCAATGGCCCTATGGTCCTCCCCCTTCCTCTGGTCAACTTTAACCTGATGAGCCTTCCCATTCTATTCTGTTTCATTAAACATTTCCTACTTTTACTTATGACAAAAAGAAATACAAATGTCACAAGATATGCACAAGTAAAAAGTTATATCATGTTCAAGTATCACAACAGTATACACAATACACTGGAGATATATACTGCTGCTTGTACCACTACTGCTTACAGTCAGACAGGTAGCAGCCTGAAGCTATTAAAAAAATACTCTTTACATTTTCCAACACACCAGTCAGTTTCACCATTTGTTTTTCACACAGGGACCTTCATTGCAGGTCTAATGTGAGTTCACAAAAACGAGCCGCAGGCGACAACAAACAGTCATTGTTGCCAAAGACTCCACAGCTGAAACGGTTAGCCTAAAGCTAACGGTTAAGCTTGCGGACGCTAACGCTAACTACTAAACCCCGCAACATTCTCTCATTTCAGTCAGTGTTGGTTATTATAGGAGGGATACGATAAAGGACATCACAGATATTCAACTAACAATGGGCCATAATTATTTAAAACATATGACTACTTACATTTCGGACAGATGGTGTCTTAGTCTTCCTGCACACAATCTCCTCCACAGTCCAGTAAAACGGCTTTAATCACACTTTTAGATTGCCAACATTTGCTACACAGCGTAGGCTAGTGTAGACGGAAAGATAAAAGAGTAAAGAGTTCATCAGACAGTACAATCAAAAGTTCTTAAGTTTGCAATGTCCAAAAAATGTAAAAACACACAGTCCCACGACGATCTTAACTTTAAAAAGAGTATCCTCAGGCCTTTTGAGCCCCTTCTTCAATCACAGAGTATGTAGATGAGTCAGTATTTGAGTGTCTGCTCAATATGCAAGATGGCAGCCCTTGTCACCAGGCTTACACACTTTGATATCTTCTTCAATCTTACCATATAGGACATCTTTCCCAGTCCCCAAAACTTCTGATCTTAGAATAGTACACCTGCCCCTGGCCCACATCATAGAACACTTGTCATGTTTGTTGTGAGAGC
Organism: Ammodytes marinus; assembly: GCF_949987685.1. Lineage (NCBI taxonomy): Eukaryota > Metazoa > Chordata > Actinopteri > Uranoscopiformes > Ammodytidae > Ammodytes > Ammodytes marinus. The sequence continues at coordinate 28,280,652 of NC_137220.1, read as the reverse complement.
AGGAAGATGGGCAGATGCAGAAAGGCCCACTGCATGACAAGAATGACGCCACAGCAGTTGATGGCCCCAACCGACTGTTAGGAGTGCCATGGAACACAGCACTCAGCAAGCAAATTATTCTTCCCCTCCAGGAGATATGGTGTAGTTCACCCAGATGGAACAGGAGATGGTCAGGTTGGAGGTGTCACAGCTTGAGACGTAGCTATCAAGTCACGCCTGTCTGTCAGAAGTCTAGTAGGCCCAGAAGCCTCCCAACTTCTTCTGCAGACTAAAAGTCTACAAATGGTTGTGATATAATAGGCTACTCAATGTTAAGAGGAAAATGCAATTCACCAACTAAGGCTGCTGATAAAGTTTGTATTTAGGATTTTTTAAGAAAGGATCCTATTGATTCGTATTGGAATATAGAGAGCCTAATGCTTAGTGAAGAGGCACTACAGCAGTGGTATTCACTATTTTTTTCAGGAGAGCCGCACTGACAGGACAAAGTCAGCAGGAGAGCCATTTTTGCCGCAAAGTATCAAAAGCTATAAATCCAGTCATACATAAGCATGCCTGCTTATTAATATGTAATTCTTGAACCAGTGTTTCCCACAGTATTTTGTGAAACTGAGGGAACCCAGTCCTTAGGGGGGTCCGGGGGCATGCTCCCCCGGAAGAAAATTTGGTACCTTTTAACCCAGAATGCATCACAGAATGCATCAATCTGGTGCACTTTTGGAGGAAAATTAAGAGTTGTGTGACTGTGTACTATTATCTGGAATAATTTGGAGACACTGGGTCACATAACATCAAAGCTATTGAAGAATAAATTATTATCCTACTTTTTATTCAAATATTTGTTAAAACAAATTTATGAATGACATATTATCAATCAAAATGGGTGTGTTCATATAATACCCCCCTGGAATAATTTTTTTTTTACCTTTCAAAAGGTAAATTCATCAATCTGGTGCACTATGAGAGGAAAATTAAGAGGCTAATTCAACTGTGTCCTATGTGAGCTGTTTAGCAGCCTATTATTTTTCAGGAATAATTCAGAGACATTGGGAACCCTGCCTGAACAAAGTGAACATACAATATGCAGTTTAGCCAAAACACTTCATTTTCCTCGTTTGTGGAGTTTTTCATCTGTCCACCTGGTGCCCAACTGGTTCTGAATAGACATCTATCAATGTACCAGTAACGAGCATGAAATGTTGAAATCGCATCCAAGCTAGCATTGTTGCGGTACCGTGCGTGTGGTTGCCAGGTTGTTAAGTGTTCTCCAATTTAAATGTCCAACTTAGCGATATGAAACGAGATCTATTTTTTTGCAAATGATTTAATATATTCCATGTTCGTGAGCATGCCTGTGATAGACGGTATGCATAACATATTTTTATTGACCGTGAGTTATTTTTTTCCCCCACAGCCCAATCTATCCAAGAGCACATTCACCCTTGTAATGCATGAAAACCGCAAATCTGGCAACCCCGCTGTCAGTCAGCGTACGGCTGAGCAAGTTTAAATATATTATTTTCTAGTCTGTATTTCCACCTTGTAATGCCGTTGTTGACTTATTCTTTTATTACTTATTTGTAAGAGAGCAGCCACTTAGTTTAACAGGTTTGATGTTATAGATCTGCTTGTTTTTAATGGTTTTATGAAATATCTGTATTAACTGCATGATCATATCACAGTATTTTTTTATTGCCATGCGAGCCGCACATAGAAGCTTGGCGAGCCGCGCTATGAGTAACGCTGCACTACAGCCATCTGTCATAAGGAGAGTGAGAATGTCTCACCATCGAAAACTAAAAGGAAAGTAGCAAATCAAACTTAAGTAATCCATCAATAAAATAAAGATAAAAATAAAGATATAAACTGGTGTTATGCTCGTATGCTATATTCATAGGGTACTCACATAATATCAGGTAGCAAAACTAAATTCTTTCCATAATAGAGAAGAATAGAAATGAGCAAATCACTCACAATTTCAGTAGTAAATAAAATGAAGATAAAAACAAAAGTAACCGTGAAACTAATATCACTGGTATAAGGCTTTTATCATTTATTTCTTCATCTAATTAAAAATTAAAATAAAAACATCTATGTAAAAGGCACTTTGACAAGCCCTCAGATTTTATTTCAAAAGAGCTGAAAGATGCAGAAGATCTCAGGTTTCTGGGTGTCTATTCCAGACATGCAATGAAATGAAAACTAAAAGCTGATGTCATGTTTTAGCCACTAAGAATGACTTATTCTCAAAGGCCCACAACTTTTTAATTAAAGCAAATCACCCCAAGTGAATAGGGATTTTTCCCTGTCTTTTAAACCAAAACTCCAGATGGTGGATGAAGCCAGAGTCAGAACTGTATTTCATGTTTACCACATATTAATCTTCAAAGATTTTACACCACAGATTACGGACACAATTTCCTTGTATTTAATAAATCTAAAAATATGTAGCCTAAGCCTACGTCTTAGAAATGCACCGTTGGCATGTTTTCAGGAGGAAAATGTATCATAAATCAGACTAACAATATATAAACAAATGCTTGTGTAAAACCTTCAAAATAGGGCAATGAATGACACCGGGAAGTCTAGTAGACGCCAGTGGTCTAGAAACCGAGACATTTTATTCAGACTCAGAGTATTGAAAAAACTTGATCAGAGAAAACTGTCGTCAAAAAAATAATAAAAATAACGACGTGAATTCTACTGGTAATCACCGATTGTATCTACAATAATTTATTGAATTAGGACCTATACCCCTCAACACCGCTGTCTAACATATAAACTATGCTATGGCATAACAAACATTTTCATCCACACGCTAAATTATAACGTGATACATTCATTACGAGCCACTGTGGCTGTAGCCACAGCACTCTCTCCCCTCTGTCTCCCCCTCTCATGCGCTTTAAGGCCAGGACACACCAGCCCGATAATCGCCGTCGTCAAAAAAAAAGACGAATCTGTTTGGTGTGTGCCGTGACGTCGGCCGACGTAGAGGTCGTCGGGCTTGTTTTGAGCCTGTCGGCCGCCGATTGAACATGTTCAATCGGCGGCCGACCGTCTTTCATTTGGAGCAATTTGATTGGTGGAGGGCTAGCGAATCAGTGAAGCCCGGAAGTGAGGCGGGTAGCACAAACAGCTAACAACAGCTAGCCATCGTTTTAATGTGTTTGTTCGTTTCGTTTTGAGAGTACTCACATGCATCAACCCTTGTTGACTGCTCGACACCATGCTCGACACTCTCTGCTAAAAATTGTGCTCTTATGGTCCATAAATATAAATACGTATTTCTATCTATGTTTATGCTCTAGAGAGATGTCCAATCATTTCCGGCTTTCGTATTTTTTCGGGCCACAATACAGATTAGCGCCGCCTGCTGTTGTGGAGACATACGTCCCGCGAGTGTACGGAAAATAAACAGTCGTCTCGGTGTGTTCTTTGGCCGCGACGGGAAGATTGGAGCTTCCTGAAACGGCCGACTCCATTTTTTGCGTAGTCGGAACATGTCGGACTGGTGTGTCCTGGCCTTAACAGACTTTGGCTGTATCCCATTACAGAGACCGCCTCCTTGGTAGGACGCGGTCTTGCGGTCTATGAAGGCTATAGCCCATGAAGGCCGATTCGAAGGCCGAACCAGGGCCGAACGAGCGTTGTTAAACGGGACGGTCTCCGCAGGTCTCCGTTTACGAGCATTTCCGGTTTGCGTAACAAACCGTTACCTTGCGTGACGACTCGCCGCTCCTGTGCTGCCTAGCAACCCTGATAGCTGCCAACGGAAACAGCCTTGTCAACAAAGGAAAAAAAGAAAAAGAAGTTGCCTACCAGACGAAAAGAAAAAAAAGTACAAGAAAACAAGAAAGGAAGATACAAGTTAAGAAGATGGAGCAACACGTTGCTGTTTTGTTATTTTTTATTTTATTGTATGCCAATCTCTGAAAAAAACGCAATGAATCATGGGATATGTTGGGCTGCGAAGGATACATCTGATGCAGCCTTCAACAGTGAAACGAAGGCTGTATTTCTCGGCCACATATGAGGAGCCTTGCAAGGAGCCTTGCAAATGGAACAACCTTTGCGCGCCGCTATGACGCAATCGGTCTTCAAATGCAGCCTTCATAGACCGCAACCCCTGAATCGAGATACAGCCTGTGTCTCTCCGCCGAGATCGATTGGAATAATTTACATGTCTTTAACACTTCTCCCCTTCAAAAGACAATCATCTAATGTCCGTATCCACATAAATCAGTCTTTATTTTGTGTTAGTTTGGAATATTTTTGGTGTTTTTTACCATTTTATTTTGTGATTCTCAAACACCAGCCAAACAGGTTGCGCTCACTGCACCAAATCACTCCTCACACTTTCACTATTTGTTACTAACCAAAAGCAAATGTCCATATTTTGATCCGATAAGATTATACTTCAGACACAGAGCTTTCTAACAGTACCATGGTTATTAAGATTCAGATAGCGGTCGCGCTGCTGTATGTTACGTTAAAATGCTCACTTTTGGCAAACCTTGGAGCAAAACTCAGACGCAAGGAAAAAAATAAAAATAAAATATATAGTAAAATAAACATTTAAAACGCTTATTTTGGGTCCCTTCTTTCACATTAATATGAAAGAATACATGCCGTGGAAGCCAGAATAGACACAAATCTCAAAATTGACCCGTGCTAAACAATAACCCCCTACGTTTTTTCCTGTCGTATCTTGAATTAAACAAAAGGGAAAGGTTGGACTGGCAAAAATAAAGATTAACAGGTGCTCCGGCCAACCTCACGGACCGGAGACTCTAAACTGCCTATACGTTTTCTAAACTCCAACCAAAGCCGCGAAAACAAGGTTACCAGTCTCATCCTTTCTAAAAAACATAACATTAAAGCTGAAGCCATTTTATTTAGGATTCCAGTTTTCACGCTCAGATGGAAAAACAAAAAAGTAGCTGAGTAAAAAAAATGCTTCTACGATAGAGAATACTGTGATTAAATAAAAACAGAAAAACAGAAAAAAGGAACGATCTAGACTATAAGAAAGTAAAGGCAAAATATAAAAAGTTAAAGTATTAAGTTCAAAGAGCACAAGCACAACCTGTGTCTGTCTTCAGAGGTTAGCTCAGAGTGTGTAGAAGGAAGGAAAGATAGACGCCGTAAACAAGGGCCACTTCTTTTAGGGCTACAATATGGTTTCCTGTATTTCCTCTAAGGTGTGAATTCCCAGGCACGGTCTGTGGGAACCTGAAAAAGTTTTCTACCCACGGTCTACTTCTACTCTTCACACTCTGAGATCAAAACAAATGTACAAATGTATTAAACATCTAAATGAAATAAAAATAAGAAATCGGTCCCCGGGGCAGACAATATTCCACACGGCATTGTGTAATGTATATTGATCTAAAAAGGGTTCAACACTGAATCAAGAAAGAATGAGAGAAGGTCTCCACTTTATTTAATTTCTCAAAGGAGTATTCTCAGTCGTATCTTTAACCCATCAACCAAAGCACAGTGTTGACTCTTTTAACTCTTGTGTTGTATGTGCATTTCAGAATGAGAACAAAGTTCTCTTTTAAAATGAACGACATCTTATATGTGTCCAGTAAGTTCTACAAAGTTTGTGCACCAGGGAGTAACTTATCAAGGCCATTTTAATGGTTACTTTGGTGTGTGCATTTTCTTACTCTGATGTAAAATCAAAGTTACCAATAGACTATCCTGCCTGACTGCTTTAACAATCATTTTTAGAACATCTATTTCTCTCATTAAAAACCCAAACCATAAAACCTTAAACCTATATAAAATAGATTACTTCACCTAAGTAGGCTAAATGACAAAGATTGTTTGTGAATATTTTGCGAGTAGTTCTACTGCGCTAATTTCAAACTTTTTCTATACTGCTGACTCGCTGTGAAAACTTCAGAGCCGTCTCGGGTCTCTGCTCTTTACTCTGAAAAACCATTTGCCATTTTCTACGAATGTTTAATGAAAATAAATGACTGGAAGACTCCCACTAACGTTCATGAGGTTTTTAGTGTGAGCGCAGCTAGAAGTAGTGTAAATGGAAAGCTTTGTCTATTTTTACCATTTTTAGATCCACTAAAACAGAAGACATGCTGCTATTAGTGCGCTTCATGTGAAGAACTTTATTCCTGTTTTTATCTGCTTCAAAATAAAAGCCTACTCACGTTTGCTATTAATCATGCTTTTTAATGTGAAGGCGCAAAGGAAATGTTCCGTTTGCACAAGCGCTAACTTTACTGCAGTAACGTAGAGCGCACAATCTAAAGTGAAGAGCCGTGCCTCTCCCGTTTACAAAGTGTAAGAGTTTGTTTAAATGTTAAAAACCCATCGATCACACATTTATCACCATCTAAATCAGCTGATGGACTCAACAACTTACTCGTATAAGACTATTTTACCCCATATTTGTCGAAAGTTGATTTTGAGCCCTCTGAGCATCGGTGCGATATGTGTCTCATCAAAAGCAACCTTTGGCATAATGCGCAAGTGGACTTGTATAACTTTGCACCTAATTACGTTTTCAAAGCAAAATGCCATTAAAACTTTCTCACTGTAGTCTAGAATTTGCTTTTTTCTTACTATTCAGAATATTTACCCTGGTGAAATAACTGTTAACTCTGCTCCCCCTTTTTGTGGCTTTCTGGGTGCTGCACTCACAGCCTGGTTTCACGCCAAGACGTGAAATAGACGCGCCGGTAGACTGCATGTATCTCAATGCGATACACGAGAAAAAAGGAAGAATTACCCTCTCACAGAGGTGGGCAGAGTAGCCAAAACATGTACTCAAGTAAAAGTAAGTTACTTTAAGATTATAATTACTCAAGTAGAATTAAAAGTACTCATAAAAATTATTACTCAAGTAAAAGTAAAAAAGTATGCAGTGAAAAGACTACTCAAGTACTCAAGAGTACAAGTAGGCCTACTGAATTACTCTGGATTTATTTTTGAAATATACAGAGCAACACAAACGGTACAGAATAGACACAAACATAATATAAAACAGCAATGTTCAAATAAAGATATGTTAAATAACATAATTTTAAATAAAACAATAAATAAGGTATTTAAAAATCAAATGAATAACCCTTGAACTCAAACAATAATAAATTAATTATCTGCCAAATTAAATACATCACCCTTCAAATACAATTATAATAAATTAGGCTTGTCCAAAATTATATTAATTAAAACCAATACACTTATAACACTGTTGCAGTTGTTTTGCTCATACACATTTTAAAACAGATTCCTACAATATGTCACTGGCCCTGAGAAAATTATCTAGGTTGGGTTTAGCCCCAAAAATATAAAACACACAAAATTAAACTTCATTACACATCAACACCTGCTGGCACACTCACTTAACGTATGAAACTACAGAGTGGCTGAACAAAGAGACCACTCTCAGACTCTCACACAGCCAGACTGGGGCATGTGAAGTGAGTAGGCTACAGGGAGAACAGGACATGTGTCAAAGAAGAACAGTTTCTCTGTAATTGCGAGTGTGTGGGAGTCTGTGTCACTGTGATTGTGTGATTGTTATTTTGTAAGTTAGTGTGATTGAGAGCTTGCGAGTGTGTGAGTTTGTATTTGAGGCCAGGGGTGTGGCTATTGCTCCTCGGAATCAGCGGTTTATTCCATTTTCTCGACTCACCCAGATAGTCGGTAAAATATGCGTTTAACCTACATGGCACGGACACAACATCGGTGCGGAACCGCAGCCTTTAAAAAAGTCTGCGGACATTGTTGAGCCCATGGTTGAGCCCATAGACAGAGCCCTATGACAACATGACAACACTTGTCATGTGACTGAAGTGGCTGCATTTGATTGGCAAGCTTTTGTAATGTGGTTTTTATTGGTTGAAATAGTCACGTGATAGAGATGTTGGCTGAAGACGTCCCCGGGGAGAGAAATCATGAGAGAAATAGCTCTCGCATGTAATAAATAAAATATATAAAAAAATAAGGTAACGACCGTCACGTAGCCAAATGGAACGGCGTAAAAGTACCGTTCTTTCTTCAAATATTTACTCAAGTAAAAGTAAAAGTATGTTGCAATAAAACTACTCCTAAAATTACAATTTATTCAAAAAGTTACTCAAGTATTTGTAACGGAGTAAATGTAGCGCGTTACGACCCACCTCTGCCCTCTCATCCACTTTAGCTTGTTCATTAATGCTACAGTTGAATGAAATTATAATGTGAAAGTCCCTATTAGACAATAACGTATTATATCATAATGGTTTCCAAAGGCTGTAGGTCCTATTAGTTTAAAGCGGCAACGAGTAACATTTAAATATCTTTTAAACAGCCTCATGTTTCCTCTCATAATCATAAATTACCTTTAACAGCAAACGAGACCATCAGTGCAAAGAAAGACGTTTTTATATAGTTTTTATTACTGCATTTGATCTGGTCGTACACCCAGTCCGATTTTCGGTTCACGCGTGCATGCTCTATGGTCACATATCCGTATTGGTCGCAGATTTCAGTGTGGCGCAGGAACGTGATTTGAGAAGCCTATCACTCCAGGTGAGGGAAGGGGATAGGGAGACCAGATCCCAATTCACCAGATGTGGGATAAAGACTACGTTTGTGCGGGACAATGCGGGACAAAGTGCCGTTTTTTTAGCAAAAAAACTCGTGTCACCACTGGTAATGCCAGAGACACGGCTTTCTATATTAAAAAAACACTATCTTTAGATCAGCGCGCAGCAGTTAAGTTAGCTACTGTTAAACAAATAGAGCATTAAGGCTTCGGCTTCACATTAAAAACATTTCACTGGCTTCACATTAGCATTTCACTTGACAAACGTGAGTTGGCTTTTATTTTGAAGTAACAGGAAGACAAACGTTGAAGCACTGCAGGCAGCACCTTCACAGAGCCACTGAGCCCAGCAGCCCGATACACACACACACACACACACAGACCAATACACACACAGACAAACGGAGACTGCTGTCTCCTCACAGCTATCGGATAAATGCCAGATTATAAAACACGCATTTAAAAAGGGGGGCTCACTTTCAATAACAATGCTTCTAACTTCTAGGGTGACCAGATCGCATTTCCATTACTTTTCACACGTCCCGCAAATTGAGACGTTGTCCCGCGGGAGCCTTGTTTGAGACAGTTATTTGTCGTCATAATGACTAACGGGGCTGAACCATCAAAGAAAAAAAAGAAAATGCAATGTAGAAAAGCTAAAAGGGAGAGTGATAGGCGGGCGGGAGGGCGTTGCCAAGCAACCTATACACAATTTCACGGAGTGAACCTAGACTGCAGTGTTTACTCCTAAATTAATGAGCGGTAGCCTACTAAAACAAAGTTTACTTTGCCTCACCAGCATCATCAGATGACCATTATTCATCTGAAATAGTCATTATTTACAACAACATAAACACATTACCTCATCGTGATCCATACTAACTGCCGTCTCTCGTTCATTCGCTTTGTGTGGGGACACATACTCGTTCAGCTCCGTGAGAGGTGACAATGGATCAACTCATTGCAATCAGGTGTAGTTGATGCTGTGTCACTAACCACTCTCACCGAGCCGAAAAGAGTCCGGTGCCCTCACACTTTCAACACACGGACACGGCACGCACTATATTGCTTCCTGATTATTTGAATCTTGCACCCCCTGCACGAGCTTCACGACAGCTGGCGTCGTAAAAATACTACCGCTTTTGTTCAAAGGTGTCGCCAACGTGCCGACTTACTCGTTGTAGCTTTAACATGTAAAACTATGTCTACCATTAAAATAGTTAGAAACTTTAAAATCTACTATTGTTTCGTGTAAGAAAAAAGTATATTTAAAGCCTTGTAATAGCACAAGATTTAACATAAGACATCTATGCCTATTCTGAAAGAGGTTTCTCTCTCCTCTTGTGGAAGCCGTAGGCTCTCTCTCTCTGTTTGCCTCTTCAGACTACAGAGTTAAACCGCATCCATCCTTAATTGTTTAGTAAGCTACAATCTAGCCACTAACCCAACAAAAACAAATGACGGGTGAGTAAAAGTGAAACACTTTTTACTATATGTGGTGGTAAAAGCCGTTTAATTCCTTCCTTGGATCCCTGAGTCGTACACTAATTTGATCAGATTAGCTGGACTTTCACCTAGTTCTGGAAATCGCCTTTTTCGATTCCAGTAAGAAAGGGGAATTATTATATATATATATCTTATTAAATATATCCTAACGCCTGGCTTAATTATTACAAACTAATAATTACAAGTATGGTACCACCTAGACCTAGTTACGCAGAAACAATTAAAATATCCACTAAATCCCTTACTGTCCGCTTATGAGTATTACCCCAACAGAGAGCGCTTTTTTACTCAACCTATAACATCTTTCCTAAACAGTTTTAATCTCCCCATTTTAAACAGACGATTCCTACTTTACATAAGAAAGCCGGCTGAGTTTTTAGAGGAAGACTAAATAGCCTTCTGTCCAGTGTATTGGTTACTAGATTTAAGTAAAGCAGAAAAAACAAAAAACTTAATCTCCAATAGTGCCGGTTCGTGCGTTATATTTTTATTAAAGGAAATTGAACGCAAATTGGAGACACGTCGTATTTTTATTCCTTCTGGCAGACATCAATTATTTCCTCAGCTTGAATTTCGCTGGTTGAAAAAGACTCTCTCCCTCACGGGAGTTTTAGGTCCTTGTATTTTAAGCTCGTCTTCCAAAGTTATTCCTATTTCTGATAAAACTTCTATTTATTCAGTTATACGAAACTAACAATGTTACACGAGCCCCGCGGATGGGCGCCATGAAGCGATCTCGACTTCCAAAGTCTGATCTTCAATGAAAAGCTAGTATCTAAGTTTATTAGTTATGTCCTATTAAACTAGGGCTGTGTCAAAAAATCGAAATATCGATATATCGCGATACTTAGTTTCCCGATATCAGTATCGATTTTTATATCAAAATATCGATTTTTTTTTTTTAAGATTTTTATTTTTTTTTGCTTTTCAAGGCTTTATTGACAGTGCAGAGATACAGATATGAAATGGGGCAGAGAGGGAATAGAATGCAGCAGGGTTTTTCCTGCATTCAAAAAATGTTGGCGCCCGCCAAAGGAATTTTAGCACCCCCCAAAGGAAAATCCTCAGCGCCAAAGTGTTTTTTTTTATATATAGATAAATAAATAAAAATCTACTTAAAACGGCTTCAAATATGTTTCCATTTCCGCGCCATTCCAGTCATATTACTTGCAATCTCAGTTGTAAAAAAAAAAATCAGGTCGGGGATAATCGTTATTAAACTATCATTGTTCCGCTCGCCGGGGCATGCAGGCTTATAAATGCAGCAAACCCTTTCAGCCGTGAGCTCCGCTCGGCCCCTCCCTCACCTGATAGTTTCGCCAACGGCTAGTCCAGAGAGTACGAGGGAGATGTTGCGCATTGCCGGGTGTTTTGAAAAACTTCTAGATGACAAGAATAAAGGTAAAACTAATTGTGTTGTCTGAAAACACTTCAGACTCACAACAAACTAAAATAATGTGCAAGATTTGTCACGCGCGGACACGCGAGTAACATGACATACGCGACCGAGAGACAGAGAGAGAGAAAAAGAAAAGTGATATAGGCCTACGACCTGATCTGCACCTTTAAACATCCCGACCAATTTGTTTATTCACTTTAAGTCGAGTCATAGTGGTCTATGACCAAGCAATCAATGAATAAAAACACAGGAAGTTTAAAGCTCCTTAACTCCTGCCACCACAACTGTCAACACTACAATGCAACTGCCTATCCAGCCAGCTCCATGACATAAATAAATCATGCCCTTACATTCAATGCTAGCAAAAGACGTGCCCTATCAACACCATTTACAACTGGTTATTTTTATTTTTACATATTTTTATTAAATTATTAAAAATATGTTTCACTTATTTAGCCTATGTCTATTCTCCCTGTTTTCAGTTCAATTAGGCCTTTGTTTAAAGTCCAAAGTCATGGTGTTTTTAGAAAAAAAACCTTGTTAAAAGTAAAATAAATGCATAATGTTCTTAAATCAATGATTAACTGTCTTTAATAATAGTGATAACACAATGTGATTACTCAAAATAATCATGATTATGATTTTTTCATAATCGAGCAGCCCTAACTTCTTCCATGGTTTAGATCAATTAGAAACAATTAAAGTATTAAACAGCCTAGTCATTATTAGTATTTTGACTTCATATCTACAGGTTGTTTATTGTGATTTCATAAGCGTCAGTGAGCTCCATGGTAACGCAGTGATTGACAGGCTGACTGAAATGCTCTTGAGCTGGACAGAAACTCCCCTCTCCCAACCCAACACCCCTCTTAAAATACACAAACCGTTTGCCTTTACTGTCGCGACCCCAAAAAAAGTCGGTCGCGTACTGACCCCCCAAAGGCCCATTCTGAGCCAGGAAAAACCCTGTGCAGAGAACAATCACGGGTGAAATTCAAACCCATGTCTGCTGTCAGGCCTGAGCCTCTAGGATACTGACTATTGAAGTTAGATCAGTTTTGTTTATAAAAATACTTAAGATTCACTGTGTCACAAATGCACACTGATGTGTTTTCATTTTCATTGTGTCCTGTACAGTTAGTACAAGAGTGAATTGGATTTGTTATTTTGATGTTATGGCAGCTGCAGCAGTGTTTGATCATTTGCCAAAACAAAAAAAAAGGAAGAAAAATAGTAAAGGAAGTTGTGAATGAAATAGTTTTGACTTCATTTGTCTGTACAATTATCACTATATTGTGCTGTTATGTTTGACAAGGCAACTTGTTAATGGAATATCACAATATATCGTGATATATCAAGATACGCAATACATCGTGATATATCGTATCGTGACCAGTGTATCGTGATACGTATCGTATCGCGAAGTCCTTGACGATACCCAGCCCTATATTAAACCTGTATTAACTAACTTGTAACACGATGCTTTAATTACAAGCTTTTTTCATAAAGAAATATCCCCTTCTCTCACGGTTTCTGCTGAGCGGCGAACCCGGGCTCCTGCGGTAAGCGCGCGGAATTCTAACCACTAGACTACCAAGGACACTTCTAAATCGATAAAAAATGTTCTACTTAAAACCACTGTGTTCAGCGTTTTACTTCATCAAAATACATCTATATAATGAATCCTGTTTAGGTATGAAATGTAACACTTTATATTTGATTCAGATAATCATTCACCACTTTTAGGCAGAAGATATCCTTCACAAGTTATTTATTTCAGTTTTATGCAGCCTATGCTTCTTAACCCTGCTTCCTAAAAACAGAACATATATACTATTTCAAGATTTAAAACGCCTGCTTTAAATCCGGGAAGGAATTAGAGCATATTCTCTCCTTACAGAGAGGTTAGTTTTATGAGGTTGTGTGTGTTTTAAATCAGTAATGTGCCGTAGTGTGGAGTCAGATTGTACTTACCTCCCCGGGGGGGGAAACGATTTCTTTGAAGAAAAAACCTATACCTAAAGTCCTTCTGTTCCAGCTATAAACTAATTCAAACTGAGGCTTTACAACATTTTAAGGGATTTTATTTACAAAATACAAGAGAGTATAGAAATATTAGAAATGGACAAGAAAGGAAAAGAAAAGAGGTTTATATGCCTATAAACTCATCAAATGGAGTCTTTGTTAATTTCCCCTAATAGATGTTTTTCTTGGTATTTTTCACAATTTGCCAAAGCACAAGACCAGAGTTATTGCATGCTCTCCGATTTTAAACTTGCGCCTATCCCTATCTACCATCCCACTGAGTCTGTAAAAATGGTAAGGACTTAAGGAAGATTGTTAACGACACCAGTCAGTAAATGGGAGATATTGTCTCAACCCAATCTCCGTTAATTCCAATCACCATTCTATAAGACCCCTGTTCTAATATTCCCCATCTAAAGTTTTTGAATTTTACCAAGTCAGCTGTGTTTCAAGAGTTTTAAAGAAGTGTTTTAAAAGACTCTGCCTCTAAGTTCTTCGAAGTCCAAAATCTTTCAGAGTATTTTGGACTCACAAAGTTTTTCAAAGTTTTTCTTCTGCCTCCATGGTTGAAGGGTCAGATAGAGTGTGCTGGAACAGAGCGTGACAAACCATAGAGTATATAGTAGTGCCTGCAAAAGACGGCCAAAAAAGCCCTGTCCTGCTCCAAACGAGCTGTTATATAGTAATCTGAGGACCAATGAGACTTGAGAGAGGGAGGAGTGAAAAAGGCACAGCTGCGCGGGAGACCCCGGTAGCCCCCTTCCTCTACTCCTTCCTATGACCCCAGAACACCTGCACGGGGGAACCAGGTAGCCCCCTTCCCCCTACTATGGTCAGCTTTCAACCTGATGAGCATTCATACTCTATTCTGTTTCATTAAAAATATCCTACTTTTACCTATGACAAAATACAAATGTCACAAGATATGCACAAGTAATAAGTTGCATCAAGGTCACCTCACTCAACATCTGGAAACACTTACGGAAGCACTTCCGTCGTGTTTCGGCCTACTTCCCTTGTGTTTCGGGCTATTTGCAGCGTTTTTCTAAATGCTGCGCATGTGTTGTCAAATTGATGAAGATGTTATCTTAATTTGCTTGCGTTTTCTCTTCTTGCATGTGTTTTCTGATGTTGCACTGCCGTGAGCTCTCAGGGCCACCGTACCGATGGCATCGGCAACAACAACAACAACTATTGGTGATGATCACCCATAACATAAGCACAACTAGCAGCACAGAAACCTTCAAATGCAATGCTACTGACACATGAAAACACTGACACTCCGACTCAACACCATATTCAATATCAATTTCAATCGATAGCAAAACAGAACAACATTATTTCACTCACCAAAGCACTTATTAGGCTATTTGAAGAGAAAGGCGGCCCCGTCAATATGGACAGCGACGTTCACTCGTCCAGCATAGACCCAACAGCATCCAGCTGACTATTGCTGCTCTCATCTTATCCTCTCACAAAGGTGTTTTAAATCCTTGTATCCCGTCCTCGACCAAATGCCTTCTCCACCGAACAGCAAACAAGGAAATCATAAGAGTGACTTCTTAGGGTCGATAGCCATTAGCCTTCTTTAGCATAGGCTACCACTCCACATTATATCTACAGTTCTCTTTTGCCAGCGGCAAAATCCGGTGGATCGTGGGCACCAAGGCGTTTTACTACCAATTTGTCTTCCAGACTAAGCGTCTCAAGTCTGTGCTCCAATAGATGATCTACTTCATTCATGTTGACTCGTTTTCGTTTGTGTAGCCTACATCGGATGTTGTTAGCGAGGTCTCTTCTTGCTACTGGACTTTTCGCGCTGAAGTAGGACAGCGATGACACCACACACGACAGCGAATGAACTGTGAATAATGAAATGACACTGTCGTGGAACGAGCCATATATGTCCATGGCGGTTCCTAGGGAACAGCCCCCTGTAGGATGTAAAAATCTCCGTCCACTTCAATAGAGAAATACTCTGAGCATGCGCATTTCAATTTTTCAAGTCCAATACACATTACATTGGGCTGAGGGGGCAAGATCCATTCTAGCCCCTGTCGGCACAAATGGCTCACACGGCTGCCGTAGTCTTACTGCAGAGACACAAATCAGACCAACGCAATCTGAAGAAGCAAGCTAGGGTTGACTAAAAATGAACTAAAAGCGCCAAACTTTATATATATATATATATATATATATATATATATATATATATATATATATATATATATATATATATATATATATATATATATATATATAGGCTATATATTTTTTTTCTTCTTGTGAGAGTAGGCGAGGCTTCAAATTGTATCAACAGTGTCCATATGGTCACTCCCACTCAGTCAGTCCCTTCATATCTTAGTTATCTTAATTAAAATTAATATTTTTGTTTTGAATACTAGAACTGTAAGTAAATGGGATAAACATTGTTGCTGAAAGAGATGATGAGACAGGACAAGCGAGAGGCAAAAAGAAAAGAAACGGAGGAAAAACATTAAAAGCTGAGATAGCACTTATCAAAGTAGTGTGAAAATTGAGTCTGGGAGTTTTGTCTGTGGCTGGCAGATGTGGTGAAAGGGAGCTTGTTGGCCATATTAATAGTGTGACATCCCTCTGGTACTTCCTGATTGCAAAGCTTCCCGGGATTTACGAGCATCACATTGCTTTACTTTATTTTCCTTTTGTTAAATACATTAAATATTAAATAAAGTCATGAGCTAAAAGTCATTCCTGGTCTCCTCTTTGTCCTTCCCATGATAATAGACAATGGACTAGTCTAGTTTTTTGGGAAGGTGAAGACAATAAGACCATGTCACAGTCTAAACATGTCAAACACAAGGATATTACACTGTCATAAAATAGGGTTGTTTTCACAGTAATTAGCCTACTGCTGCAACCTGACTATCATACGGTATGATCCTCTGTAATAAGCAGTCTCTCGGCAAACACACCAACATGAACCGAGACATGCGCACACATACAGCAAAATAATACATGTATTTGCTTGCTATTTTTTTTTGGGCTGCACAGTAAGGTCAGATTAATTTTTATTGCTTTCAGGGTAAGTGGTTCTCTTTTCATCCTCTTATAGGCCTTTCACACCAAAATGAACCAAGAGTCAGTTCCAGGCTGGTGTTGGGGTCAGTTCAAAACTGGTTACAGCCTTATCCCAGTTATGAACCGGTTGGTTTCACATCGACCGGAGACAGCCATGGAGCCGGCAAGAGAGCAACGTCATGACGTCACTGTAAACGTGTGTGTACGTCACCCGACGCCGCTGCTCTTGTGGCTAACGCTAAAGCTACCGCTAGCTTTAAGCACAACAACAGCGGCGAATACGTCTTATTTTTACACTTGTTGGCTCTCGCTTTGCTTTCTTAAGCAAACAGGACCCATACAGCGTATTCTCGCCGGTCAATTTGATCGCTACGTTCGGTAATTATGTTATGTTTACGTCTCGTAGTAGCGGTGTTTTTAAATATGGCGGGCATGAGGTTTGAGTTGCTCTGGTTGGTCAGGATAATCCCTCCCCCAACCGTTCGCGCAAGCAGTTCTTATCAAACCCTGCTCAATCCTGGGGTATGAGTTCCCCCGGTTTTTACGGCCCGGAGCAGGCTCTCTGGCGGTGTGAAACCAAAACACTGGCTCTAACTCCGAACAAGCCCAGAACTAGCTCCGATTTTGCGGCGGTGTGAAAGGCCTATTATAGGTTCATGACAGCTCTGCCAGCCCGGGAAAGACATCTCCATTTCTCCTGCTGATATGGACAGTTTTATCTTATTTTGTACATACAGGCTGAAAGGAAATCGGGTGTGATGCACTGACACACACACACACACGTTACACACACGTGACACACACACACGTGACACACACACACACACACACACACACACACACACACACACTATTAAAACAATTTGATCAGACACCTCTGCTCAGACAGGTAACAGCACTACGAAAGGCTTCAGATCATGATAGGATTTCTGCTGCTTTCATTACTATTAATGACTCTTTGGGAATATCCGTGCATGTTGGTTCCCTGTCAATTAAGTGCAAGACAAGCTCACCTCCTTCGGCCCTCTCCCACAACTGCTTTCTTTTCCCTTTTTTTCTCCAGAAATCAATTTTTTCTCCAGAAATCAATTCTCACTAGGCACTGACTCCATTATGGCTGCATAATTACTACAGTTCTGCCTCCATCCTTTTCTCTGAAAGAAACACCTTAATTCTGGGCCTGACAGTGATTATTGTTTTGATCCATCACTTGGGAACTGAAAGCTGAAAACACTCTTTACATTGCACCATACCACATCTGCATGCTGTGCGCTCATCTACCTCCAAAGCTACACATAATAGATGAGTTACTAAACGTTGACCCTGAAAAGCAGCGTTTTCCACTGTATATTATTAGTAGTAGGTTTGAATATTGTGATTGTATTTCTTTCCTATGTGTAGATCATGTCATTTTTCATGTTCACTGCACACGCCTGATGTGCGCCTGGATTATGTTCATCAGGTTTTCCACCACGCATAAACTACAATAGATCTTTTTTTGATTTACATACGTATGTTACTCTGCTCATATGCAATTTTGCATGGTTGTATGCTCACATGAGATTTCTTTCTATTTTCAATGCTTGTGTGTGTGTTCTTCATGCAAATTGTGCACACGTGAATTAATGCGAGATGTGAAACAGACGGCTAGAGCAGGGCTGGCAGCAGTATAAGTAGCAGGTATACTTTTCCTGTCTTTTCTCTCAAAGGCAATGCAAAGAACATGTAACATGACATGAAGATAAACAAGATGAAAAAGCAGATCGTATATATTAAAAAAAGCAAAGCCAATGGTAGGAAGACTGGCCAAGGGATCAGTAGGTTTCTGTCTATAATTGAAAATCTAATCCAGGCCTTAGCTAGCCAGACTGAAGGCAGAACAAGCCTCTCAGAGAGCTGATATTTCAGAAATCATTACTCCAGTGTGGAGGGACTGAGCTGCACCCCATCTCCCTGGCTCCCTGCTTGATCTGTACTTTCCCCCTGGAGAGCTGGACACTCCCAGATGGAGCATAGCCCATACTGTGTAGCTCTTCATTGAAGTCTGGACTGGTAAATGTCATTTCAATTCAACCCACACGTGTAACCTACACATGATACTGATTGCAAAAAACAATAATAAAATCGAATACATTTAATTTTTTAGGCCAAATCGGTAGTAGGTAGATTTTATTACTTTAGTGGCCTTAATTCACACAGGAGCAACCAAGATGTGAACTGAAAAAAAGGTATGATAACTGACATAGTGTGTCAATAAAAGTTGCAAGGAATGTACAGGATGGTGTCAACATTGAGCTGCAAACAACTGTGTGCCTGTCTTGCACAATCTGCTGCTGTGAGTTAGGCTACTATACTCACACACAATAGCAGACCGCTCTAACCGATTTTGCCATAGAGACAACTCTGACCATCAGATAGGGCATGTGGTCTATCTCAAAACCCCATGTTAGCACCCCTTATCAAGTATCATTACTCTACATTAATTACATTATCGGAGACATGATTAGAAGGCAAGAGTTTGGATCTTGGGTCAGTTGATTTAATCAAATTCCTAAATGATTAATTTTAATGAAAACCCTACTTTCTTAGCTTTTCCAATCACCAGCATTTAGGATAGGGTTCTATTTGCAGACCGATGGGGGATTTTTTTCTAGGATGGCGAGGGAAGGTTCGGTCTTGGCCACGCCCCGAACTCATTTCATTGGTCAAAAAAAAAAACGTTAATGTGAATTTTGATAAAATGATTTGCGTATTTTAATGTGTTTGGACTTTTTGTGTTTTATTTATAAGAGTTTATATTTTTAAGTGAAAAGCCTACTTGTGATAATTGTGAATTAACACTCTGAACCCTAGGGCTATTTTGGCCGTTTTGCATACTTTTGATCAATCCTTACTAAACTACAGTAAGAAATGTTTATCATGCCAAAGTTTGGTATCTTTTTGTTCAGAACACCCTAACCTATATGACCTGATAGTTATTTCTTTCATTTTGACATGTTAAATGATCATATTGGACCAAAAACCACATGATAAATGTAAAAACGGATTTAAAAAATATATTATTTCTACCATGGGTAACTCAAACATTCATATTGAATTTTTTTGAAAGCTGAAAATAAATACATGGAATGTTTTTATGGTAATTTAAAAGTTTGATTGAGGTGGCATCAACCTTCATACAAATTTTATGAACAAATAGCAGGTGAATACAAAGGGCGTTTTCCCCAAATTCCTCAAATTTCTGTCAATCATAATACAGAGGGCACATAAAAATTGTTTAAGCTTGCTGTGTTTGGTATATTTTGTTTCAGTAAAACTTCACCTACATTACCTGCCAGTTTTTTTTTCAATTTGACATAATATTTGAACATTATGGACCCAAACCACAAAATTATTATTTTTTTTTCATATATGCCTTTTTATTAAAAAAAGCTAGGCCTAGGTAGACCTATATAATAAAACATACAGTATATGGATACATATATGACAGGTATGTGTAAAGAACAGATTATTAGGCTACTGTGTCTGTAGGCTACACGTTATGAAGGCTGGCTGCTCTGTGTGTACTCAGTGCTTCAGTCAGACAACAATGGCTTTATGTAGCCTACATAGTCATACTTTGACTCTGAGGATGAACTGTCCTCCTCCTTCATGTCAAAGAACAAGCTGATAGCTTGACTTACGTTCAAAGTGTTCTTCAATATGACTAAAACATTCTCAGTAGTCTATCTTCAAACCTCTCAGTACCTCTCAATCTTCCTCCCCGTCTGTCAATTTTGTTAGCTAGCAGCCTCGTCTCTCTCTCGCATAGAGAGACTCTCCCACAGCTCCCGCCCCCTGTCACTCTTCTTCTTCGTCTCTTTTGGTGTAGCTTCGTATCACTCCGCCAACCCCTGCCCCTCCTCCTCCCCTCCCTGGTAAATGCAGCCTGTTGAGTAGGAACTAGTTTATGGCATCATTTTCTGATCGTAAAATGACAAAATAATGGCTGTGACCATCGAATTCTCATACCTTTGAGCCCGCGAAAATAAAATAGATATGTATCAACTTCAAACCGTTATATCTCTGGTAATACTCAATTTAAATGAAACAAAGACTGGCATATAGCTTTAAGCCAGTACTTTCGACACACACCGTCGGCGAAGTCCCCGCTTTAGTTTTTATACTGCGTCGGATCGAAGGTGATCACGTGATCAGCACGTCAAGTAACGCAATGCTGCGTGACCAGAGTTCCAAGGGTTAAAGAGACGGATTTCGGAAGATGTAGACAAAGCTTTTGTCAAGTTCTTCCCTCTTTCGTGCAGTCTCCACTTGAAGGAGTTGGATATCTACTAATGAATATGCCGGTATTCCCTTCACCAGATTAAACACCCCTAAATTAATATCAGGATGTTTTCATGTAAATATAGCCCGTCAAGTCTATTTGTTCCTTGTTTAAACCTGTTCCACTATAAAGTTTATGTGTTCATCGACCCCTGCACTTTTATATGGCAAAAAAAGACCAAAAGCCGATTTACACAATTCCCAAAAGGTTTTACTTTTCACCAAAAAACCTTCACACCATATATTACCTTAAAGGCTCTGGTTTTAAAGCATGTGACCCTTTGACCCCTGCCTATCTCCAGATCTCCCCCTGTGTTGATCCCTTAATGACCCTTACAATTGTCACTTCTAATTTTATCCTAGGTTAAGTCCAGATTTCAGACCTTTATCCTAGATAAGTTTTTAGAAAGGAGGAGATTAGATAATAGGTTTTTAATTATTCTGGTGGATGAATACCTCACATTTACCCCTGGCTTCAAAAGACTACCGTTAAGTCCTCACTAAGTTCATACACCTGGATGAGCTAGGCCAATAGATAAATGCAAATCCCTCCTAATTCAAGGAGTGTGTTTATGGGATGTGTATTCTTTGTTATCAGTAGTGTAGCCATAGTGTAGATTTGAATTGCTTACCTCAGAGGCGCCGCAATCTCTTTAAAGAAAAACCCTAATTAGGTCCTTGTTCCCAACTTTAAACAAAAAATTCAGGCCAAAGATTTATAACGTTTTCAAGAAATTTTATTCAACCAATATAAAAAGATTATATGTTCACAATATAGAAAGAAAAGATAAAATAAAATGAAAGGAAGGAAAATAAGTACCTACACTCCCATTAATGTGATTAATACATGTAGAGAAGTATAAGACTTAACTTATTTGTTTTATGTATTTTGTTCACATTGAATTTAGTTCATGAGTTCTCCAATGTCAAAGCTTGTTCACTGTCTGCCAACTTTAAATCCTTGACTAGATGGCCGAGCTTTCAACCAAAGTCATATAAACTTGAATTCCTTCAAATTTTTATAACAATGGTGATTTTGCAACACAAATAGTCAAGTAAAGTTGGTTCAACAATCTAAAACCGTGATGTTTGTCCACTGTCTACACAACTTTAAAAATCCTTGAGTAAATGGCCGAGCTTTCACCAAAGTCAAATAAATTTGAATTTCTTCAAATCCTTATAACAATGGTGATTTTGCAACACGAATACCAGGAAAAGTTGGTTCAACAGTCTAAAACAGTGATGCTTGATGCCATTCCACAAACCTGGTTCATCAATTAATTCCTATTAGTAACCCAAATGTTCCCTTACCAAACCTCTCAGAAAAAAGAAGAATTGGTTCAGAGCGTCACCCTCTTTTCAAGAACAAACAATGAACAGCCCTCAATTTTTCTAAGTATTTTGCACTCAAAAAGATTCAGAGTATTTCTTTCGAGTTTTTCTTCTAAGTATTTCGTCCATGCTAAAAGAACAAAAAAGTGGAACAGTCAAAACTTCCCCAAAAACCAGCAGCAGACCTTCTTGCTCAAAACCCTGGCCTTAAATAGTCTGAAGACAGAGAGAGTGGGTGTGTGTATTAGGAGGGGAGAGGGTGGGGGTAAAGATGAGGGTGTGTGTGTCCAGCTCAAGGACCCACTGCCCCCCTTGTCTCTCTCACCCCTGACCTGTCCCAGGACAAGCCCAGGCATGCCTTTTCAGAGAGGCCTTATGAATTCACAATTATGTATATATTTCAGGATAACAACTTGAATACAACACTTTTAGTGATTCTACCTTAATATTAAAGGTCACTTACCTTGCCTGTCTTATTAAAAATATCATACTTTTCCCTACGAAAACAAGAAATATACATTTCACATTCTCCTAAGAACAAGATATGTACAATGAAAAGTTGCAATATTCTTGCCTATCTCAACACTACGCAGAGTTGCTGGGCTTCACTCAAAATAACCACACTTTTCTTTTCCTTCTTATCTTCTTTTATTTTGTGATTTCAAGGTTTCAGGTAAGTAGGTTGTTTGCAAGTAGCAGGTAGGTTGTTAGGTAGTTAGTTAGGTGGTAGGTAGTTAGTTAGGTGAAAAACCTTTAGAAACAATAAACAAGAAAAAGGTTGTTTTCACAATGTTCTGGAAAATATACACTTTTAACAATTCTTGCCTTTTTCCTCTTAAATTAAACAAAGTGCATCATAAATTATCCCACTGTTATCATTATCAATGTATTGAGGGATTTTCTTAAATTAATATTACAGATTTTAAATATTTTACATTTACTTATCTAAATAATGTCACCATAATAATATAATTCCATCATAATAATTTTAACTTATTTATCTGTAATTTATAAGCTCACTATACAATCAACAATGTTCTTAACTTAAACAATCATTATCATTAAATTATGAATGAGAATCAAACATGACACAGACTGGCATTTATAGGGTTAACCACGGCACTGCCGGTTCGGCCCCGTGACTAACACTAGCAGCTATCGCCTGCACAAACATTTAATTTCTATTGTCCACAGTCTCTCCTGATGGGCTCGGTGTCTTACCGGCTGCCTCTCTGGCGTTTGTAGATTCGTTTGCACGGGATTAGATTTTTTTTTAACCGAGCGCTGCTCCAGTCGCGTCTTGTTCTTTTCACTTCATCAGTAGTTGTTGTGTGCCGCCTCTTTTTATAGTCCGTGCGGCAACTCAGACTGCCGAAAGGTTCCTTTCCAGCTTGCGACGTGAGTTTATTAATTATTTCTTTAGTTTGACTTCACAGCTTTGTTGCTTCATTCATCTTCTACCTCAACATCTACTTTTTACCACCGTCCTGGCCACTTGGGACTGGTAACAAACTGACTTATTTTAGTGTCTTCTAGCACCATAGCCGGTGGAAACTGTGTCTTTTTATTGTTTGACGTTGTTTACAACTTCATTCAGTGAGGGAAGGTGATTCACCGCTAGGTGATCGCCGCCAGGAAAACAAAACGAAGAAGAAGATCTGGGTGATCGCCGCCAGGAAAACAAAACAAAGAAGAAAGTAACGTATTTCCGGTGGGGCTCCGCTCCCCCATGGGTCTGCAAATAGGCAGTCTTGGCATTTAGGCTCATAATGCATCTTACGTTGTTTCCTGAATCGTTATGTTATTCAGTTTATTTTCTTGTATATCGGACGCATATCCTGAGCTTAAAGATACGTCCCCATAGAACATTACTTCATGAAGAACAAAAACCTCTAGTATCATTTAAAGATATCGACTTTCCAGTTTTTTTTAACCTTTATTTATACAGGTATATCCCATTGAGACCGAATTTTTTCTCTGGAGTTAAACACTCATTGAGGATTTGGTATCTGTGATGGCCACAGCCATGGCCACTCAGCTTTCTTAAAGTCGGTATGACAAGTAAGCTCGACAGAGAGGCTTTCAACCGGTTCAAAAGGTTTGGTTATGTTGCCTACAGTAAGCTCCTTGCAAAGGTGGAGGGGCCTTTTGAAGTGCAGAAGAAGCTGGGGCCCACAACCTATCAGGTATCCACTCCAGGTCATCAGCATGTTAGCCGTGTGATTTATGTTAACCTCCTCAAGGAGTGGTTCCCAAGGGCTGAAGTGTTACTGATTAGAGATGTAAAGGAAGAAGAGGAGGCCGATGACCAGTACCTGCCCGAGCCAGTGTCAACAGAGCTTCATTTAGGTCATCTTTCAAATGATCAGCAGTCTCAGGTAAAACCTTGACTTCATCCAGACATATCTAAAGAATACCCAGGGCGCACAAACCTTGTGGAACATGACATTGTATTAAAACCTGATGCAACAGTAAAACGTATGAGTTACAGGATACTATAGTGCCTCCTGTTGTCCTTGAACCACCATCCTAAAAAGTCCTGGTTCAGCTCTCTGTATTCCCCGTCGTCATCGGCGGAAATGAGGCCGACGATTGTAGAGTCGTCAGAGAACTTTTGCAGGTGGCAGTTAGCAGAGTTGTGGTTGAAGTCCGATGTGTATATGGAGAAGAGGAATGGAGCCAGAACGGTTCCTTGTGGGGCTCCCGTGCTGCAGGACACCCGATCTGACTCACACTCCCGAATCCGCACATACTGTGGACGGTTGGTGAGGTAGTCCAGGATCCATGCAGTCAGGTGGTGGTCCACCCCGATCTGCTCCAGCTTGTCCCTCAGAAGTAAAGGCTTGATGGTGTTGAAGGCGCTGGAGAAGTCATAGAACATGACTCTCACAGTGCTTCCAGCCTTTTCCAGGTGAGAGAGGCATCTCTGCAGCAGGAAGATGACGGCGTCATCCACCCCGATGCCAGACTGGTAGGCGAACTGAAGTGGGTCCAGGGATGAGCTCACCAGGGGGCGGAGATGGGCAAGGACCAGCCTCTCCAAGGTCTTCATTAGGTGGACTGTCAACGCCACCGGCCGGTAGCTGTTGAGGTCCTTGGGCCGCGGGGTCTTTGGTACCGGTACCACGCAGGACGTCTTCCACAGCTCTGGTACTTTCCCCAGCCTCAAGCTCAAGTTGAAGATGAGCTCCGCTATCCCGCACAGCTGGTCTGCGCAGGATTTGAGGAGCCTTGAGCTTATGCCGTCTGGACCCGTGGCCTTCCTCACCTTGATCCTCCTCATTTCCTTCCTCACCTGGTGGAGGGACACTCTGGGGGGTGGGGTGCTGTGAGGTGTTGGAGTGGGGGCGGGTTGCTGGTTGAAGAATGCTGAGTATGAGAGGTGTGAAGGGGAGCCGAGTGCTGTGGAAGGGGGGGAGGTAGAGGGGGGGCAGTAGTCCACAGGGGGTGCAGATGATGGGGGTTGCAGCAGCAGGGAGGTCTGGGTGGGGGGAGGGGTGGATGGCTGGTCAAATCTATTAAAAAATAAATTCAAATCATTCACCCACTTTTGGTCCCCCTCAGGCTGTTGGTTGGGCCCCTTGAACCCAGAAATGGCCTTGAGGCCCTTCCAGACCCCGACGGTGTTCTTCTGCTGCAGCTGGTCCTCCATCTTCGTCCTGTAGACATCTTTCCCCTCCCTGATCTTCATCCTCAGCTCCCTCTGCACAGTCCTCAGCTCCACTTTGTTGCCAGATCTAAAAGCCCTCTTTTTCTCCTTGAGGAGGGCCTTTATCTCTGGAGAAATCCAGGGTTTGCCGTTTGAGAAGCACCGCACAGTCCTGGTGGGTACGGTGTTCTCCACACAGAAGTTAATATAGTCCGTGATGCAGTCGGTGAGACCGTCGATGTCTTCCCCATGGGCATCACTGAATACTTCCCACACAGTTGTTTCGAAACAGTCCTTCAGAGCCTCCTCGGCACCATCGGTCCATCGTCTAACTGTGCGGGTCACAGCTGGCTGCTTCTGTGCAAGAGTGGTGTACACAGGCAGGAGGTGCACCAGGTTGTGGTCAGATCGGCCCAGGGGAGGGAGTGGTGTTGATTAATATGCCTCCTTGGTGTTGGCATAAAGAAGATCCAGTGTCTTATTGTCTCTGGTGTGGCATTTGACATACTGGGTGAATGTGGGCAGAGTGGAGGACGGAGGGGCATGATTAAAGTCCCCAGAGAGAAGGAGGAGAGCATTGGGGTGTTGTGTCAGCAGCCTGCTTGTCACCGAGTGGATGACGTCACAGGCCGCTTCAGCGTCAGCAGAGGGGGGGATATACGCAGCCACCATGATAACATGCGAGAATTCCCTTGGCAGATAGTGTGGCCTCATGCTAACAGCTAACAGCTCAATGTCCTTAGTGCAGGTCTGCTCCTTAATAGTGATGTGCCCAGAGTTACACCATCTATCGTTCACAAACACTGCCAATCCTCCTCCCTTCCTCTTTCCGCTCTCCGTTGTCCTGTCCGCCCGTATGATGTGGAACCCGTCCAGCGCAGCGTGCGTGTCCGGAGTTAGCTCAGTTAGCCAAGTCTCCGTGAACACCATGAGGCTACACTCCCGGTATTCCCTCTGATGGCGAGTCAGCGCCGCTAGCTCGTCCATCTTGTTAGGGAGAGACCTCACGTTTCCCATGATGATGGAGGGTAGGACGGGTTTGTAGCGTCTTTTCCTGGCGCGACGTTCCGCCCCCGCACGGCTTCCCCGTTTCTTCCTCCTCAGCTCGCGGGGAACATCGGGTCTCTCCTCGGGTAGTAGCACCGCCGTGTCCCGGAATGCTAACAGCTGGTCCCTTGAGTAAACAACTGGACCATGGCTGCGCGCTGGGTCCCCAGACACGGAGGGGAAAATTGAAATTAACAACAGGTAGACCACGACAAACTTGACGTGTCTAGCTGCCATACTGCACCGATTAAGAAAGGTAGCAGAAAAGCAACAAGAAGTAAACAAAAATAACATTATATTGGAAAAAGCTCAGTAGTGAGCAGGAGCTGCTGTAAAGGGCAGCCACTCGTGCGGCGCCGGAAGTCAAGTAAATCAAATTTCCGCTAGAGGGCGCTGTTATTAAGCCCCGACTGAAGAAAGTTTGAGAGGCCACGCCCCACACACCGTAAGTCCGATTGACTTGAAATTTCTCCCACAGGTGTATTTTAGGGTGCTCTACAAAAAAGCCTCTTGGATCATTAAAGTCAACCTGGAAATATTTTCGGCTAATTAGCATACACTGAAAAACAGGGTTTTATTCACAACTTTGTCAAGTTTTACTTTATCAACACCAAATGTCTCACGAAGCCCCGGGGGACTATATCCACCTATTCGTAGGATAGCTTGGAAAACATGGCCGCCATTGACTAAAACGTTTATGCAGGGGCAGGGCTTAATAACAAATTGGCCATAACTAATTGACCATAGGTCCTATCATCATGAAACTTGCAGGATATGTGCAGAAGACATGTGGTAACATGGCCCTCTAAGCTTGTCGAGATTAACCCATAGGGGCCCCCACAAATGCGAAAACCATCATTCAAAAATGCAATGTTTGACAGGCCACGCCCCTCGCCCCCTGACTCTGATTGACTTGACATTTCTTACACATGTACAGCTCATGGTGCTCTACAATAAAGCCTCTTGGACCATAGGGGTCAGCCATTATTTTCTTTCTTCCCTAACTTACATGACCTGAAATACAGTGAAGTCACATTCACTCTGTGGATTTCCAACCTATCATCACCAAATTGTATACACAGCATCAGGGGACGGCCACAACTCGGGACTGGAGTTCGGAAAGCCCACGGCGGCGGTTCGTAGAAGCGTTCTGGCCCGGCCGACGAGCGGGGCGCCGCCGAAGCGGGGATTGGCGGCCTGCGCAGGGCTGCCCGTACTTTCAAAATCTCCGCAGGATTTTCTAGTTTCTTTTGCTGCCGCTTTCTTCCACTCTCACATGTGTGTGCCTATCCACGGGGTATATATGCGCTAATGGGCTTGATTACTACTTGGATACACTTGTTGCCACACACACACCCCCACACACGATACATGCGTAGCCTAATTCCACCTGTGTGGGGGAGACCACGGGGCGCTGTGTGTGACTTATGCGCTGATAAAGAGGTGGGTGTTCGATTCGCCTGGCATCGATTTATTCAGTTTCAGCACCACTGCGATGGACAGCTCCCACCAAAGAACTTATTTCACTTCATATTACGCGTTCTCCAAAGAAGGCACTTAAGAAGCCATCTGGGAAACACCCGTATCTTAACACTCCTTCTTTGGCGAACCCTTCTTTGGTCCCAAAGAACGATCGAATCTGGGAAACGCGGCCAATATTGTTTGAGCCAAACATGAAGTTGGCGTGCGCGGCTGAATTTGACGTCACCAAATCGAGGCGAAGGCATGGGACCGGGGACAATACATTGTTTCCCAGCGGTCAGGTCGGAGTCGATTAGGGTTTTAAAATCAGTTTTAAGACATTCTGACTTTTCTGACTTAAGGTCATTTGAGCCGATATGTGTCACGACTATAGATGCAGCGGGATTACTGTGGATAATGTGTGGAAGCACTGAGTTGATGTGGGATACCTGGGCACCGGGATAGCAGAAGGTCTCCGCCCTCGGCAGGAGAACTTATCGGACCATGGATGAGCCAACGAGGAGGCACTGGGGTTCCGCTGTTCGGCCTTGCTGCGCTGCAGAGCAACCATGTGAAGGCCGGGCTGGATCATTAGCCTGCAGTGTTGATGCCCGCGGTCCAGAGCGGCAAAGCTGCGTAGGTTGAGCCGGGCGTCTGGTGGATCCTTCTGAACGTCTGATGATGGCATCCTGCAGAATCCCACGTCGGTTCTCTCCCGTGTTGGAACGACGAGACGTCTGGGAAACACCGGCCACAGGTGGAGAGGAGACAGCGGCGGCGGGCAGCGAAGTGACAGCGGAGGTGGAGGACGAGGTGGCGCGTGCCATGGCAGTGGTGGTATCCCTGTCCACAGGTGAACCGTGGCCAACTGGACATGGCTGGAACCGGGGAGGAGAGCTAGAGCCATTTGCCATTGATGGCAACTCCTGTAGGCTCATAACTTCGAATCTGTTGCCAAGCTCCAGGCGCTGCGGTGCTCGGGGAGTCCGCGGACGACCACAATGTTTACCCTTGCGGGCTGTTAACCAATTTATCGGTTTAACAGGGGTCGAGCTCAGCGGGAATTGTCCATCCCCTTTGTTGACAGTCGCTGCCAGTTTAGGTTTTGCACCAAGTAGACTCCACTGATCGTTGGGTTTGGCTAACACAGGCCCGGGCACAGTGACAGGAGAAGAAGATCCCACAATGGCGGAGCCGGACCACGGGAGAGTAGGATCATCGCCTGTCATGCAGAGGGAGCCGCAGCCAGAGGATCTTAGGGCGACAAGGTGCTTCATTTGAGTGGAAGCAACAGAGGATAGCTCCATGATGATGTCGTTTTTACCCCTGAGTTCAGCTTGCAGACCAGAGATCCTCTCCTTCAGTCGGCCTAAGGTAAGGTTGCATTCACACGTTTGTAGCATGGTGGTAGCTGGTGCTAGCTTGCTTAAAGGCTAAATATGTAATTTTCTAATTTTCTTAGAAAACAATAGATAAAATATACAAAATAATTTCAAAGACACCTCAAAACTTGATGAAATATCACAGTATCTCTGAATTGAAAATACACTTCTGCTAGCAGAAATATTGATATTAAGGAATTTTCCGGGGGTCTAAAGCCCTTGAAAGTTCCCTTTTTTCCTTTCTTTTCTGGTACCCTGATTTATGTCCAGGTCCTGGCATCACTGAGCTTGCTAGGTTAGCTAGCTCATCATCAATGCATGCAACGGTTTTGAGGGGGAACTTTTAGTTTTCAATATAAAATGTGATATATTTTACCCAAGTAACAATGAATAAAAATGTTTCTTTTATAGAAAGTTCTCTTATAGCGTTCATAATAAAGGTTGGCTAAATTAGGTAATCTGCAAAAAAAAAAAGGCTGGGCCCTAGAAAGCTTTCCCACTTTCTACCCCTTATGGGCGGCCCTGAATTTACATGATAATACTCTGACTTTTTAAGTCGATAATTGTAAAAAAGGAAACAAATTGGGTGTACCAGGCACCGTCAAGAACACTGAAAAAAAAAGAAACTGGCAATGAATGGGGTAGAGGGGCCCACACCGATATTATTTCAGGGGGCCCAGAATTCCTCTGTGTCACTGGCTGCTTTGGGAATAAAAGGAGAGAAACTCATGGTGTGGCCCCCATCTTCCCCTGACCTCAACCCTATTGAGAACCTTTGGAGCATCCTCAAGCAAAACATCTATGAGGTTGGGAGGCAGTTCACATCAAAACAGCAGCTATGGGAGGCTAGTCTGACATCCTGCAAAGATATTCAAGCAGAAACTCTCCAAGAACTCACAAGTTCAATGGATGCAAGAATTGTGAAGGTGACATCAAAGAAGGGGTCCTATGTTAACATGTAACTTGGCATGTTAAGATGTTTTTGATTGAAATAGCTTTTGATTTCACTAAATATGACCTCCACATTCTGCAAATTCAACAAATGACCATTTTTAGTTGTTTACAACCTATAAAATGTTTTGAAACTCTGTTGTGCATAATGATTTGGAACAGTGCATTTGGAGTTTTTTATTTTTGAAAAAAATACTTTTATTATTGGGAGGTTTGTTCAATAAAATTCGAAATATACTCTAATGGTTGATGACTTGAAAATTATACTGACTGTGATTTGCATCGACTATTTGGAAAATCTGTGAAAATCTAATTTGCCTTTCATTTGGAATGCAGTGTACTTTCGAGAATCAATATTAGACTCAATATAAATCATATGCATCATAAATGACATAATTTTTAATGTGAATTATCTATGAAAACTCTATGTAGAAAGATAGGGCTTTTAAAAGCAGCGCTGCAGCAGTTGAGACGTTGTATGTGTGTCCGAAAAAAGCGCGAGAAAGGCAGCAGTAAGGTAAGACGACGCGCTCCAGAGGTAGACGCAGGATGTGTGTGGAGGCCGTTAAGGTGACGTCGGCAGACTGCCAGCCACTGATTGGCCAGAGACTCCCGGCTGCATTCTTATATACTCCCAAACTCTCTGGGACTTTTCAAATGTATCTTTTTTTGTCGCGTTCTCTGGCTCTCTTTAATTTGATTTGCATCACAGATTCGAAAAAATGTAATGAAATGTCCATATATTCGCTAAGCTCACCCAGTTGTGTTGGTTGTTGGGGATGTTACTTTAAACATACTGTACACGACAGGAGACATGTAGGGCAGCTAGCAACTGTATAAAACCCATCTCTTCTCCTCTGCCTACCCCTAGATTACCCACCAACCCAAACCCCATCTACTCTACATGTTGTTTTTGTTTGTTCATTGTTGTGTTATGTAAAGCACTCTGAGTGCGAGAAAAGTGCTATATAAATAAAATGTATTATTATTATTATTATTATTATTATTATTATTATTATTATTATTATTATTATTATTATTATTATTATTATTATATAGCCTTGTTAGCCAGCTGGGACAGAAATGATAGCGACTGATTACATTACAAGCCTCGGACTGCACTGATTACCTCAATAAATTATTCAGGCTGAGACACGGCTTGGTTTTGCAAACACGTATCCTGAAAAAATCACTAAACTGTCAACTTTAATATGCCCGTGTTTACGTGCATAGGGATGTACGTGACGCATCCCTACAGCTGACTGAGTGGCAGAGTCACACATTGGGACAACAATCTTCCCTTTTAATGGCCCGTAGCAATATTCTTCTACCTCTTTTAGCAAACAGATAAAAGAGGGGTTTAGGGTATTTCTTAAACATTTTCAATCCGTATTTTTGGTGATTGGTTCAGGCAGGGGTTGACACTAAGGTTTCAAAAGCACTTGCCCATAGGGCAAGTACAGGTAATGTTTTACTTGCCCGAATGTTGTGTTCACTTGCCCAAAAAAAGCTAAAAAAAAATGTAAACAGTGATATATGCTTATTAAAATATACATTTTAGCAAACCTTATCTCTTAAATGCAAACACTGCATACTTGTTTCATCCTGACCACATACAACCAACAACAATTCATATACAGTAAGCCTAGATATCATGACATCACACATACAGCCAATAGCTTGGTCCTGCTGCAGCATCGTGAAAGGGCCTCTTTTTGCCATGCACCTGGCCTGGTTTTGGGGGCAGGGCTCCAGAGTGCGCCTAATTTGGGCGCACATGCGCCCAAAAATCTGTGGAGTGCGACCAGATATTTCCACTGGTCGCACCAGTGCACCTGAAATTGATCACGTCATATTACATGTAATATTGGGTGTTGTGCTGCACGATTCATCTAATTGCGATGTGAGCAGCTAGTGCAATTACATAACCGCAAAATTGGCTGCTGCGATTGCGATTCAATGTAGGATAAATGTGCGCGCGTGTGTCTATACGTTCCAACTGCTCCTCTCGTCTTTTTGGTAGCGCCCCTCTGACACAGTGTGTGTGTGTGTGTGTGTGTGTGTGTGTGTGTGTGTGTGTGTGTCGGTGTGTGTGTGTCGGTGTGTGTGTGTATCTGCGCGCGCACCTACACGGCGTGCAAGACGGTTGCCGAGTCGACAGCAGAGTAAACAAACAAACATGGACGCCGACGCGCAGCAGCATCCACGCTGAACTGTGACGGAAAACAAAGGCATATAAAAGAGTTGCCTACCATGAACTGTCTTTGGGTTGAAAAAAACTCCTTCAACTCAGTATCCGTCTACCTGTAGTCCAAAAAAATAAAAAAAATGCGCACAGCTGCTGCTGCAGACGGGCTCGGAGAGTCGGCACCGTGCGCATCAACAGTCATTCAAAGCAGCGGTAGTTATCATACAACCGGACGGTGTAGAAAGTCCTGTCAGTTAAAAATAGTTATCCAGTTTTCAAATCCATGTTAAAATCGGCAGGATATAGCATGTGATATAGAGCTAGATAGCTTAAAAAAAAGTTGCTAACGGTGTCAAATGTGTTGTGTTCAGGTCACCTCGGTAATATAAATTTTAGGCAAAGGTAAATAAAAGGTCATCATGGTGTGTTCAAATGTAACAAAAAAAAAGAATTTTTGGTTTTTGGAGAGAAATTTTAATAATACAGTTTTGGTGAAAAACTTGTTTTTTCAGCAATATAAAATAGATAGTAGCCTAACTATGGAATTATGACCTGTTTAACATCCTATCTTGAGCTCTGATCATCTTATGGGCAATTAAAGCAATAATACCAGTTATCTTTCAACAAAATAATAGAAAAGTATGGATAGTGGTATCGATAAAGACCCGGATCGATAAGGAGACTCGATAATGCTTATAGAGACTATTGTCTTTGGAGGAATGTATTTATTTTAATGGGGAAGTATTTTTTTATTTTATTACATTTTTTAACTATAAATTTTATTATTTTGAAAACAGTATAGGCCTAGTAGAAGCTTTATTTTTTATATTTTCACTGATTCTTAATATGTGCTTGTTTTAAATTGAGATCAGGTATCGAAGCTGTCAATATTCTCAAATCTTCCTTGAAAACCAAGAAAGTAGAATCATAATAGCCTACCATTTATTATATTGCGTCGCAAATCGCAATATTGGCCACTATAATCGCATTTCTCCAATTCATGCAGCACTAATTTGGTGCACCCAAAATATATGCTGGTGCACCTAGATGAAAAAGTTAGGCGCACCGGTGCACCCAATGAAAAAAGTTAGTCTGGAGCCCTGTGGGGGTCTCAGAAAACTCAGTCTAGCTCAGAGTCAAGCTGAATGTTAGCTTCTACACAAATGTGTTCAGAAAAATGTGACTTATTTTACTTATTTAAAACGGTCACATTGTGCCAAAAAGTGATCGTCTGCCATAAAATGATTAAAGTCCACCATGTTAAAGCTATTGCCCAGTTATACTGTAAGTAGGGAGGGGGATCATTAATTTCTTTTCATATTGATACCATTATAAAGACTCCACAAACCAAATCTTTATTGATACTTTTCTATTATTTTGTTAAAACAGAACTGGTATTATTGCTTTAATTGCTTATAAGATGAGCAGAGCTATAAGGATAGGACTTTAAACAGGTCATAATTCCATATTTAGGCCTACTTATTATTTTATATTGCTGGGAAAACAAGTTTTTCACCCAAACTGTATTATTCAAGCTTCTCGCAAAAAACTAAAAATAATTTTTTCTTGATGTTACATTTGAACACATCATGATGTCCTTTTATTGTCCTTTGACTAATAACCATTTTACTGAGCCGACCTGAACACATCACATTTGAACGTTTGCGATTGTTTTTTGAGCTAACTAGTTATTATCCTGCAGATTTTAATATGGATTTAGGGACTTGCTAAACAGTCTCTCGTTTGTTGATCACCGCTGTTTTGAATGAATGATGAGACGGTGCCGAGCCCGTCTGCAGCGGTAGCAGCTCAGCGGACGGGTTTTTTTTTTTTTTTTGGAGACGGAGTTGAAGCGGGTTGAAGGAGTTTCTTCAACACAGTCGAAGGTACAACACTTTAGTTGAAGATGACCCGACTACTCGATATTTAAAATTACATCATGTGCCCTACTGGACTCCATAGCGGTATCGATAAGCTCAAACGTTAGGCCTATTGATTTCTGGGTTTTGAATATAGCGGAACCAGATCCGTATAGCCTAATTAGAGCCGGCTTTTGGAACGTAGACAGCGAAACTGCGCGCACACAGGCTGTTCTGTGTGTGTGTGTGTGTGTGAGTGAGTGAGTGAGTGAGTGAGTGAGTGAGTGAGTGAGTGAGTGAGCGTGAGCGTGATGCTGCTGGCTGCCGCGCGCAGCTGCTCAATTGCAAATATAGCATAGCCTATCTATTTTGTGTGGGTTAGCGGGAAACAAATTGTTTTGCGGACTCTAAAACACATGAATAAATAGCCTAGACTACTGACAACCCCTCTAAAATCCACTTTCCCGTCTGGGAAACCAAAAAGCAATCTCAACTTTCCCGAACATTATTTTCACTTGCCCCGGGCAAGTGGGCAACCGTTAGTGTCAATGGCTGGTTCAGGTAATAGTACAACAACTGCTCTTAATTTCTGCTTTGCTACTTGGCTCCGGAGTTGGCTTTCTGCCCCTTTGTACGACGACCCTGCCCATGTTCAGGAAGTACTATATGCAGTGGAAAACGACCCGTGTTGCTACCAAACCAAGTTGAGCTGAGTCGAGTTGAGTCGAGCTACATGTGCGTTGGAAAAGCGCCATAATGGACTCCTGGACAGTTCTCTGCAGCTTGCTGGGAATAAAGGGGCGGCGCCTGAGAGAGAGCTTTTTTACACGGGAGGTGGCCTAATAGGACCCTACCAACTCTTGCCATGGAAGAGGGGGAGATCTTCATTCCTTTTTAAGATACATTGTGACTCCTCTTGCCTTTCTGCTTGGTTCCTCACAGTATTAAATACATATTTTTTTTAAAGTGCCGAACACCGCCATTCTAGCCCCTATTTGACACAACTATGCATTTCCCCCTTCGCAAATTGATAGTGTTTTTTTCAATCAGGGAAAGTAGAGGTCTTGTTACTACTATTAAAGAGGACCTATGATGCTTTTTGACTTTTATGACCTATAAACGTTGTTATGATGATTCATAGTCATGCTTAACCATACTAAATTATCAAATAATGACTTACATGCATTTCGACGTATTCCCTGCTGACCGTCTGGGGTGTCTGTGCAGAGCACTAAACACTATTCTAGCCAGTCGAGAAGTCACGTCTTCAAAGCGGTCTACCCTTTCATAATTGGTGACGTCGCATAAAAATTGGTGATGTGACCACGCGGATGTTTCCATGTATGGTAATGCTGTCACTTCCCTGTTCGCGTCTGCCTCGCGCCCTTATAGGTCCATGCTCGCGCTTCCCGCCACTGAAAGTGTTTCGGAAGGAAGGTAACCAATCACAACGGAGTGGGGTTTGCAGGAGGGGGGGGGGAGGGTAGCGGAGATGGCCGATGCACAGGCGGAGGGAGCGGAGATTGCCGAAGCACACACACTCAAGTGTTGACAGGATGTGCTGGATCGCCAAAATAAGAGAAAGAGCTTCCCGAAAATCTACATAGTTTTTTGTGATGTGATTCGTGTCAGGTTGCTCTATAGCAGTGTAAAACAAGAAATTAAGACCAGAAAAGTAGTATAATAGGTCCTCTTTAAGGATTTGTACACAGATAATGTATTCTCTTCATTTGCTCAGCTGAGGGATAGATCCACTGAACACACAACTAAACCTGATACCAAAGAAATAGTCTCTAAGTTTGTAAACTTGTTTGCAGATCACACTGCCCCGTCCACGCAGCATCTGAGGGAGACCGGGGAGAGAGAAATAGGAGTAGGAATTTCAGAAGATGCTTGGGCCAAGTGTCTACACAGCATACACTCTTGCTCGATCAACTCTAGGCACCAATAAATTCAGTATAAGGTTGTTCATCGGCTCTATTATCGTGTGTTAAATTACATTCATTGTCAGTGGCGAACTTAGCCATTTAGGGGCTCCAGACGAACAGTCTTTTCGGGGGCCTTGCATCTAATGTACCTTGTATCGCGCGTAATGAGATACTCCATACAAGGAGTCACTATCTTTTTTTTATTTTGGATTGGACTACTCAGGTACATGTCAGAGATCTAAGATGATCACACATCACAGGGTCAAACTGAGCCATTAACTGAACCTGACCAAAGACCAGTGTTGGGAAAGTTCTTTTTCTACGTGAACTAGTTCAAAGTTCAGTTCACACCCTTTAAAATGAACTAGTTCAGTTCATAGTTCATAATTCAAAATTCTGAACTAAGTTCACAGTTCAAAAATTAACTAGTTCATAGTTCTTTTTTTTTAATATGTTGCTGCAGGCTATTATTTTTCTAAATAATTGCCACATACCATATAGAACCACAGACAGAAATTATTTCAATAACATTCAGTCCACACTAGAAGCCAGCTGCAGCTTTTAACCCTACAGTATATTCTCAAAAACCTGAGGAAAAAGTTGCTGTTTGAATGATTTCAAATTAATATTTGAAATATAATATTTAATGAAGAATTATTCAAACAAAAACGGTTAAGGTGCAAATGTTTTTCCATTTTTATAATTTTCCAAACCTGGAAACAATTCACATGAAATGTCATTCAAAGAAAGCAATACTGGAAAAATGTAGGCTACCAGGCAGGTTCTACAAACAAATTAGCCTACAACTTAAACTAGGAAAACCCTCAAGGAGACCATTCTAAACTGCAGTGTAGGGCCTACTGTTAACAACAAAGTCCAGAAGATGTGTTGACATACTTATTAACACAAACACAATCTGAGGTAGGTAACAATCATACGAAGAAGAGAGTATAGCCTGAGGCTAGGTCCATGGTCTGAGTAAGTGCTGCTGCATTCATTTGTTTTTGTTTTTTTCCGCGGTGTTTCGCATCTTGATGACGCAGCGGCGGTGCGACGCTGTGGTGGCATGTGTTGCCAGATTGGGTGTTTTTCAGCTACATATTAAGGGCTGTTTACGCTGTCTTTTAGCGGGGGTTTTCTATGGATATCTGGCACTCGGTGAACGATTGAACGACTGTAAGAGCGCCGTTCACAAACGCCAGAATGAGCGCGTTCGCAAAAACATTCATGAGGCAGAAATATATACGTTCATATATATTTGGCGGTATGGTTCTGATTCGGGATCTCCACACCCTCCACGCGCCCGTGTGGAAAGCTTTAAGGCAGAGAGAGCCATCCCTCTGACCTCCATGAGCTACATGGATTACCGAAGGTGAGGAGATCTGCAGCAAGGACCCCCCCAACCGACCAAACGACAACCTCCCTGACCCGCCAGGAGTGCACATGAAAGCCAGAGCAGAGAGAGCTCCTCCCTGCCCTTCCGAGGACAACCGAGCCTTAGGGGGACGCATGTCACCTCCGTTTAACATGAGCAACCTGGAGCCGGGGTCAGGGACAGCATGCCCCCTGCCCCCCATGACAACGTAGAGTGGCGACAGGAGGTGCTGACTGAGCCCTCAGTAGGAAGCCAGATAGATAAAATACCTTAGTGAGGCTATTTAAATCTATACAAAATGATACAGTTATTGAATAACAGGGTGGACTAATATCTAGGCACACAAAGACAAATCATATAAGCCCTGATTATTTGAATGAGTCAGCAATAACACGGCACCCATGGATGCTTTTGAGCGTAGATTATATTTGAGGCCCGGACCGGAGGTGATATTTATAGGCAGATGAAGACCCACAGCCCAAAGCTTTGAGCGTTGACACAGGAGCTACCAGTGCTGCAGATGATGCTGCTCTGCACAGAGCATGAGGAGTGGAGCGCTCAGCTGGAGCCCACAGTATGGCAGAGGAGGCGAGGGCAGGAGGCAACCAGGCTCCAGCTCTGGGCACAGGTTTCTCCTCCGTAACGAAGAGGCTCACGATGCTGGATTGAGGTGGGCTTCACCAATATCGAATCATAGGAGAGGACAGAAAACAGACTTAGATTCAGCAGTTAAAATGATGTTCCCTCCTTATTCCCATCAGGTTATAGGTATGCAAAATAAGTGAGGTTGACAGGTTGTGATCAAATAGCAAAACTGCCAAACAGCAAATGGGATTCTTCAAGCACATCCCCAGTTCAGGAACATTGATGTGAGACAGTGGCTTATTTTTTACGCTATAGCCTGTATGCTGTATATTTGATATATGCATTTATTTAATTTCCCATTCCGTAAGGCGGGCTTGTCTCGGGCAGCAGACTAAAATGGCCGTCCCCGCACTAGCTGCAAGCATGCATGCATTACAATTATGGTATTTGCATATCCTGGGAATCAATTACATTATTTTATTTAACAACGAAGATGGCTGCAGATACGTTGTTTGAAACGACTTTGGCCTCGACACTTATCGATTGGACTCAGCTTCCTTCAAATATGCATTTGCCAGGCCGTTTAGGCAACTTTTTTTTTATAATTACCCTCTTGTCACTTGTTCATGCTCTGATTGGTTGTATGCTATCCAATTGCATGCAGTGGTATTTGAAATGCATGCGTTGGTGCCTTCCCTTGGTTGGAAGAGGAAGGTCTAAACTCATTGCCACCCCTACATCATTCCAAGATGTGGGTATACATTTCCAGCTAGTATTTGCACACTCGTTGAAGTTTAAACACATTGCGTAATAGGCTATGCAGCGTGACCTACGGCTAGGGTTGAGTACAGATTCAGGCAACGAGCCGCATATTAACCAGGGCTTGATGCCCGGTGAATGGTCTGAAAAGATATTTCAACGACTGGCCTGATTCACCCTTCAAATCAATAGCAGCATATAATCATTATATACACATGACAGAGTTCCTCCTACGATGGGAACTTGCAAATGACATCTCTAAAGGCCCCAAAAGCAACAAACAGCTGAGGTTAAAGTTTTGAAAGCAGTAGCTATCTTTGAGCATGAGACATCTCCAAATCATTAGCTATGTTCGACTATCACTCAGCTCTGAGCATAGCAATACACATACATTTTTAACGAGATTATGTCATGAGGGGTAGCGGCTAAGCCCTGTCCGAAGCCACTACCGGGTTGTTAATGTGGATGGTTCCGACGTGCGCTCAGTAAACCATACCATACACTAGTAAAAGTCAAAACTGTTTCCTTCCAGATCAAACAACACCTGATTCCCTGTTTTTCTGGGTTAAATGACTACTTGGGCTGGCTGCCTTAACCTCAGCCACACCCAATACAGCCCCCTAGTGTTATGGAGCACAAAACAGGAACGTAACAGATAAATGAATATGGCTCCTACATGAGGCGTAACATAGGCTATTGCGCTCGGAGATAGGAGAGACTGCAGCGGCGGTGGTGTGCACCATTTAATGAGCCACACTGATAAGACGAAATCACATACCTTTACCCATACAGTCTATGCTTTACCACGACTGTATCAAAGCTTCATCCAATCAAATAAACAGCCACAAGTCTGTTTAGTTAGCCTTCGTCATCCCTGAACCATGCAGCCCGTTACGGGCTATTAAAGAAAAAAAAAAAAAATCATATATATTTATTTTTATTTTTTTAATTGAAACGCATGGAGGGGATGCGTCCCCCGTAACAGTAAAAACAGTACAGGGGTCGAAACACTTAAATATCCCTCCTAATTGTTTGTATTCATCCCCACTTATTAAACTTGCGAAGTTCGGCTGGCCTCTGCCTCTCGTTGCAGACGGCTGGTCAGCCTCCCGCAGTGCAGCAGGCCAACCTGGTCTCACGATTTTTCGTGGTACAGTGCACGACATTTAATCTATTGCATCGTGTTTGTCCACACGAAAACATGAGTTTTGTCGTGTCGGCTAGCACGACTTTTTTAACCAATAGAACGTGACTTTTAAGAGTTTTTTAACCAATAGAACGTCAGTTTTGTCGTGTCGGCCAGCACGAATTTTAAACCAATGCATTTCAATATGAATATGTTTCGTTCTGCACAGCATTTTAGTCGTGATGTTTTGTTTACAGCTGATATTTTTTATTTCAGTTTTATTTCGTGCGGGTTCACGTTATTATTTTCTGTAATCCAGAAAGCGCAACACAGAACCTGTATTTGCATTTTGTGATTATTTATTGTGATTTAAGTGATCATAGAGCTGTTAAGCGGAAGTCCCTTACTTCCGGGGTATCGGCTCGAAAAATTACAGCGGTAGTCAATGGAAAGAAATGTATTATTTTCTGGTCCCAGTCATGAAATGCCTTTTTTGTTTGCTGTCGTTTTTCCATTGTTTTAGGATAGGATATTCGTTTTTTATTGTATTATCTTCGATTAGCCTTTAATTTATATCGAGGAATTATCGTAATCATTTAATCTTTGTTATGGCTTCTTCTTTGAAGAAATTCCGATGGAGACACGTAATTTTTTTATTATTATTTTTTTAGCAGCATAGCTACAATTTCAAGCGTTTACTTTTCATTTTTCAAGCGAAATATTAACTGTCATGTGACATTATTAGCCAGAGGACAACACGGCGGAAGTGAACTGTGGCAGCGTACGTGGATTTGGATTCCCTCCAATTCCTTCATTGCGACCATCCCATTTCACACGGTAAGATGTTATTTCCAATTGTCTGCTGCGTACTCTGTTTATTAGATTAAATTATGTCCATCTTTTCCATGAGTAGCATGGTTTCCATAGTGGGCGATTATTTGAAGTCTGACCAATGTGTTCACCGTTATCAAACTAAAGTAAAAATCATAAAAAATAACATTATCATCGTCTTGCTAGCAAGGAGTTGACAGCCAGTTAGCTTCCAAGAGCCACGGCATGCGCTTTTAATAGGAAAAACCAAACGATTTGCCATCTGGTCCTATGTAGGGAAACCTCTGTGTCTTTCAAGCAACAATAAAGGTCATTGATAAAACAAAGCTAACCCACAACAGTACATAATATTTTTTCTCTTTATTCCTTGCAGCTCCTGTCAAACCCCGAACCCTCTCTACCTGATCGATTAGCATAAAAAACCAAAGGCACTTTTAAGAGCCACTCTCTCTCTCTCTCTCTCTCTCTCTCGCTATCTATCTATCTATCTATCTATCTATCTATCTATCTATCTATCTATCTATCTATCTATCTATCTATCTATCTATCTAACTGTCTGTCTGTTTTGTCGTTTGTGTCTGTGTGCATTTTATTTTGAGTATCTGTCTGTTTTTATTTCTGTTGTACCTGTCTCAGTCTGTGTGTTTTTCTTGATATGGCCTATCGTCATCAAGTTACCATTGACCCCAATGATCCTCATTATGAGGATGGGAGACGCATGGCTCGAGAAATCGAGTTGGACATTCTTCTAGCTGACGCTAAGGTTAGTAGTCTTATATGCTTCATAAATGCTGTAATTGAACATAGATATGTAAGGAAAAGCAGAAGAGTAAGCCTGGTGACTGACAATGTAGGATGTGATCGGACTGTATCAATATTCTTGTATAGCAATATTCTTTTTTCAACTTGGAATGCCCTTCAGAGCAACTTCAAAATGACTACTCTTCCCACTTTTGGTTCTTTTAAATCTATGATTTCTGCGCTCGTCGGCGTTGTAAATGAGGAGAACCTCAATGCCTTTCGAGTTTGTATAAATAAAGGTTATCATCCTCAACTACAGGAAGAGGGATCTTATGGTAGGGTTGGGCAGTACACTAACCCCCTACTACAAAGACAAATGCACTTAGGGCTAACTCAATAGTTTGATTAGTATCAAAATTATGTTAGTCATTCGGCCCTTACAAGTCACGCTTCTCCATCTGATCACTTTTGCCACTTGCCTTTTGGTTTCAATGCCTTAACATAAATCTAACAAACAATTTCACATTGAACTCACAGAGGGAAGCTGAGGGGAGAAAAAGAGCACGCTCTGCAGGTGACCCTCCACAGTCCTCTAAAAGGGACTGTGTTGAGCGAGGCAGGCCCAGGGGGAGGAATGGAGGGCGACGAAAAGCCACAGCTACAGGTTGATATCTAAATCTTCAAGATTTTTAATGTCTTTGAATTTAGTTATGGTGGACAAAATCAAATTAGCACATTGTAATTGATGAGGAGAGTTTTTTAATATTCCATTGTCGAAACATACACACTTAAAAGTAGATACAAAATATTTCAATGGCAATATTGTAAAAAAAATAATAAAAAAAAAGAACTTCTTGACAGGAATATATCCTGTCTATCCTTAAAACATTTTCACAAGTATTTAGGCTAAATGAAAAAAACATAAATGCAGTAACAGATTAACCTGTTCTTATTGTTCTATGTACTGTTTTACAGCCACATAC
Organism: Ammodytes marinus; assembly: GCF_949987685.1. NCBI lineage: Eukaryota > Metazoa > Chordata > Actinopteri > Uranoscopiformes > Ammodytidae > Ammodytes > Ammodytes marinus. The sequence continues at coordinate 28,237,579 of NC_137220.1, read as the reverse complement.
CCAGAAGCTGAATGCTCTCTGCCATCCACCGGGGAGGTTCCAGTTCCTGGACCCTCAGATCAAATAGATCCGGAGAGGCAATTTGGTAAATCTTTATAATCAATTAAATCAATCAAAGTTTAGATAGTTTAGTTCATTTTGATGTGAAAAAAACTGAATTAATCAACAAAAAAAGGATAAAATGATGATTAAACCAAGCTTTATGTGAGTGGAAACCCCTAAGACACTACACAACATTAAATCATGTTTATTTTTTGTATTTATAACTTTAAATGGTCTCATGCAAGTAATTTAAAATTGGAGTTCATATTTTCTTTACAGAGCTAAATATGGAGAGGCTGTCTGCTGTTCTGGCCACATGTTCTTCTGCAGAGCCTCAAAGAAGCTCTGCAACATCGTGGTCTCTTCGGCAGCAGAAAGCATCAGAGCGGTGGAAAGAAGCGAGGCCGTATCACCTGCAGTGCTTCCTGGAAAACCAGGCTGTTGGTCAGCCTTCTTGTTGCTACTGCCCAGAGCCTGCTGTCATAAGGTTTGTAGTCATTTATATTCACTTTTACAATCAAATAGAGTACTTCTCTTAAATAAGTATATGTTAAGTTGGCTGTATAGAAGTAATTAATATGTTAGAATAATTCCATATTTTCTCCCTAGGTGCAGAGAGTGTCTCCCTGAGGAGTGGTTCTGTGGGGACTGTGATGTGCTCCATCACAGAAAAATGCCACTCCACAACAGGGAGTCCATGGTTGATGGATTTTTTAAGGCCATTCCTCCAACTTTGAGGGTCCGTAAAGGGGTGGACGGATATGTTACCCATGAGCAAGGTATAATCTAACAAAAGCCTTAATTTTACATCTACAGCCAGTTACGGTTAATGTCAATTACTATTTTCTTTCTTTTGCCAGCTTGCATTTTGCCTACAGTGAAGGCCCCAAACTGCTCCTGTGAAAGCACCAACTTCACTGTGACTCCTGGCAAACCAGTGATTTTGATTACAATCAATGGTAAAAACTATTCACTATTCAGATTTACTTTGATCTTTTTGATACTATGGTATTTTTGGATAGATACTGCTGTAATGTTGCATTTCCAATACAGTTAGAATGTATAGCATTGTAGTATGGTCTTGTTATTTTCTGAAACAAAGGGCAGGAAATAAAAACACAAGTCTACAAAGTTGTTGCAGAAATTTGGTGAATTATTAGATAAATGTAAACAATGGAGGTGTGATAATACAAATGTAATGTAAATGCTATACTTTGATTAAAGGAACTCTTGCCATGTCTCTCAACCAGTCTCATTGAACGGCTACAACAGTTACTGTCTGTTTTAAAATGTTTTCATTATGTAATTACATTTTTTTTAAGGGCGTTATGACCTAAGTCAGCCGAGCTACGCTTGTCAAACGTGCCAGCAGCAGTGGACCCCTGATCTCAAGGACCTACTAAGGAGTGGATATTGGCCAGCCTCGGTTGCGACATCAACCTTCTTCACCGTGGACCTCCTGAGGTCCTTTCAGGAGCTGAAGGTGATCGCTCCCGGATTGTCCAGACAGGCATTTGCGAAGCTGCTGGATCACCGCACTAAGGTTGGAGGAAGAGTAAGTGTAAATCTTTTTTAACTTGTTTTAAAATGTATTTCCTTAAGCAGACAACATCACAAAAAATATTTAATATTATTTATGTTCATATCTCTATTCCAGTCTGGACTCATCAACGGCGATGCACTGCAGCGCAGCTTCCTGGAGTTTGCATACTCCTCATTCGAGGAAGAACAGTTGTGCTGCGGTGCTGCTTTCACCTGCCCAGCCTGCACACCAGAAATGTTGGCTGTTTCAGCAGATGGGAACAGGAAGCTTTATCGCTTCAGCAAAAATGAAAGGTGCCTTTTTATCCAGTGTTTTATAGATTTATTAACTTCCTTACATATTTCATGAATGGATTTCCTATTTTACTTTCTTCCTCAGTTCTGATGACCGGGCATTTTTTGAGGGGCTCTTTGTGGCTGAAGACAACGAAGTGTCGGAATTTGTTGACACTGTCCACAAAGCTGTGAAAAATGTAAGTTTCAATAATAATGATCACTTAATTATCATTTGACACAATAGTTATTTAATAACCATGCATGCATACCTACTCAAAGATCCTTTAAAACAAGTTTTTCTTATGTATTGTATGACGCCATTTCTCTGTTTTGGATTTGTCATTTTTTATTATTTGTGTCATAGACCCAGGGAAGAGGCACATGTGGGGACACACAGTGGAAAGCGGCGAGGGAGACGTCCAGGAAGGCCTCCAAGTTGGACGAAGAGGGGATGGAGGTTGCTGTATGTCGCCACGGAGTCCTTTTGAAGGCCCTAAATATGTACAGGGGGGAGATTTTTGCATACCCCCTGTACATTCAGAAGGCGCTCATGCCACTGAACGCTAAATTCTTCGCCATGGATGTGGCATGTAAATACTGGCCTTACCTGGGCAAAGCTGCCAGTGCACTTCCTGCTCTCCAGGAGCTCACAAACATGAGGCCATTTCTCAGTGTGATGCATGCACGTGGGCATGCCACCAAGTGTGAGGTATGTTTAATATTTTTGTATCACACTTGCATTTTTGATGGTTACAAACACATTCATTAAATAAGATATAAGTTAATGTATGAACCATACTGTGTAATCTTTTTTGATATACTAATTCAACTAACCTTTACTAACAGATTACTTGGAGCGGCAGGAACCAAGAAGGGGCAGGGACAACTGCTGGTGAGGAGGTTGAGCAGGTCAACAGCTACCTCTCTCGTTGTGCCCTCACCACTAAGTACATGACAAAAGCAGGTGATTGTAGTGTGCCATACACGTAGTCTTGCGTATTTTATTAAAACTACACGTCATTAACTCAATATTTGTCTTAACAGCACGGGTGGACATGTTGACTGTACACGTCATGGGGTGGAACAAAAAAAAAAAACAGTCCCTTCATAAGACCCTGGCCACAAGATACGTGAAGGTAAGTTTGCTGTTAATTATTTTGCTGTGTCCTTTGTTGTATGCCCTGTTGTGAAGTGTACAAGTTTTAATCCTGATTATGGTATTACACTGTTTATCAGACATGTCAGCGACTCCAAGAAGAGGCTGGAAGGCTGCAGGAGCTGAAGAGGGAGCTCCTTTGCACGGATGAGATGGTGACACAGTGGATATCGGATGTTAAGGAATGGGCAGCAACTGGTGAGTTTGACCAGACACCAGAAGCAACATATGCTCCTCAACCACAATTTGAGTGAGGTTTGATATAAAGTAGCAGTCATTATATAGTAGGCTGAGCTTTCTGCTGTCACTATTATTTCTACAGAGACCTCGGAAGCATCTTCTGGCAGTAGAGTTGGAACTGGACTTCAGCGGTCCATTGAGGGCCATTATATGACTGTAAGGCAGGGGAAGCAAACCCTGTACCGTCAGAATGGTAGGCCAACAGTATATTTCTTAAATTACTGCAGTTTAACTTTCAATTTTAAAGTGCTATACAAACAGTTCTGTCACTAACATCTACCCCTGTACTTCATGTCTTTCTAGACAGCAACAAGGTTCGTCAGCGCCTCCGCAAGAAGCTGGCCGCAAACAAGAAGCTGCTCCTTCAGGAGATCCAGCTGTTTAACAGTCTGGACTCCACCACAGCCAGCATTGACGTCGCTGTGGTGGAGCATTCATTGGCAGGGCAGAGCACCGTCACAATTTGGCCTTGGGAGGTCCATAGCAGTGGTACGTCAAGTTTTCAGATCCTTCATAACAGTTTAGGGTATATGGATATTTTTTTATCATCCATGCGTTTTATCTGTGTTTTCAGTTTTTCTTATTATGTTTGTATTTAAGTATTTGTTTATTAAGTGTATGTTTGTAGCTGCTACTATTTTGTAATGTTTTTTATGTGTTATTGTCTATTGTAGAAATATAATTGTTATTGATTTGCTTAGCAAACATTGTCATGAAGAAGACCATCCATGACCAGGCAATGCTAACCACAAGACTGCAAGAGGAGAAGGGCATCTTGGTTGCGGAGATGGCACAACACTGCGCATGGTTGCAGAACCAGGCAGTTGTTCTGAAAAACAAGTTGGCTGTGCAGGGTAAGTTAAACATAAACATTTAACATTGAGGAATGTGTTTCAAATTAAATCGTAGTTTGTAAATTTGAATTGGAGAAACCTTTCTACTCCACTGATGTTTTGGGCCCTCATGAAGTAATGTTATTATGTTGTGTGTCTGTAATGTAATTCCTTTTGTATTTGGAGATGGAGACCAGGGAAACGAGGGGCTAGTTTGTCTTCTCAGAAGAACACATTCTGAGGTGTCTGGGAGCTTAGAGGAGACCCTCGCTCTCTACAAGACAGCTTTAGGTCCTGACGCCTGTCTTCTAGAGGCCAGGGAGGAAGAGGAGAGTGGCTTTAGCAGTCCAGACACCAGTGAGGATGAAGAAGGTAACACAATTTAAGTTATTTCAGTCAGACAACTCACGTTCACAACAAATGTTTATTGAACCATAGTTAGAGTTTGGCGTCTAGGCTCCGGAGTCATCACTCCCTTCAGATATATCAGCATGTAATTGCGGAGTGATGAACACATATCAATCCCCCCTGGAGCCTACAGGTGGATGCTGGGGTGGAGGTGGGGCTAAAAACAGCAGCAAACCAGCTGCACCAATTAAACATACAGGAGCAGCCATAGACATTATAAAGGATAGACGCCGCGTTGGCCGCTACTGCCTATTGGCGCTGACGAGAAATGCGGGCGCCATCTTGGACCGGTCACACGTTCCACTCAGTGTAGTCTGTTTGGCAGGTGCAATGAACTGTCAGCGCATGTAATTAATCATATCCCATTAAATACCAAACTGATTTTCACGCGGTTTTCTTTGCTGCAAAGATCATACATGTAGCTAAGATACAGGGCACAAGTTTCGACGCGTTTTAATATTCATAGTGGGCTTAACAGTCATAGAAGATTCTGATATGATATAAGTAACCAGACGTCCGAGATCAAAACGAGGAACATCCCCCGAAAAGGGGGAAAACGGAGACATTTCCAGTTTGACTAGCAATCTGATTGAAAAACCTAATGAGGTATCAACAAAACGGGAACAGGTAGGGTAGTTGTTTCTGTTTAGCCAGGGACAGGCAACCAACAATGGGGACGTCTGGTCACCTTTATGTGATGTAGGCTATGATAGGTATTTTGCAAATCACACACTTTAGACTAAATATGATAGAGAAGCAGAAACAGATAGGGGCAGTAAAGTCAGCTATTTTAATAAGTTAACAATATATGATTAGGCTATATATAAATATATTTATTCATTTACAGTGACGAGCATACACAATAAAGACAATCACAGGGATAACATGAACAGAGAGCAGAAATAAAATAGGATCAAATATATTAATTTAAATAAAGTAGGCCAATACAAAACAAGAGTAATTGCCTCTTAAAAGAGGACGGGATTATTTAAAAGCAAAGTCTTCTTGGTTGTCCAATGTTCTATACTAGGGGGGAATACCAAGTTCAGTCTAGTCTCGAGTTGGTTCCTCAGACACAGACAGGAAATCAATGCGTGCCTTGCAGCGCGGTACATTTAAAAACACATTCAATACAAAACCACAGCAATCAAAAGTATTAAATTAAGGGAAAATCAAACAACAACAGCAAACAATAATACTCAAATGCATAAAATAAAGTTAACCATCCTTACAATCGCATTTTACTCCGAAGAGAAATTCAAGCGAGGCGAGTTTGGCAATGTGGTGCAGCCTTAATTTGTGAAAGACAGACACAACCAATGACAACAAGTCGGAATGGTGGTTGTCGATGCCAAACTGTGTCTCCTCAATATGTTCCCCAAGCAGAAACACATCCTCCGTTTCAATCTCCTCCCGGACGAAGTGTGTGACTCGGACGTCTGGTTACTTATATCATATCAGAATCTTCTATGACTGTTAAGCCCACTATGAATATTAAAACACGTCGAAACTTGTGCCCTGTATCTTAGCTACATGTATGATCTTTGCAGCAAAGAAAACCGCGTGAAAATCAGTTTGGTATTTAATGAGATATGATTAATTACATGCGCTGACAGTTCATTCCACCTGCCAAACAGACTACACTGAGTGGAACGTGTGACCGGTCCAAGATGGCGCCCGCATTTCTCGTGCTCAACGGCCAATGGGGCGTCTACCCTTTATAATGTCTATGGGAGCAGCAGCGATGCAAGCAGAGAGAGAGGGAGGATATCCTGCAGCTTAAATAGACCGCCCTATTTAGGAGAATGTGTGTGATTGGTTGTCTAGATGGGTATGGCATATCACGTGTATACGAAGCATGTGACTCAAGTTATGTACCAGAACTAGCTTGCAGGCGTCGCCCCATATATTTATTGATGTTTGTTTGTTTTTATATTTGTTCCACTAACATAGAAAACAGTATGTATTGAATTTACCTTTGAATGATTACTTATTTATGTTTTTATTAGTGTTACACATCTAGGAAATCTACAGTTTAACTTCAGGTTGTAATCCTATGTCATGTTTTTGTTTACTTCCCAAGATTGAAAGGACTGTGGTGGAGCCTTGGAACTCCATTCTGGAGTACAGTCGCCTATCAACTGCATCACCAAATCCACCATTCAGCATCTCAAAACATCTCCACGCTTCAGGATTCTTTCTTAGACACTTGTAGTGATCATCTGTGACTTCATTACACTATCTGCAGTGATTTTTAATGCTGCATTTTTGGACACATTTAAGAGATACAAAATTGTCAACTGTGCACTAAGGCTGTCCCCGATTTCAAAGTCTCAGTTAAATGTCAATTATCAGAAGGGTCCATACTAGGGATGGCCATTTAGAATTTTTTCTTTAACCGGTTAACCACCAGAATTAACGGTTATTAACCGGTTAACCGTTAAGATTTAATGTAGCCTATTTATAGTGAAATACATGAAGCATTATAGTAGGGCTCCCAACCTTTTTTTGTTCCAAGGACCTGCCTATTAATTTAAAAACAATTCAGGGACCAGTAGCCAACTTAAATGCCTACATTTTGACACAGCACCTTTGTCTGTTGTGAGAAGAGGTCTAGTATGCGAATGTAGGAGCAGAAAGTGCAATAAGTGACTGAAAAGGGACATTTACACACACACACACACACACACAGGCTTAGGGGATGGGTAGCCTACCGTCATTCATTCTTTACCGACAGTTGGCATTCTTACATCCGGTTCAGCAATATCAAAATAAGAGTCCGGATTTCAGAGAAATTAAGAGGATTTTTTCTTTTAACCGTTTAACCTTTGGCATTAACCGGTTAAAGATCTTCTTAACGGTTAACCAGTTAACCATGGACATCCCTAGTCCATACACAAATCTTGATATATTGCGATCACTTTGTTAATAGAATATCTAAATATTAAAAGAATATCTTTATTTGTCTTTGTAACTGGTACAATGAGATTAAGTGCAAAAAAATATAGTGCTACTATAGGCATTTAAAAGCACATGACACCCACACAAACATTCCTGAATGTAAAAGTGGTAACAACTGTACTTTAGTAGCACTATTCAGACAGGTTGTGGCTGTTGGGTAAAAAATGTTTTGTAGTCTGTGATTGTTTTCATGGATCTACTGTCTGATGGCATTAGTTCAAACAATATTTGACCAGGGTGTGAGGAGTCCTGCAGGATGGATTTGGCCTTTTTGAGGCAGGCTGTGAAGTTCTTCTTGGGGAAGAGGGCAGCTGGTGAATTGGTGCTTATAGGAGACTAAAAAATAAAGATTTGTATTAAGCTTTCATCTGTTTATTCTTCTAATCATATTGATTGTTTAGTTTAAAAAACATATAAAAATAAACTGTGTATCGTGTTATTTCTGCAGCTATGCTTTTTAATGCTCGTCCTAATTGTTTCTGTTGTATCACTTGCATCTGATACTTTGAAATTCAGTTGTTGAATACTGCTAATTTATGGATATAATAGATGAAGGTAAGTCACTAGCAATGAATTTATATCACTGCAGTGCACTGACTTAACTCATCTTGATAGACACATTAATGGTTGAATGTCATTAAGAGAAACTGTTAATTAGAAATTAACAATAAAATTTGAAAATTGTTAATTGTGTTAACTATATGTTGGTCAATATAATCTTAACTAGGCGTGATATTGTAATAAAAATGGCTACTTATTTATAGATTGAAGCACACAAATCTTTTGAGAATACAACAGAAATCAACAACTGCAGACGTATGGCCATGCATAACAGGACTTTTAATCATGAAATCATAATTGTACTGCTTTCATCAGTCATTCTAAGATATAAAAGTGCATGACATTTCAGGACTTTGAACATGCTGGGAGTGTTCACAAGCCAACTAGGCCACTGCCAGCTTTCTTTAACTATTGACATTTTTCCAATCAATGTCAATGTCAATCAATAAATGTCAGTGTGGGCTGCACTACTGCCGCGGGGCATGAGTACGATTTCGCGCGGCGGAAAATCAGACGACTTCCGCCGGGCATGGTTGTAGCGGAACTCGCGCGTTCGGCTACGGTTTTAACACTTCTGGATAAAATATCTTAAGTAGACAACATGTTTTTTTTTTTTATCGTGAGATTACATTTCTCTAGTTTAATAATGAGATCGGCTTCCCTAAATATGTCATATATTATCCAATAAATCTATGTTTTAGCTACCCCAATTTGCAAACAGCCAGAACTACCATCCCAAATACCACATTTCTACAATACCAGCCAATATGTCACAAAAAAACAATTATTTATACTGATTCTTGACGTAGATCTTCTCGTTGCACTGTATCCACAAGTTCGGCTGTAACCCACAGGTTATGTCTGTAACAGATCAGTTATATTGAGTACACAAATATTTTGAGGACCATATCCCTAACCCTAGCTCAAAAACGAGAAAAACTACAAATATGGCAAACTACAGCATTAGAGTGCATGACGCGTCTCTGGGAAATGTAGTTCTCTGAAAACATTTGAGTTTTTTCCAGCAATTGGAACTTGAACATTCAAAATTGATAGTACTGTGAGGTGTTGTATGTGATGCTTTACACATTAATGTAATCAGATTTTAAATATCTTATTATGAAATGGTTGAAATCCTGAAAACACCCAAATTTTATATTGTCCCTAGATGTGTATTATATCACATGAAAGCCTAGACCTGGAGCTTTCCAAAACAGTTAGTCATATGTCTCTACCACCTTTTGAAGCTGAGTTATGAGCCTTCAAGCAAGCACTAAGGTCAAGGTTCAAAGGTCAGTATTTCTGAGTAGGAGCCCAGTAGAATCCTCACACTGACATATTGTTACATTGTAGGTCGAGACCTTTCCAACGATATATTTTGTTTACCTCTAAGACAAAGATTTAAAATTTCTCATTTCATGGACACAGCATATCAAGCCTAGTTAAAGCCATACGCTTGAGACAGTGACTGTGTGTGTCCATAAAATGAGAAATGTTTTCGATAGATAGAGATGACAGATGATAGACAGAGTTGATAGATGGATAGAGAGATGATATAAATGATAGATTGATTGATTTTTCTGTCCCCTGTCAGATTATCACCCTGAAAGAGCTCTGGATGCTTGTGAGATATGGAAAATTGTATGAGAAAATTAAAAATGTGTTGTACAGTTTTAACAAATGCAGCCTACGTTCTATGGCCTCGACCTGGAGAGTAACATGTCACTTTGAACAGTCTACCTGTAGCCTACATGTTTCCTGTTTTGAAATACGCCGGTGAAGAGGATGATGTGGCCCTTATTTGATTCACTGTCCATGCATGTTTAGGAGAATAATGTCTAATGTGGCTTGATTTGTATTTATATATTTTAAGATTTTAGTCAAACATTGGAGGTACAAAGAAAAAGATGAGAGCTATTGCTGGTCAGCAGACTATTGCAGCTGGAAAAATGGAAAGAGCTCAAGCAGAGTAATAGGCCTTGCCTAGGCTACGCTGAAGACTTGATTCATATTAAGCTGCTCACATTCGATCCCAAACATATATATCAATTATCACTTTGAAAAAATGTATTTCTTAAAATATATTATTGACATTTTATTTTATACATGTGGATATTGTGACATGATCGTAATATTTGTGAAGTAAAGGTGTTTTGTCTGATTTTGTTTTGATAGGACTATTAGTTTGCCCTTTAGCCTACTGCAGAGAAAGAGGAGGTCCATGATGAAAATTAACACAGAGACAGACAACTCAGGATGTTGACAGAAACAATGATTACATATAGTTATTTTAATTCCTTTTATAATTTTGTTTTATAGCGCTCATTATTGTCTGTAGGCCTACATTACATGCATTGTATGCCCTTAGTTAGCCTATAAACAATATATCCCACAGTAAACAATTACGTAAATGGCTCCCAGAGGATGAGGGCAATACAAAGCCTAACTGGGCTGTGGCAAAAGTCAGAAATGCTGGTAGAGATTAAATAGCCTGGCTATTTGTCTGGGCCAAACGTTAGTTGAACGCGCCTGGCCCGCCTACAACGCCCACAATGCCTTTCGGTAGCCTACAATAGGCCGTTTCGAATCGAGGCGATAATGATGGATGGCCTTACCATCAACCCATCGTTTTGTTGAGTTGTAGAGGAGACTTTAATCTTTTTTGGAGAAACTGTAAGGATATCAATAACAAAATCATATGGGAATTCATTTCCGGTTGGCGCATTTGTAGTTCAGCGCCATTTACCCTTTCTTTATAGGTCCATGCATTTACCCACCCAAATCTGCAAGTGACGTAATGTAGGCTACTTATGTGCCTCATGAAACAAATTAATTTTCCAAATTCAGTAAAAAAGTGAAAAGTTTAATGATACAAATATGTGTTTGTTGAAATAAATGGGAGAAGAAAAATTAAGTGACTAGTGAAAGGATTTAGGCCTACCAGCCTCAGATGTTTGTAGGCCTACTGGTGTACTACCCTCACATTGTAGATGTAAAGCACACATTGACCTTACCTTGTTCTAAGTTTTTCATTCCACAGCGCAGGTAAAACATATTAGATCATTCAATTATGATGATAATACCAGAATACATTTCACATAATATTTATTTTGTTAAGCAAGGAGTAGCCTACGTTTTTTATTTTGAATGATTGACTCCAATTCTTAAACTATCGATTGAGAGTGGAAAATGCTTCTGGCTGACGGTCTTGGCTCTCCGATGGGATTGAAACAAAGTGCTCTTCGGCACCATTGTACACTGTTCATTTTTCGAGTAGGCGGCTGGTGAATTTAACAACCAAGTGTGTGATAAACGTATATTAAATAAACAAAAATGTCCCAATGTATTGAGCTCATTAATTAAAGAAAACACAATTATTTGAATTAATGAGTGTTGGCTCATGGGGAATCAATAAGTAGTTGACCACTCTATTTGGCATCACCTTGAATTGGGTATCATTCCACCAAGCACAATACATTTAGATCATGAGCCTGTACATGAAGATGAGTGTTAAGACATTGAACAAATCTTTTTCAGCGTGAACCGGGTGCAATATGAAGTAGACTGATAAAAATTAATAAAATGTCTTGTAGTAAGAATGAAATAGATTATAGGTCGCTTAATCTAAATATTCTAAAAGAAAAAAAAAACACTAAATGCGTATGTTTTAGCGAAAGGGCACCCATTTAGTACTTTAATTGACGAATTGTAAACAATCATGTGAATCAAGTATATAGAAACAGGACCAGAAAAAGTAAAGACTTATTTCAAAGTTAGTTATTTCCCAAACGTTTTAGAAGACAGTAACATAAAATAATGAACTAAATTCAATTCAGTTACATTATCTTTATAGTGGCACATCAAAACAGAAATCAAATATAACAAACTCTTAAAATGAACAACGGCAACAATGAACGACTTCGATGGTGCATATTTCAAATCTGATGTTTTTTGAATGAACAGCATGCATATCGAAAGCCTATCATAATCCACTGTGATTATATCAAACAGATTTGATTGCATTGCTATTGGCATACCTACACCTGATTGGGTCATCGCTTAAGGGTGTTCTTTGATGTCCATGAACACAATACTTGATTAGCCTATGTTAATTTCTTTTTCAAATAGCAACAATGGCTGGGGATTGTGGGTAGTGTAGTGGCATGAGGATACTTCACGGTGTCAGGTCCTCCGTTATCCAATGTGATGGATGCTCAGTGGTAGACACAGGCCTGGTTCTATGGGGGTGCATAAGCATGCATTGCACCCCCAGTTAAATTGTGTCTCTACTGTGAAAAAAACTTCTAAGTTCTGAAATTAATGTTTTATGACCTTTTAACCTTGACATTGGCTTACAATTCAACAACAGAGGCTAAAAAAAAACAATAACCACCTGTTGTCAGTAGGCCTATAGTCTGTTTTTATATTTGATGTTGCAAATAGAGGTTGTCATCTCTACAGCATAGCAACAAAAAAAAATTATAATAAATAAGCAGAAACAAATTTAGTAGTGAGATGATATTTTATTCAACTGAATCCTTTGGCTGCCAGGAATGGGCCCACTCTTGACCACTGAAAACAGAAAGAAAACGTTTTATATAACTGTTACTTGTTGAGTCTTTCAAATCACATTAAACCCTTTAATGTCAAGCACGTATCAATACAGAAGCTGAGTTTTAAAAGCAAAAAGGCAACTAAGTAGTTAAAAGTAAATAGTAAGTAACAATAATAATAACTAACATTAACAGAGTTAAATACTGTAAAAGTGCACATGTAATGCATAGCAAGCTATAGTGATAATTTAATAAATAATACTACTGGTGGTAGGATCGCATGTAGGTGTAGGCGCTTGGTTGTGACTACAAGGTATGAGATGAAGCAGAAAAAACAGCAGAATACATACCATTCTGGACATGGCTCCCAGTGAATCAATATTTCAGCTTTGCGCTATGAAGAGATACAAACAATGAAAAGTAATTATCTTGTTTTAACCTTTCACTTTTGAGTGTCATGAATACATTAACATTGTTCTTTACAGTATTTAAAAACATTTTTTTTATAACTTGCCTCTATATGTAAATCACAGTCACAACAGATGAAAAGTAAACACCTATAATCATGGTCTGCCTTGCCAATACATGCTGCACGCTTATGAATCCTACAGTATACAGTACTGTACATGTTAAATGATCTTATGTCTTATCTGACCTTTCTCACTCTTTCTCTTATCACACGCTTGATGGGAAAAGTCTTCATGCTGGTGTGGTAGGAGCAATCTGTGAACATCAAAGAAATATTTCTTTTTGTAACAATTAAACTATTAGTGCGTTTACATGCAGTATCCTAGTCAGGTAACTAAACAAATTAGTCTTCAACAGGACTTTTAAAAATGCATGTAGCACCTTTATTTTCTCTACTTCAGACAAAAATCAGGACAAACCAAGTCCAGGCCTAGATAAGCCACTTCTAGCGATCCTGACATGGATCGAACTTCTGGTTCTGCGCATGCTCTAGAATCCTTGTCGGGGATTTCAATGGTAGTGGAAGGAGATGACATGGTTGTGCCATCTACGGCCTTTTTTCGTTACAAACCAAACGCCGACGGTGCCTTTCTTCTAGTATCACCCCAGCAAAAAGATCCACTTGTTTCCTGATATGTATTAGTATAAATTATACAACAGTTAGCTCCGACCGATCTGATTTGGTCAAGAAGCATTCCATGAGTGTTGATATATAGAGTAGGCTATAACAGCACTCGTATCACTGCGCTCTGGTAGGCTACACTCCTAATAACTGTCTGATCAAGCTGAATCACACATGCCACCACAGACTGTCAACAGACTTGTATTTCACTGGTTTAATAAATGGAAACATACAGATAAATGTTCAAGATATAAAGCTGGCTCGCAGTAACGTGTAGCAAGCTAGTGTGTTTGTGTTGCTTGGCAACAGTTCTGTCCCAGTCACAGAGCCAAATAAATCCTCTAATAAACAAAGAAGTTATAATCTGTTGTCGCTTATCACTGTTAACTAATAAATGGTGCTTGTAGAACTGTTACATAGAAGCGATATCACACTGGAGGTCGTGCTGTTGTACTGAATATCACTGATGGCTGTTATTCAGCCGTAGGTACGAGGCCGCAGGGGAATCGCCGAAGATAATCAAAGCCGTGCTGATATTCAGTAGAACAGAACTCCCTCTGTGGGATATTGCTTAAAGATGTTCCGTGGAACTTTCTACTTTGCTGTAGTATTTTTACGATGCCAGTTGTCGTAGAGCTCCTTTCCAAGTGTGTGCCGGCCATGGACGTAATATATGTAGGTGTACGTGCATGTGCATGCCGTAAATCGGAAACGGGTACATGACCATGCGCGACCCGGGCAAACAAATTAATAAAAATAAGATAAAAATAGCACTCTTTGCACTGATGGTCTTGTTAACGGTTACAGGTCATTTATGATGAGGAAAAATTAGACTGTTTTAAAAATAATTAATTCCTCCACGTTGGGACTTTAAGTAAGTATGCACAAAATGTACTGTAGCATTGTCAACCTCCCATTACGCCATCTTTGTAGTTGTGCTGTCACATAGTGGTAAACCGGACGTGGATCTATATGAAAGGGCTACAGCGCCACCTAGCGTGGTGGAGCAGCTATGCTCAGGCCATTTATCCAGACCTCTGACTGCCATGTACAGTCATGGAAAAAATGATTAGACCACCCTTGTTTTCTCTTTAATTTCTTGTTAATTTTAATGCCTGGCACCACTAAAATACATTTGTTTGGACAAATATAATGATAACAACAAAAATAGCTCATAAGAGTTTAATTGAAGAGCTGATATCTAGACATTTTCCATGGTTTTCTTTATAATAACCAAAATCACTTAAGTTCTTACATCAATAGCTATGGCACTGTACTGCCAAAAACAGTGCTTTTAGGCATTCCATGTTTTCTTTTCTGTCTCTGTTAGTCAGGTAATATACCTTTAGTGGTACCAGGCATTAAAATGAACAAGAAATTAAGAAAACAAGGGTGGTCTAATAATTTTTTCCATGACTGTATACTGGGACAAGTGTCGACAACAATTGACAGTTAAGACATGCAACAAAATTGCACTCAGAGCATGTTGTGAACACAACCTTATAAAGAAAGAAATATGGTAATATGACTTCAGAATACAAATTCAATTAATAACAGGTATTTAACTTTCGTACAAAATATATTCACATACCTGATGCTCTCTTTTTGCCACGGTTTCGAAACTTGCCAGTGGCTGATCCTGTGGTGACAGCTGTGGGTTTGAAGAAAGAATATTACTTTTACAACTAATTAGGTTTCGACTTATTACCTCAAATCCTGTTGGATTAAAACTTGGATCAAAAATAGAAATAATAACATTTGCAGCATCTTTCCTATTGTAGTTGAATTGAGGTTGATCCAATTGATTAACATTGTGAGCTATGTGAGCAATTCTTATTGTTTGAACAACTGTTGATCCTTGATCAAAGTATCCATAAGGAAGCGAAGCAATGGGAAAATGGGTTAGCAGGCGGGACTGACAGAACAATCTTGGAGTTGGCATAAAATGTGCTTATAAATTTCCACGGCTATTTAAAAGATTTTAAGAAATGCTGGCTTCAATTGAAGTGTACATGGTGTTGGATAATTTGATCCCACTGATGACAATGACAAAAGGATGTACACTTAGCTAGGGATGGACTCAATGTTATAACAAAACCAGTTTAACCAGTTTTTCAAATTGGTTAGGACAAGTTACAGTAAATGCAGTGCCCACAGCTTTGTTGACAAACATGTGTATATTAGACCTATGTTCCAGGTTCCTCAAGCTGATTTTGTTTTGATTTTGTAGGCAAAGTGTGTTAGTTAAACTGCATGCTCTGCAAAAGTAACAAAATTCCCCCTGGCTGAAACTGCATAGTGCAACTAAAAATATTGCAGAAAATGAAAAATACCCTGACTTTGTTCCTGGCCCCGACCCTGTGTGACCGCCTGTTGAGTCTGCTGAGGCTGCGACTGAACTCTGGCTGTAGACAGGCTCATTGGGGGAGCTGGAGATGAAGAGTCCTTCCTGTCAAACTTAGTCGCTTCACCTGGATAGACAACAATGGTACAAAAAACAAAAAACCTTTGCCAATTTCTTTAAAAATCCTTGCTGACAAGTCCAAATCCCCATGTTTATGTAATCAATTAGTGATTCATGAGCCTACTAGATGTGGCAGTGAGCAGTGGTGCTGTGTGGTCGCCATCCCCGATCATGGTGTTTGAGCCAATAGGATTAATAGCTTGGCTAGACGACGAGGAATGGGCAAGGAGGTTTCCACTAACGCTCTCTTCACCACTCATCTGAAACAGGCAAGAGCAGAGAAAGAGTATGAGAGGGGAACCAGCAGTTGTTTCATAGGACAACGCACAGATGTCTTCATAGATAAAACTATGTTTCCCTGACTAAAGTGTCCCCATCCTTCAGTAGAAGCTTTCCAGCCAAATGGTTACTTAAACAGTGCATTCTTTGCGGCTTCATCAGGCCCAAAGTGTCTACAACTCTCCTGCTGGTCAAAGAGGGTTAAATAGCAAGGTAGTCCTAATAACTTCTAAAAAACTCAATAAACAGTGTAGCCAATGGTAATTACTGCCTAGTTAAATAAATGCATTCATATAAATAAATGCATTCCATGCATCGTTTATGTAGGCTATTCACAAAATGTGTTTTGTTTAATGTATTAGCCTGTAGGTCTGTATTATGGAATCTAATATTCATTTACATTTTTTTTCTCAATTAATAACTTTGTCAACGTTTCAATAACTAAGGACAGGGGAACAATTGTTTTCAAACTGTTAGATTGAATGATAATCAAATCACTGACTCTAATCCCCAAAGTGTGAGCGGATCGCTGATGCTTGGACCACTTCCAGGATTACTTGACACATTCTCCGAAGCATTGCCTCAGTACGGCCCATCACTACCTTTTACCATATCTGCTGAATGATGTTCAAATAATAGTGTCTTTGTGGAAGCATATAAAAACACACTTACAGTGAGGGAGGAGCTTGTGGCGAGGGTCCATGCAGATGAGTGTGTACTGGTCACATGACTGGAAGATAAAATGATTAGGTCAGCTGGCTTAAATCTCAGTAAGCAAAAAAAAAAAAAATGTGCATCGGAAGCATGATATATATATATATATATATCGATAGATAGATAGATAGATAGATAGATAGATAGATAGATAGATAGATAGATAGATAGATAGATAGATAGATAGATAGATAGATAGATAGATAGATAGATAGATAGATAGATAGATATGTGCTTGTAAACATCATTATCTCCAAACAAAATTTAATAAATTAATAGGAAGTGAAAAATTAATGCACAATATAACAATTTGTAAAAACCATTCCATACCTGCTGAGTGATGGGATAGCTGTTGAGTGGAAAGGTGTAACTGCAGGGGAGGGAATGCAATGGCCACTGTCACTTGTAATAACAGGAGACACTTCCCTGGTCGCTTCCTGCACCACCTCCGTAGTGGCTAGTTCCGAACCAGGAGAATCCTGGCTCCAACCTGTTCAAGTTGAAGTCATAAAGCAAAACTTATCAATTCCCTAAATCACTGTGTTGGTAAAGATCACAAAGAATATGCCTGTATTTTCACTAGGATCATGCAGCATTCAGCAGCATAATACAAGTAATTTGGTTCCTTTTTTACCAGTTTTATTTCTTAGGGTGTATTCACACATGCTGTGTTTAGTTCGGTTGAAACGAACTCAGGTGCACTTCCACCTTCGGTGCGCATCTTTCAGACATGTGTGAATACAGCAATCGCACTCGGGGGCGGACCAGACAAACGCTCCGAGACCCAGCTGAAGAGGTAGTCTCGATGCGCTTCAAATCGCACTCTGCTGCAGTTCGTTTGTGGTGTGAATTTGGCCGGACTCGATCCGACCCAATTGCAGGAAGCACTGCGCCTTTTCTTTCTTTTCTTTTTTAATAAATCGCCATCAGCTTCACATTATAGGAAAGTGTTGTTGTCGCCATTGTTAGGAAGATTAGTTGTGGTTTGACCGGGAGCCCCGAGCGAAAATATTACATTTGATAATGACGCGTGCGGACCAGCGATCAGATGGAGAGGAGCGTCTCCCGTAGCCTACAGTGCTAACAGGTTCACGCTGCGCTTTGCATGAAGTGTGTGTTTTTATTGTTCTTCCCAACGGGACCGTCAATACTGTCCCCGTGTCAGTTTGATGCTGAACTGTGCCGAACTGACACCCAGCTGATACACAGCTTAATCAGCTGTGTTTCAGTTTGAGCCTATTCTTCACGCGAGCCGCGCGTCCAGCAGCAAAAATACAGTAAAAATTATGTTTCACATCGTAGGCTAGAAGCCACATAACGTGGCATTGTCATAGGGCTACATATTATAACCATATGAAACAACAATAATTTGATGTTTTTCTTCTTTATTTATAGGCTAGATGTAGGCATTTTTATTATTTTTAACCCCATATTATATCAATGATAAATTCGCAGTTTTTACTTCGTTCTTCCTGCTTCTCTCCACCCCAGAATGTCTGTCCAATGAATGAATGACCTCAGATCACGTGTGGTTTTGCTTCGTAATGCTGGTTCACTTGCAAAAGGGGCAATATGAAAGTGGACCACACCAAACAAAAAAAATCAAATTCTATTTGGTCTGGACCAAAGCAAGTGAACTAACGGACTTTCCATGTGTGAATACACCCTTAATGTACTCTGAAATCAAAGCATAGTACAAACAGAAAATTGGAGATGAAGAAGAAATCGTAGAGCTTCTATGTCCTCTTAGATTATGTTCATTATATATAATTTTTAAGATTATGGCTGTTTATAGGACCAAATAAATGCAAGTTGCTATCATGCAAACTTTGGGTAGAAAGAAGCAGTAAGTGTAACTTAAATTGTTTTGAAAAAGATAATTCAGTGCTGTGTTTTAAAACACAGCACTGATTATATATCAAAAAGTAAACCATCATTACTTTCTCCTGTCAAGGATGAAAGGAATTGATGACTGAATTTGAGTAGGACTGCTGAACCTTCCCCTTTCCCCTTGCATTGACAAAGTCTTATGTTTATTCAACACTAGTTGTGACCTGTTACATTAAAAATGATACATGCATGCATCTCACACTCACCAAAGGTACTCACCTTGAAAAATGTTTAAATAGAGTGAGGATATCTTCTTCAGGAATTCCTCAGCATTCTGTGTCAGAGTGCAGCGAGGTATAATGACCTCGCATTTCTCCCCTTTTGGTGTTGCTTTTCCAAGCAGAAGCACTGGCTTGTAGCCAATAGCTTGGAGCTTTTCAAGCTGAAATGACATGTGGACAGTTAATGCAGTTCTGAATTGTAATATGGTGAGTTTAGGCTGAATAAAGTTTGTAAAAACAACAACATTGCTGTCCTTAAGCGGCAGTTTGGCCCATAACCCAGATTATTAATTAATTAAATGTAATTCAATTACATTATTTGAAAATTTGGCATGGTGTAACATGACTATACAACATTGTAACAGCATCTATAGGTCAGAAAACAAGGAAAAGCATAATAATCAATCGGTAACACTGGTTTTATGGTTTTTAAGATGAAATTTGTACATACCATGACAGTGGCCTCATCCTTGATGGATGCATTGTTGTGGTTCTTCTTTCGAACTGCCACCCATTGATCCCGCTTCTGGTCAAACTGTTGCAGCTTGGTTTGAAGACGCTTCTTCAGTGGCTGCTCCTTTTTACAGTGACAACAAATTTTTTGTGCACAAAACAAAATGCCCAGACAAAAGGGACACTTTTTTTTTGTTGATCCCCCTGGCATGATGGACAGACAGACGGACGAACAGACAGACAGACAGACAGACAGACAGACAGACAGACAGACAGACAGACAGACAGACAGATAGACAGATAGACAGATAGATAGATAGATAGATAGATAGATAGATAGATAGATAGATAGATAGATAGATAGATAGATAGATAGAGAGAGAGAGTGGCTCTTAAAAGTGCCTTTTTTTTTATTTTAATCGATCAGGTAGAGAGGGTTCGGGGTTTGACAGGAGCTGCAAGGAATAAAGAGAAACAATATTATGTACTGTTGTGGGTTAGCTTTGTTTTATCAATGACCTTTATTGTTGCTTGAAAGACACAGAGGTTTCCCTACATAGGACCAGATGGCAAATCGTTTGGTTTTTCTTATTAAAAGCGCATACCGTGGCTCTTGGAAGCTAACTGGCTGTCAACTCCTTGCTAGCAAGACGATGATAATGTTATTTTTTATGATTTTTACTTTAGTTTGATAACGGTGAACACATTGGTCAGACTTCAAATAATCGCCCACTATGGAAACCATGCTACTCATGGAAAAGATGGACATAATTTAATCTAATAAACAGAGTACGCACTACGCAGCAGACAATTGGAAATAACATCTTACCGTGTGAAATGGGATGGTCGCAATGAAGGAATTGGAGGGAATCCAAATCCACGTACGCTGCCACAGTTCACTTCCGCCGTGTTGTCCTCTGGCTAATAATGTCACATGACAGTTAATATTTCGCTTGAAAAATGAAAAGTAAACGCTTGAAATTGTAGCTATGCTGCTAAAAAAAATAATAATAAAAAAATTACGTGTCTCCATCGGAATTTCTTCAAAGAAGAAGCCATAACAAAGATTAAATGATTACGATAATTCCTCGATATAAATTAAAGGCTAATCGAAGATAATACAATAAAAAACGAATATCCTATCCTAAAACAATGGAAAAACGACAGCAAACAAAAAAGGCATTTCATGACTGGGACCAGAAAATAATACATTTCTTTCCATTGACTACCGCTGTAATTTTTCGAGCCGATACCCCGGAAGTAAGGGACTTCCGCTTAACAGCTCTATGATCACTTAAATCACAATAAATAATCACAAAATGCAAATACAGGTTCTGTGTTGCGCTTTCTGGATTACAGAAAATAATAACGTGAACCCGCACGAAATAAAACTGAAATAAAAAATATCAGCTGTAAACAAAACATCACGACTAAAATGCTGTGCAGAACGAAACATATTCATATTGAAATGCATTGGTTTAAAATTCGTGCTGGCCGACACGACAAAACTGACGTTCTATTGGTTAAAAAACTCTTAAAAGTCACGTTCTATTGGTTAAAAAAGTCGTGCTAGCCGACACGACAAAACTCATGTTTTCGTGTGGACGAACACGATGCAATAGATTAAATGTCGTGCACTGTACCACGAAAAATCGTGAGACCAGGTTGAGCAGGCAGTGTAGTGGGTTGTCAAGCCCAATACGATTCACATTCAAGGTGAATTAGATTAGGTCAAGTGTCTAAGGATGGATGCTAACATTATCTGGTTTCTAACTCTTTTGCCTAAAGTTTAGCTAACAAACTAACGTTAGCTAGCTGCTGATAGCCATGGAACTATCTGCCTAGTTGACTGCTGATAGCCCACCCTGTTTATTTCCAATGTATAGTGTCATAATAGTTAACACTGCTGCTGCATCATGAGTAGTGAGTCCTACAAAAAAACACTCCAAAAGGTGATACGTTTTCAATGTGTAGAAAGTTTTGAACAATAAAGTAGAATAAATATTTGAATGCAATACAGAATGCCTCAGTGCCTTGATTTATATTCCATTAGATGTGTGTCAATGGGAGCGAGTTGTCTTTTCCTTAACATTTCCACCATAAATAAATACAGAAGACACAAATTACTGCATAAAAATTAACCAAAATGCACAAAATGAAGTGTTCGAACCTCAAATTTTTCTGGGGGACAACCCCAGACCCCCGCTTTTAATGTGTGTTCCCCAATGTTGAAATGAGACCTAGCCCTTCATTTATTACTTTAAATGTGTTAATTACACAGTATTGGATGCTGACCAATACATGTAAACTGTAAAGACGCAAAGATGCTGGCCATTGAAATTATTTCAGTTTTATAATTTATTTTCCTTTGGCGGCCCTCGGTCCAATGTTGGGTTCCTAAATTGGCCCTCAGCTATCAAAAGTTTGAGAACCCCTGCATTAGACGCAGCATTAGCCTACCTTATTACTAGAGTGAGCCGATGCATGCATGCATTCCCAATCGTATCCCCTCGTTGTCACGGCTTGTTGGTTTCTGTCCACCTGGTGACTACTTGATTAGAAATCAATACATTCAGTATGTTGATAACACAAGCTACAATGTTGCAATACCTTAGCCGACTCGTGGAACATAAGACAGCAGAACTAGCGTTGAGTATGAAATGCCAGGTTGTTAGTGTCCCCCAATTTAGTTGCTTCGTATTAGCGATATGATTGCAAGAGCACAGTAGCCGTTAAATGCTTGATTAGACCGCCCAACCTGGCAACTCAGCAGTTAGATTATTATTTTTTTTTTTTCACATTTCAACCTTGCGATGCCGCTGTTTTTTGGCATTTGATTAAATATTTGTAACAGAGCAGACACCTTGAGTGTGTATGGGTTATACATTATAATTCACCGTATATTACTACCAAGCGAGCAACGAATTTAGAGCTTGGCGAGCAGCAGGAGGCTTGCGAGACATGCGTAGTTTCGCACAGACAGATTTATGCAATGAGTAACACTCGGTAACACTGGGTCAAAAGGAATTATCGGGACTGCACTTCCCAGCGTTCTCCGCGGGATAGTGATGCCATCGCTACCAGCTAGAGAGACGACATCGGCCGGCGACGCAGGTGCTGGCGCTGGGCTGCTGCGGGCTGCTGCAGCTGACAGAGAAACGGCCGGAGCCTGTGGACCTGGGAAACATCATGGACCCGCTGAGTTTGCCGAACCGGACTCAGAGGCTTCGATGCGGTAGTTAATCGTAGCGAGTGATGTTTGGATGCAGAGCGGCACTGAAAGCGGAGGTTGGAACCGTGATTGGATCCATGGACCCAAGAGACTGGACTCGTGTCCTCTCTTGGGCTAAGGGGCGGCGGCCAGGGTTAAAAACTTGCCATTCGCCGATGCAGGGTGATTGAGGATTTTAACATGCCGGACTGGAGCTCCGACGAGTGGAACGCCGCTCTTTATAAGGATGGCTTCCTCTGCTTCGGATAGCTGTAGCTGAGATAATCCATAGGTTTGTCCATCTGCCATGGATCTTGGTCGTAAATGGAGTGGATCGACACGACAAGCTTGGTCAATGCAATTGTTTGTAAAGCTATTTGGTAACACTTTATAATAACTATCCGTTGTAACTCGTTAATAGATCATTAGTAAACTCTCAATTAATGATTTATTAATTATTTGTTAAGTGTTTGTTAGCAGTTTGTTAAGGATTTATAACAAGGCCTTACAGACAGTTAATAGACCATTAATAAACTTTTAGTTAATTGGTTATAAATGACTTGTTAAATGACAGTTAACCGTTTGTTAAGGATTTATAACTGTGCTTTGTAGATAGTCAATAGATAATTTCCAAGTTAGTAGTGAATTACTTACTAATGACTTATTAAGTATCAGTTAATAGTTTATATGTGTTATCGGGACGTTATTCTAAAGTTGCAACTATTCCTCATTTATTAATTGTTTGTAAATGAGGAATAGTTGCAACTTTAGAATAACGTCCCAATAACATATATAAACTATTAACTAATACTTAACTAATTTATTAACTCACACTTTACAGATCAGTTGTTAATAGATTGTTAACCTTCTACTAATACCAGTGAAACTTTGTAGAACTGCACATGGGTGAAACAAGTTCAAGGTACAGAAATTTGACATGATATTTAAAACCCATAGGCTGTTCTGTGTACTGTTTTTTACCAAAGAAACACCACAGATGAAATGTTGAATATTGTGTTTAATCTATAGAAACACACATACTGAGCCATCACATTGCATAACAGTAGTATACAAAAGTACACAACAACATACAAACCCATGAGGTTTGGGAACTTTTTGTGGTAAACACTGGATAAACAGAATTTCAGAGGGACATTTAATGTCCATACATCACGGCAATGTCCCATGAGGTTTGGGAACTTTTTGTGCAGGACATGAAAACAAAATAAATCAAAATTAAGCCATTGGCATTATTGATATGAACATGTCTTCGCACAACTTGGACCCTCTATACTTAGTGCTGTGTATATATATATATATATAGTATTATACTATACTGAACCAGACCCGAGCTACAATCGAACTGCTCTAGGGCACCATTCCACAGTGACACAACACCTAAGCTTTCTTAGACAGAGGAATCAGTTTTCCCTTTTTCTTTTGATGTTCAACATCCCTCAAAAGGTTTGGATTATTAATCAACACTTCCAGACATTTTTTTGCAAAGTCCTGCAGTCGTTGCTGTGGTGTATAAGCATCCAGCAACTCCTTGTATTTCTTCGGGGCCACAACAGCCAGCTCACAGATCGGGGCATTGGCGACAACGGTGTTTCGGTCGACACCGACCTTTCGATATGCCATGCTCAGTTTCCTTCCTTTCTTGTACGCCTTAAGAACTTTCCTGTATCTCTTGATAACCTCCTCTGGATGACGTGCTGAAATAGATAGAAGTTTAGGTAAGTATAACAAACCTACAAGGTGTGAATCAACACAGGGAAACACACGCATAGACGCAAAGTGGTTGCAAGTAACAAGATTACATGGGCACAGAGCAATTGGAAGGTCCAAGACAATAGTCCCACCAGCAAGCAAGTTTTGGATAAACTTTATACAGAGAGAGAGAGAGAGAGAGAGAGAGAGAGAGAGAGAGAGAGAGAGAGAGAGAGAGAGAGAGAGAGATCTACATGCGTGACACACATGAGGGGAGCAGTCTTATTTCTTGTTTTTTTATGTTTGTCTGTTTTTATTTATTGTCTGTATTGCCTTTATTTGCTTTGGCAACACTGTGTTTTAGTGGTCATGCTAATAAAGAGAGCGAGAGAGACAGACAGACAGACGTTGTGACGTCTATATGCCTGACACACATGAGTACACTTACCTCTCTGCTTGCCATGTAGCCTTTTTTTCTTCTCTTTTTTCTTCTTCTTATCCTTTTTCTTGTGACTCCGGTGGAGTTGCTTCTTTTTCTTCTTGCGTCTTGTCTTCGATTTCTTGTCTGAATTGGAAGAATCAGTTGATGAACATGAGGAGCTGGATGAAGAGGAGTTGGATGGACTGGAGGATGAAGAGAAAGAAGATGGACCAGGAGACGAGTTGGCCGAGGAAGATGTGTCAATTGTCCCACCATCATCTGTATCTACAACATAAGAGAAATAAAATACCAAATGCATTACTAAGTATGACGATACAAGTACACTCACATACATTCTTTTCAACACTGTACTCACATGTATTATTTATTAATTAATTTCACTGACTCATCAATCGAGATTTCATCAGTTGGACAGCTGTGTCTGCTGTCAATCAATGCTACAGATATTATCTTCCAGGTATTAACTGCACATATATTGTTTGGTTAATAACACAGTAATGCTCTGATGAAGGTCTTGTCACTGTGAAATGTTGGCCTTTCTTCCACTCAATTATACACACACGCACACACACACACCACACCACACCACACACATATATATTGTTAGGTGTGCAACATGTTTTTTTCCCAAGAAAGTGTTAGGCCAACTTACTTTCACCAACTTGTTGGCGGAGGGAGTCTCTCTCCTTAATCAGGTCACTGATTTGTTCTGTGACTGTGTGCTGCTTCTTCTTGGCCTCACGGAGAAAAGCTGCATTTTCTTAATATGTAGAAATGCTGTTGGAGCTACAGTTGCCTCAGTATCTGGAATGATAGGATAGAGAATTAAAAAAACTCTAATCATAAAAGCCAAGTGAAGGTAAAATTATTTACCTATTTATCTATTATGCTATAACAATATCAATATATTGCTCAACCCATATGGCAGCTGTAACATTCAGTCAACATTGATTAATACTTTGTATGCACCCTGTGTTGCTCTCCGAAAACAACAATTCTACAAACTGTAGGCCTACAACAAGTCTTACAACTCATATAGGCTAGCGAGGCGAAATCTTCTATATTCGGCTAGCTAGCTCGCGCGTGCTTGTTTAGTTTCGCGCGCGCGCGCACACACACACACACACACAAAATTAATCATTGGACACTAATCTGGTTGAATGATGTAATGATGACATCTTTAATGAAAAGATAACACGCATTCTCGCTTACCGTCACCGTCCATGTGCACAGCATGGTCCAGAGGCGTAGTTTTCTTTTTGCTGGAAGTACCGGCTGTTGACTTCTTTCTCTTTCTCCCGACAGTACCTGGATTTATCTCGGTATTTTGCGCATCCCTGCTGGGAACACTGATATCGGACATTTTACCAGACCGAGTATTAATTTTTGAAGTCCATGCTAATGCCAGCTGCCCTGCCCATCAACCGAGAGAGTGAAGGGTGGGCGTGTCGGTTTAGGTCGTCTCCGGTTTTCACCATAGACTGTATAAAAATAAGGTTTTCACTCGTCAAAGTACAGGTGATTGACAAGTTGACGACAAGCCAATATGATAGAGGAGGCCGGATGGCTCCTCCTCCAGCCCCTGAATACAATTATGATTGGCTTGTTTCTCCCTCGTCAATTCAAACCCAAACTTAATCTGGCGGGAGCTAGTCACAGAGACTCGGGGAAACTTGATCGTGTGATGTGTGTGGAAATAACTGGATAGGAAAATAGCTAGGCCGAATCAAGTCATATTGTAATATCGTAACTAAATCATGCCTGGTTTAGCCACTGGGCTAAGAGAGCTTATTGAAGGCAGAACTAAATCTAAAAGAAGACACAGAAAAATAATCAAATGGATGCAGAAGAAAAGGCTTCTATGAAGACGGATGAGATGCCAAAAATGCAAACACAAGATGAAATTCAAAGAATCAGTTTGTGTGGACAACTATGCATGGTAAGTTTATTTTTGTTGTATGAAATGAAAACATACATGGGTATTTTGGTTCAGAATTCTAGTGAAAATTAAAATTATTTAATAATGAGCTGATAAGAGTGCCCAATAGGCTTATATCTTAATTAATTAATTTATAGAAATACACCACTATACAATACACTACTGTTACTAATCTAGAAGATCACAAAACGTTGTGAGTTTATAGATCTGCTAATTTCAGATAAAAAAATACTGGGAAAAAAATCAACACTTTTGAAACATTAACATACCTTTGAGTCTTGGCACAAAATATTTTCAGATGGCTCCATGGCCAAATACATTAAGTTGGGTGTCCTTGGCATGAAAATGTTTGAGAATCACTGCTCTAGCCACTACCCTGGCCTGTGTCATTATTATATTTATTTCTATGTATGTATCTTCAGGGTTTGCAAACACCATAACCACAGAGGGAGGAAACTGAAGAGGTCAATTCGACACAAGTCTATATTCAGCAATTCAAAGGTCTCCCTCTTCAACTGGATGCGCTTTGTGTACAGGTACGCTATGACTTAATGATTTAAATGATTGTAGTGTGTTTGTCTGATGAAAAGTGTTTATTTCAATAGAAATACTGTATAACTGTGCTGTCATAAACAATAACTGGAGATTATGTAGTAAAGTGTGTAATTATTATGTTATAGAGCATCTCTACACCCATGATGATAACAGGTGCTTGGAGTTGTTTCACTTTTGTGATTTATTTTGCTAATAGGTGTAATTTACAGCTTAACAGTTTAATTATGGAAATATGTTTAATGTTACTTATGGGATGCTGTGTTGGCCAGCATTAGGCCTGGTGGAGCTAAATGGCAATTGGCTCTCTCAATCTATAGACTCTAGCAATTAATATTAGAAATAGGATTTTACAAATATCCCAATATTATTAGTCCCAAATGTATTGACAGAGCTCTGTAGAAAATAATACCACAATGTATATTTTCCATTATTATTACTGTTTGTATCTATGCAGTGGACAATTATCATATCCTGTGGTGCAGTAAATGCATACTTTGTGTATCAAACCAAAAAGATCAAAATAACTGTAGGATTATATTTTTTTGCCTTGTTCTGTTAGATTTGCACAAGGCCTGCGTCTACGTCAAGTGGACATGATCAATGATGACATTTCTGGAAGCTCAGTAACCCTGTCCAAGATGGCTCAAAAGCTGCGAGATGTGTGCACTACTGCGATGGACAGATATCAGCAATCAAGAGGCCAGTACATTGGGGGGCGGCAGCAGTTTGTCACTGTTGATGAGAGCCACTTCAGACACAAAAGAAAGGCAAGGAGCAAGCACTATTATCAAAATAGTAATGCAAATTACCATTGAATGATAGATTATTCATTTTGTTTAAAGAAGAAGAATTCCTAACATTTCATGTTTTTTAACAGTATGGACGGGGACGAATGGCTGGTGGCTGGAAGAGGAAGAAGTGGGTGTTTGGGATGCTAGGTGTGAACCGGAGAGGGAGAAGACATGCAGAGCCTGTTCTTCGCTTAGTCGAGAGAAGAAGAAAGAGAGATCTGGTGCCACTTATAGCTCACCATGTTAAAGTGGGATCTACAATAATAAGTGATGAGTGGCGGGCTTATCGCAATGCTTTACCTCAGCTAGGTTACACCCATTTGACTGTCAATCACAGTGTGTCATATGTTGATGCCCAAACAGGTGCACATACTCAGCACATAGAGAGGGCCTGGAGAACGGTTAAGGAAAATGTGTGGAGACTCAGGGGAAATCGTACAGAGGAGTTATTGGTTGACCATCTCAGAGTTATTGAATGGCATGAGTGGCTTGCCCGTAAGCATCGCAAAGGGCCATTAGAACGGATAATCCATGACATTGATGTGATGTATGGACATTAAATGTCCCTCTGAAATTCTGTTTATCCAGTGTTTACCACAAAAAGTTCCCAAATCTCATGGGTTTGTATGTTGTTGTGTACTTTTGTATACTACTGTTATGCAATGTGATGGCTCAGTATGTGTGTTTCTATAGATTAAACACAATATTCAACATTTCATCTGTGGTGTTTCTTTGGTAAAAAACAGTACACAGAACAGCCTATGGGTTTTAAATATCATGTCAAATTTCTGTACCTTGAACTTGTTTCACCCATGTGCAGTTCTACAAAGTTTCACTGGTATTAGTAGAAGGTTAACAATCTATTAACAACTGATCTGTAAAGTGTGAGTTAATATATTAGTTAAGTATTAGTTAATAGTTTATATATGTTATTGGGACGTTATTCTAAAGTTGCAACTATTCCTCATTTACAAACAATTAATAAATGAGGAATAGTTGCAACTTTAGAATAACGTCCCGATAACACATATAAACTATTAACTGATACTTAATAAGTCATTAGTAAGTAATTCACTACTAGCTTGGAAATTATCTATTGACTATCTACAAAGCACAGTTATAAATCCTTAACAAACGGTTAACTGTCATTTAACAAGTCATTTATAACCAATTAACTAAAAGTTTATTAATGGTCTATTAACTGTCTGTAAGGCATTGTTATAAATCCTTAACAAACTTCTAACAAACACTTAACAAATAATTAATAAATCATTAGTTAAGAGTTTACTAATGCTCTATTA
This sequence comes from Ammodytes marinus, assembly GCF_949987685.1. Classification (NCBI taxonomy): domain Eukaryota; kingdom Metazoa; phylum Chordata; class Actinopteri; order Uranoscopiformes; family Ammodytidae; genus Ammodytes; species Ammodytes marinus. Next base: position 28,207,947 of record NC_137220.1, on the reverse strand, counting down.
ACGAGTTATAACGGATAGTTATTATAAAGTGTTACCAGCTATTTTCTGATAACGGCCGGGTTTATTCATTCATCTGTCACCAGTTTATTTATTTCATTTTTATTTATTTCATTTTTAACTGTACTCATTTCAATCTTCATATAGTCTTGTCCCTGATCTTGTATTGTACTTTACCTGACGTTGAATGTGGTGTATGAGAATTGTGGTTGATTGTTCTTATTGTATCATGGTGCTGCCTTCTTGGCCAGGTCATTCTTGAAAAAGAGATTTTAATCTCAATGAATTTTACCTGGTTAAATAAAGGATATTGATTGATTGATTGAAGCAGCAAGGTAAGCAAGTGAAGTGACAGCCATGTCGTTCGCGTAAGCAATAGCAAGAGCTTGCAGAGGAAGCAGCACCAGTAGGTAGGCTAGAGCAGCTTAAATAAGGCGCCACTTTGAGTATACGGCCAATGGTGTGCTAGAGGCGTAACCTGGCTGTCAGCTGACGTGCACAGATGACAGCCGCTTGATGTCCGTACCCTGCCTGAACTAACGCTACGCTCCATATATTTAAAAAAAGAATGAGGTTATAACCCAGCTTCCTTTAAGTATGGATAGTAGTGAGTGTGCATGGGAGAGAGAAAGATAGACAGATAGAGGGAGGAAGAGACAGCTTTATTTTGCTTTTTTACATAGGCCTAGAGTGATCATCACTGGCTTTAGACCGACTCCCGCTGTCGCGAGCCGATCAGCTGTTTTTCTGAAAAGTGGTTTAGACACGGAGGTGAAAACGAAATTGAAACTTATATCGCCATGCTAGGCTGACTTAAGGTGGAGCAGCCAAATATAGCCTAAACTAATATTGTTACTAACATACAGGCAATGTGTTGTGTGGTTTTCATCAGTGGCCTACAGTAGACCTAGATTCTGCGCTCCGATCGCCGATAACATGAACATACAGCCGGCTTTTTTTCAGCTGCTGTAAAAAAGCTTGATAGCTTTGGCAGCTTTGATATCAAGTCCTGCCTTTGGTCCTTCTGTTTGTTTTGTGAGCCGCTCTCGTATGTTCGCTTCTTTTGGTAAAGGTAGTTTTGTCTCATCTACCTTCTCCCGCTATTTACTTTTTTGGATTTTACGCCGTGTGAAGCGTCATGATCGTGATGCGTAATGGAATAGTCCATGTAGTGCAGACTGAAGGGGGGTGCACGGTTGGCAGAAAGGCCGTCAAAACGAGGGAATTAGACATCCAGATGATACTATTGTGAAGAGATTTTTTTATAAAAAAACAATAAATATGGGGCAAAATATAAAGAGGGCATTTTGGGGGCCCCATAGAGGCTTATGAGGCCCCGGGGCTCCAGGCAATTGCCTGATTTGCCTCTATGGACGGCCCGCCTCTGTTCATTGTGTCCCTCCTCATCACCACTTTGCATTAGGTGCAAACACTCTGATCCTGGCTCATATATTTTGGTTCTGTGCCAGACTCCACAATTTCTGGTCAATCGTGTTTCGTTGTTATTGAGATGTCTATGGCCACATCCTCCATCCCAACCCAGAAACAGCCATTGGAAGTTGGTAATGCATATCTATGTAGTAGTTACTACATAAAAAAAAACATATGTAATAGTTACTACAAAGAAATGACAATTTTGTTTATCTTATTGTAAAGTGTTACCAAAAATGTGTTACTGTGTTACTGAATCTGTCCTTGTGTTTGGGTGGTCTCGAGCCACCAACCTTTTGATTAAATTCAACATTTAAAGGGGACATATTATGAAAAACCAAACATTGCCGGTGTTTGGGCACACTGTTTAGGTTATTGGCGTCCCTACCAGCACACACAAGCTTCAAAAAGACAAATATGTCAGTTTCTTCTGGGACACTTATTTCGAAAAAGGGGGGATTTGAAGGTTTCTTCCAAAAAACACCGACTGATGACGAAATCGGTCGGTTTTCATTATCATAAATACTCCCACGGGAAAGCTCACCAGAAACTCGGCAGTTGATTGGCAAATCAAGACGCCCCGTTGGTAACCACACACACCTGGCTGAGCCTCCACTCACTCATGCAACAACAGAGGAGAAGCAAGCTGCAGTGTGAGCTCAACCTCAAGCTACCATCACACTCCAGCCTCGAAGCACACTAGGGCTGAATGGATTTACTTCATTTTTTGTTAGGCTATCTCCAGCAAAGGTTTGCGATCTGTTAGTGTGATCAAAGCCTTTTTACTGGAGTGTGGAGGAGACTGTGCCAGGAAGACTGCAGACACCATCCGTCCGAAATGTAAGTAGTCCTATTTTAAAAATTATTCTGTCCGTTTGTTAGTTCAATGTCTGTAATGTGCTTTATTTTATCCCTCCTATAATAACCAACACCGACTGAAATGAGAGAATGCGGGGTTTAGTCGTTAGCATTAGCGCCCGCTAGCTTTACCGTTAGCTGTATGCTAACGGTTAGAGCTGTGAGTCTTTTGCAGTGACTGTTATTTGGCTCTTTTGTGAGCTCACGTTAGTCCTGCCGTGACAGCCCCTGAGTGAAAAACAGACGGTGAAACTGTAGGGTGTGTTGGAAACTGAAGAGTATTTTTTTAATAGCTTCATCCTGCTACCTGCTAGCTGTCTGATTGTATAGCTCAAGTACACACCGCAATAAGTCTGCGGACAGTGTGTAGTTAGGGTGACCAGATCCCAATTCACCAGATGTGGGACAAAGACTACGTTTGTGCGGGAGAATGCGGGACAAAGTGCTGTTTTTTTTAAGCAAAATAAACCTGTAGTACAAGCAGCAGTAGGCCTATTACATGATCTCCAGTGTAATGTACACATAGACAGGAATACTGTAAGTTGTCTCTGCTGGTGTTTGTTTCCTGTCCATTATATTTCAAAAAGCACACAGTATCACTCTTATCGAGCCAGGGCTATACTGAATTTGTTGTAGCTTTGCCATAACAGATGTATGATGTAGGCCTATACATGTCAGCTAGGCTACATGATGTAACATTGAATGTGCCATGTTTTACAGGTGTCTGAGTGACCTGATGGAGCCGGACGGAGCCACCAAGACCGTCACACTATCCGTTCCTTCAGAGGAGGATGTGTTCACTGGGTGGGACAGGTGGTCTTCTTCAGGGCCCAACAACGACTGGACAGTTACATACAAGTTATGGCTTTGCTTCTGTTTGATGTACACTTCATATTTTCATTCCACTGGCTATGAATAAACTGCTTTATTTTTAAGGATGTTTTTGGTCTTTTTAAAATGTAATGATACTGTTTTATCAGAGAAAATCTTCAGCGAGATGAAAATGTGAGTTTCAAGTAATCCTGTACTACAGGTAGCAAACAGTGACAGTGAGCAACACAATACATTTTTTAACTGTAACTTTATTATGAATGCGTGATCACAATACAAATGATACATTATCTACTAGATATTGAAATGTTGTCAGATAATTTGCAGCTCTGACAAACCTAAAGCATAATTATTTCAACCATACATTTTACAAAAGATAATGCCTTTCCAGTGAATCTTGACATGATTCAGGATACATTCTTTTCCATTATGGTTACTGTACATTTTTACATGTCAACTCAGTATCGGTTCACAACCAAAGCTTTTTCACTCCACTGGGCTGTAGATCATTCCACAGACCTGTAAAGACAAATGTAAAACAGGGTGTATGTTACCAATTTAGAGAGTTTATGCATAAATACTTAGCTCAAATTATGTTATTTACTGTGACATAATTAAACAGTATTTACCTGAGGATAATGTCAGGGAAATCAGAAATCTTGATGCCATTTTCACAGTTTTCAGCTCAGACTCCTGTCTGAACAGGTTCAGTTGTACATCTTTTAGTTTAGAACTGGTTAGTGTGCCGATATTTGTGGTAGAAATTAAGCTAAACATGTTTACATTGGTCTCCATGCTGCATTGGCCAAAAGTAAACAAAACTGACAGCTGGGCGTGTGCCATGCCCATATAGGTTGGTATAGAGTAAATGAGCAGGGCGGTGCATGCACGCCCATGTAGATCTGACCAGTCAGAGCAGACTAGTATTTTGCGAAGGGGGGTAAGCTGTCAAAACCTACCTTTTGAGACAGAGGGCAGAGAAGGCTGGAAAAGGCGATGAAGAAATGGGAAATGGTAGAAAACTAATGGGTTTTTTGAACAATAAACCATGAAAACCTTTTCTAGTAGACCTTGGAAATACACCTTTAAAACCGAGATTTTGCATAATATGTCCCCTTTAAATAGTTTACTTCCTATACAGCACACATATTTGAGTGTGCCTCTTCTGTCTGTTTACATGGCAGCCCCTGGCCACCCTCAGAGCACAGGAATTGGCCATGATAACAGCTGTAATAACAAAGTATATGATCCAATAGGTGGCCAGTTGATCAGAGGTGAATATATTTCTTGAGGGGATGATTACATGAGAACATTGCAGAGGAGGTGATAGATGAAAAGAGAGAGGGAGACAGAAATGTGCTGGGAAGGAGTGGGAAGGCGGCAGATAGTGAGGGAAAGAGAAAGGCAGGACGAAGTGAAAATTAACAGGTGGGAGTGGAATAACTGAAATAAAGAAAAAGAGAGTGAGAGGCTGAAAGTAATAGATTGCTGAGCAGAGAAGGTACAAGAAAATTAGCTATTGTATTACACAGAGCAATAGAGCCGAACACTTTCCATACAGAAAGCTGTAAGTATACACTCACCGGCCACTTTATTAGGTACACCTTGCTAGTACTGCAGTTTGGACCTCCTTTGACCTTCTGAACTGCTTTAATTCTTTGTGGCATACTTTCAACAAGGTGTTGAAACATTCCTCAGAGGTTTTTTACCATAATAAAAAGATGGCATCACACAGTTGCTGCAGATCTGGTGGCTGCACATCCATGATGTGAATCTCTGGTTCAACCACATCCCAAAGGGGCTCTCTTGGGTTGAGATCTGGTGATCTGGAGTACAGTGAACTCATTGTCATGTTCAAGAAACCAGTTTGAGATGATTTGAGCTTTGTAATGTGGTGCATTATCCTGCTGGAAGTAGCCATAAGAAGATGGGTACACTGTGGTCATAAAGGGATGGACATGGTCAGCAACAATACTCAGGTAGGCTGTGGCGTTTAAACAATGCTCAATTGGTACTAAGGGTCCAAAGTGTGCCAAGAAAATATCCCCCACACCATTTCACCACCAGCCTGAACCATTGATACAAGGCAGGATGGATCCATGCATTCATGTTGTTTATGCGAAATTCTGACCCTACCATCTGAATGATTGAGACTCATCCGACCAGGCAAGATTTTTCCAATCTTCTATTGTCCAATTTTGTAGCCCGGTGGGGTCTTCTGCTGCTGTAGCCCATCTGCTTCAAGGTTGGTTGTGTTGTGCGTTCAGAGATGGTATTCTGCATACCTTGGTAACGAGTGGTTATTTGAGTTACTGTTGCCTTTCTATCATCTTGAACCAGTCTGCCCATTCTCCTCTGACGTCTGACATCAACAAGGCATTTTCATCCACAAAACTGCCACTCATGGGTTACTTTTTCTTTTTCAGACCATTCTCTGTAAACCCTAGAGATGGTTGTGCCTGAAAATCCCAGTAGATCAGCAGTTTCTGAAATACTCAGATCAGCCCGTCTAGCACCATCAACCATGCCACGTTCAAAGTCACTTAAACCTTTTTTCTTCCCCATTCTGTTTCTCGGTTTCAACTTCAACAAGTCGTCCCGTCCAGGTCTACATGCCTAAATGCATTGAGTTGCTGCCATGTGATTGGCTGATTAGTTCTATAGTATGTGTTAACAAGAAATTTAACCGGTGTACCTAATAAAGTGGCCGGTGAGTGTATATCCTCCATTAGCGCAGTGGTACTACCGCTCTGTCTCTATTTGTGTGTGTGTGTGTGTGTGTGTGTGTGTGTGTGTGTGTGTGTGTGTGTGTGTGTGTGTGTGTGTGTGTGTGTGTGTGTGTGTGTGTGTGAGAGAGAGAGAGAGAGAGTATGAGTGTTCTGCTTTCTACAGTATACATTTAATACATGATTTTATCAGCCTATTTTGGGGAAACAAATCTGTTCAAGCAATGTTATTTTGAATGATTTTAAATAATCCACATATCTCTGACGGACAACCACTCCTAAAATGTTCGTGGCAAGTTGGTAAACAGGGCGGTGATTGTACATTGGAAGGTACAGAAGGCATGCGTGTGTGTGTGCGTGTTTCTATTTGACTGTAAAAGAGAGAGAGAGGGATAGCCGCAGGTGACTTCATCAGTCAGAGAGACGAGTGGGTTCCGTCAGTGTGACGGCCTCGTCAGCGGCCCATATTAAACACATTAAACACTGGGCCGAGCTCCTCATTAATCAGCCCAGAGGGATGACAGCCAGCTCCGCTATCGGCCCCATACATCCATGCATGCCCAGGGCTGTCTGGGCCCCAGGTAATATACCTCTTCCACAGATAACACCATGATAGATGGACTGCAGCTCCTCTGATTGGGGCTCGCCAGTGTAATACCACCTTGTCACGCTTTATCAGAGGGACCCATTGAGCAGCCATGGCAGATCAGCTTTTCAAGAGCTTCGTGATTCAACTGATTTTTGACTGGAAGGGAGTGTTGCTATGTTCATGCCAGCTGATTCAGTGTCAGACCTATAAGGTGTGACAGGTATTTTAAAGGTACCGTCCGATCATAATTGTCATGTCTACCACTCAATTGAGGAGAATAATGACATCCTGTATGCAACTTGTCACTTTCATTTTAGCAGTGTTGTTTACGCTTCTTCCAGCTTGAGAGGTGTGATTGATTAATTATCATAGTCCCCTGCAGTTCATGTGATGTGTGTTAGTTTTTATTTCACTTGGATATCCATTGTGTGTGTGTGTGTGTGTGTGTGTAGACTTTCCACATATAGGCTGGGATTTATTTCCAAGCTGATGCCTAAAACCTCCAGAAATCATTGTTTACTTGCAGAATACAATGAAGGCAAAACAAAGGTTAAAGTAAATGGGTTGAGCTTCTCAGCACTGCCATTAACATGCACACCAAAAGCAATCATTTTGTGCCTTCTGAATTTAATTGATTTCTAATTACACCTCCTACCTGAAGGGTGGCTTTTAATCATCCTTGGTCAGTAATATGAGTCTCATTCCTCCTGTATAGACACACACACAAAGCTGATCAGCTACAGAAGTGGACACCTCATCCATAACCAACTGTCCATTCTGTCTTACCCGACATAAACCTCCCACAAGAAAAAAAAAACTACTGCAGTCGTTGTAAAAGGCTGATACGCACGATATGCAAATAATTGCTGTAGCCAGTGGTTCGATTTAATTAATGCGGCTTCGCTAAGGGTATACTTTAAGAGAGAACGTGTGACTGTGATGTGCAATTAAGTCAGTTGTGAAATAAAAAGAGAGCGTTTTCCATGTCCAGGGCAGATGGGATTTGTTCAACACCACTAGGTGTCTCTCTTCAGAAAGGCCAGAGTCCAGGCTTGGATTGGACAGAGAAGCTGAGAGAGGTCAGACCCAGAGAAGAGCGTGGAATGGGAGGAGAGAGGAAAGAGGCAAGGGAAGCTCTGCAAGTTCCTCTGCTTCTGTCTGTGCCTTTGTTTGAACACAGACGTTACTGTTTTCTCTGCTGCCTAGAGAGCCATACAAGCTCAGTGCCTAGGTAGGAATGAAATATCTCTTATTCATCGTATTCACTCAAACAACAAACAAAGAACTTGGTTTTCATCGGCTATCTTGCTTTTTCACCTCCCCAGGCCTTTCGTTCTTCCAAATGCACTTTCTCTTCCTCATCCTTTCTGGTTTTGTATAGATAGGCTGCCCTGTATTTGCATTTCCTTTGTCCTCCCCTCTCTTCAAGAACAACTCAACACATTTCATCCATGCTCTTCATCGTCTGCTCTTCCATTCGCTTGTATCAACCGCAATCCTGTGCTGCAGAGGTTATCTCGTTTTGTAGTGGAGGGTCAGAAGTGCAGCGGTATGTTCGCCCACGGGCAGCTTATCTCAGCAACGCCATAAGACTACATTCCAGCAAATCCCACTGAAAGCACATAACACGTTGGAGCTTGGTGAAACACTTGCAGAATGAATAAAGAGTGAAACTACAGCAAACACAAACAAAAAATCCATGGATTTCTCTCACATCTTATGCGTTATGGGGCATATACCTATATATAGTCAGACCTGCATAGGTGGCTATGCTAACTACCGTCACTGGAGCAAGTCCAGCTGTTTCAAAAGCATCTGCCATTTCAAGCAACAACAAACAGATTGCACGTATCCTAACAACAGAAAGGACCAGAGAAACATATACATCCCTTTATTTACAGCGTTATGTTGTGATATAGTGTCAATAAAGACCAAATATACTGTCTATAGCTTTACATTTACGGCACTACCTGTTGTGAAACTATAGGGGTAGGCGGGGCGTGCCGGTGTCACATAGGGCGCAGAATACCATTGTTGGGACCGGCATTTACCGTTACTGAGCGGTAGATGCCATAGTATGTCAGTGGTCGCTGTGGTACATGCCACATTCCGATAAAGGATCTCGGCGTCTCTCCTCTTCATGCTGCTTTGCTGTGGAACCACTGCCATTATCACCATCACACAACTTACCCCTGGAACACACATCCTGCGTCTACCTCTGGAGAGCGTCTGCATCTGTTACTGCTGCGTTTCTCTTACTGTTTTCGGCCACACATGGAACTTTTCAGCAGCTGCTGCTTCTAAAAGCCCTGTCTTTCTACATAGAGTTCTCATAGATAATTCCGATTAATATGTAGTAGTTTCATGTCATTTTATGATGTATATGATTAATATTGAGTTTAGACAGTAATCCGTGTGCCTCATTGCCTTTTTTTATTTTTATTTTTTTTCACCACATTTTCGCTTGTGGGAAGTTTTATTTGAAAAGGACACACCAGGAAAGGGTGAAGCTATAGCGAAAGCTGCTGGTATGAAGTCAATATGACTGTCAACAGAATATTTCTCTATCAGTTAAAGCAGAAAGACCCGGGAGAGATTCGCGTCTCCCCGAGAAAATAGGCGAGCCCCCTGAGGTGAAGTGAAGCGTCGCTGTAGAAGCCCCTGTGCGTGGCGTCGGCAGCGCGTCCGAGGTTGAATGTGTGGACGACGATGAATTGAGGGAAATCAAAATGGGAAATGTGAAGTCTGCCTTCAACCCGTGCACACTTAAAGATTGAAAGAGAATGAGTGAATCACAGAGAGGGAACAACGACGAAAAACAAGTTTTGAAGTAAAAAAGAAAAATCCATCTTTGCTGCGGTTGTGTTTGTTTCTATGTGCATTGTTACACAAGTTTTGCTCCATTTTCTTTTTCATGTTGCAAAGAGAGGAGAGATGTGCAATCAGATTTTCTCCCCAGCTAGTAATCAGCAGGCATGTCAGTAAACACTGTTAATGGGGGTGGACACTCTCTCCCTTCTCACCCAAGACCCCTGTAGTAGCTAATTGGGATAAATGCAACTCCATGCTTCATTTACGCTCACAACCTCTCCATTCCTTTCTGTATTTTCCCTCACGTTTCCTCTTCCTCTTCCTCCCATTCTCCTTTAACCTTCTGTGTTCTGTGTGTCTTGCGTTCCTCTCTTTGCTTGTGCTTGTTAATGGCTTCCCCGGCTCATTGATACACCAGATGTTTTTTTATAATCAAAACGTGAGAAACGCCAGAGTGGACACGGCACAGTCTTTTCCACCATGGCTGATTAAAATGAGCCGTTTGCTGTGTTCAACATGGCAGAATCCTATGAGATACTGTGAACAGCTATGGTAAAACAGATCACTTGTTCCAATTTTCCATGATGAGTCCAAGCTATAACAATAAAGACACACCGTAAAAAGTTATTTCATTAATGTAATTCATTTTGATTTATTATTTAGTTGCTATACCCTGTGCCCACGCTCTGCATATATATGATGGTTTAATGTATTCATGGGGTCTTGCTGCACCATCATTGCTTTTGTGATGTAATCTCTTTTCCCGTGGCTTGGACCCCACCTGTGGGAGAAGGAGAGAGGGCTGTAAGTGCTTGTGTGATGTAAAAGGCCTAATTTGGGGGGTGATTGATGGTTTAATATTGCAGCCCGCAACCTTGCTGCCCCCACCCACCCAATGAAGCTGCAGGCAGGCACCAAACCGTAGCGGTGTGTGTGTGTATAATGTCACTTTCTATTCTCACATTCAAACCCAGCTGGTAGAATTAAACCAATTCTGAGTTTGTTTGTTTTTGTTAGGGTGTGTGTGTGTGTCAATGTTTGCGCGCATTGTAAGCGTACTGGAGCCTTTCTTCAATCCCAGCACTTCTAAAATCCACTTAGGTATATTAACTGTGGTCTAGAGTCAGTGGTCAGTTATTGCAGCCATTTCTAATTTCCTCATTTCAACCAATCTCTCCCGTCTCCTCTATTTTACCTGAGATACACTACAGTGCAATGTCTCAGTATCACTCATTACCGCCCCATTAATGTCATCACCCTCAACCCTTTTGCCTTTTGTTCTATACACACGTGTCTCACCTTTTCCAACACAATGTGTGATGCAATGGGATCCTATAGGTTTCATGCAAATCATAGCGATGCACCAATCCAATACATTTGTTAGATATTAAACCAATACGTCTTTCAATGAAACAGTTTATATTGTTTCCTCGAGCAAAATGACATATTTCGTAGTTTGTTGGAATGCATAGATGGACCCATGGTATAGCGGTGTGTTTCAAAACCTCTTACAGAAGGTTGGGGTGAAAGCTTGGGTCAATAGAGCATGCAAGTTTGACACAAATGACCACCAACAGTTTGAAATGGACATAACCAGAAGGGTTGAGGAAATAATGACCATCAGTATTAATTTAAAAAGTAAGACAAAGTGCCTGAAGATCCTTCTAGAAGTGTTCATCAGCACATCAATGTTGTTGATCTGTATTCTATGCAGTTCTCAGATGGGAAATGAATCATGGTACTATGCCTTGGAGTCATCTAGCCATGCAGAAACTGTGGCGTCATTATGTTGATATTTCGTCTACTATTAGCCATAAGGAACAACTGCTCATCGTGATATGCCAGCCGGTGTGGACAAGCACAAAGAAATACGCTGAGAGTACTTTTTCTCAATTTGAAATGCAGACACACACACACACCAACCACATGTGCATGGGTGTGGTGGACACAGTCTCAAATGGCTGTTGTTGCTAATATGTTTTTAATGTCTTTGAGATGCAGTCGACATCTCTAATTTGTTTTTGTCTAAGCTGTGTGCTTATGTGGATGGGGGACATCAAAGCAGTAAAAATAGCGTTTCTCATTAACCAGCCTTTCCTTCTCATTTATTTTCCTCGTGCTCACTTGCCAGAGCGTCCACATGAGTGTTTCTTTTAGGCTGAGCTTGTGAAGATGTGAGGAGGAGTTGCTGGAGAAAAGATAATTGTCCGATGCTTGGAGTCTGTTTCCTGCTTCTTATATTGGGTCCTCGGCAGCCTTTCATCAGCGTCAAATCAAGATGCATAAAGTCGACCAAACTGCCAATTTAGATGTACAAACTGACAGTTCCTGACTTGGTGCGATTATTGTTTGAGACCAAACAGAAATATACTGGGTGGTTTGATAAACAAGGTTGGGTTTCATGACGCAATAAGAACTAGTTCATTTATATTTTGACTTCAGTGGATTTTTACACTCTGAAAAATAGTCCTGATTTGAACATAAACTGTATGAGAATTAATGTGTGTGTAGGCTTAGATGTGGGCAAGTGAAAGAGGGAGATACATAAAAAGGCGAGAGCAGCATAAAGCAAAGCAAAAAGGATTTCTTGACCGCTGCCAAAGGCCCGCTGTTTACTCTCGTTCATCAGCTGTTATAATGCTGCATTTACGCACGGCGGTGGGGACGAACCCAAAACAACACACAGCGGGACTCGGCTCCGGTGTTAAGGAAACGTTTAACAAGACACTTTATAAAGCCAGTAAGACACACTTAAAATAACGCTCTCTGCCCATACAAAAAGCTCTGCCTTGGATTACTCGATGGAGCGATCGATGTGTATACAACCATCCGCTACGTGTGTCTGATGATGGGCCATTATATTAATAATAAACAGCACGCTGCACAGAAGAACAGCATGTACATTGTAAAGCTGAGATGGAGCGGTGACTCCTCTTTGCTGGCGTGGTGAAGAATAAGCAAAGCGATAGATTCTCTTTTAGCCTTTATGGCGTATGTATTCTCTTCTTGAATAACCCACATGATTGACTAGTGTGCAGTCAATTGTACAACAACGTACAACGTGACAGTTTGACCTGAGGCGTTAAATTAATGACATCATCATGTTGCCCTTTCAGAATAAGGGCGCAATCATATAATAACACTTAACATACATTAAAGATCTCGTATCCTTCCTGAGAGGGTTTGCGTGATGCATGATAATTTTTCTGCATAACAATGGTTAATTTGCCAAAGTTGATAGTTGGTCTTATCTTTTCAAAAGACTTATTTGTATTTTTTCTGTCAGTTGAATTTTGTTTCAAGTGCAAATGAGCACTGTTAATATTCCAAAAGGCACAAGCTCTTCCTCATGTTTTCAGTCTGTGTATTTAGTTTTTAGTGCACATAATGGCATTTGTAGCCAACACCAATTAAAGGGGTAGTTCAGGATTTTAGACATAGGGCCTTATTCCCAAGTTAGCCTTGGTGTTCTTTATCAGTGGAGACAGTTTTCAACACATTTAATTCAGTCCTTCTAGTTGCAGAGTGCGCTCGTGCTAAGCTAGCGCACGGCATCGGGGGGATACCTAGCCTGCTACTAAAACAGTCTTACCCACTCCACAGTACACCCGAGGCCAATCAATTATAACGCCAGACTATCGATGTAAATGTCTGTGTTGATAGAATAATTTTAGAAATGGAGGAATCCTCCGCCTCTAAACATGTAAACGTGTGAAAAAATGAATAAATAATCAATTAGAGCTTGCCTAAAAATAAGTTTGCTATGTTACTGTTTATTGTATTTAGGATTTTAGCTCATTTGGACGCTGTTTGACCGAAACGTGATTAGTGTTCTAAAAGATACTTCGATTATAAAACAAGAGGTCAAAAACACAGATGATGATTAAACAAACTAATTTATGACTTTATATTTCCTGGACATTAAATAACGGTCACCCACCGGACGCTGTAGAGATCAGAGATCTGCACTCCATTGCTCTTCCTCAAAGAAACTGAAACAGAATCTGAATTTTCTCTACTTGAATCTGAATTTTTTCTACTTGAATTTGAAAACTTGAATTTAGAACTTTTATTTGAATGTGTTATTTCGAATATTAACTGATTCAGATTCAAGTATAATTAATTCAAATTCAAATGGGTTAATTCATATTCAAGTGTATACATTCAAATTCAAGTAGAGAAAATTCAGATTCAAGTATAATTAATTCAAATTCAAGTAGAGAAAATTCAGATTCAAGTATAATTAATTCAAATTAAAATGATTAATTCATATTCAAGTGTATAAATTCGAATTCAAGTATCAATAATTCAAATGCAGGTTGATCAATTCATATTCAAGTCGATCAATTCAAATTCAAGTTCTACTGACACATATCTCTGCCCATAGGCCGCTACTAGAATGTGTCATTGTGAAAAATAGTTACACCATCAAATAGTTAGATGATTAAAATCTCAAAATAAATATTGTACAAGAATTAAACTATAATGGAGTATTGCTATGATTTAAAAAAAGGAAGTCAATCGGGGTAATTGGGTTGAATCAGAACCAAGAGCATTATGCACATATTCAGTGGTTTGTATGATAAATAATGTGAAGCTGCTGGTTTGGCAGTGATTTAAACTATTTATTATTCTGCTCAGCCTGCTCGTGAGTTACTATCTGTATGGTCAAATGTTGTTGTTCTAAAATATATGGTCTTGGACTAAATTTCTGTTTTGGATTGAATTTGGTTTCCATAGTAATGGCCACAGACTGAATTGTGCCAGTGGACATGCATTCTTATGACCATTCCTTCCCCTAAAACTGTTGCTCTTTTTATTCATTATTCACTTGATGTGCCATTAAAACATTAGGAGTCCAACACTGATTTTGAAACAGAGCAGGATACTGCTCATCATTCCCAGCCATAACAGAATACATTATGCTTAGCCACTTCATGCTGCTGTGGAAACTGTTTAAGAGTCAGTAGGTCTGCCAAGGGTGTGCAGATAAACATGTCATGGTGTGTGTACGTACACACACACGTGTGTGCACAATTGTGTGACTTGGCATACTATGTGTTTTATCAATTGAAGCGTTGCACTACCCCGGCAGCAGATAATGTTTGACGGGTTCATCTGAAAAACAGATAACAAGTTCAAAAAGATTCATGGTGCAAAAGAAGCAATGGCAGAGGGGAAAAGCAACGGACAGCTGGAGAGAAATATGCACTGAGATGGAGGGAGAGAAAGAAGAAAGATGGAGTTTAGATCCAAAGAAAGATAGAAACAAGCTATACACTGTGTGCACAATTATTAGGCAAGTGAGGATTTTGGCCATATCATAATTTTTATGCATATTTCCCAACTTCAAGCTGTTTAAACCTGTATAAACTAAGTGCTTATTGGATTTAAGCATACCAGGTGATGTGTATTTGTGTAATGAGTGAGGGTGTGGCCTAAGGAGATCAACACTCTATATCAAGGTGTGCATAATTAAGCTTATCTTCCTCAGGCAAAATGGGCAAAAAAAGAGATTTTACGGACTCTGAAAAGTCAAAAATTGTAAAAAGTCTTTCAGAGGTATGCAGCACTCTTGAAATTGCTAAGATATTGTGGTGTGACCACAGAACCATCAAACGTTTTGTTGCAAATAGCCAACAAGGTCGCAAGAAACATATTGAGAAAAAAAGACGCAAATTAACTGCCAAAGATTTGAGAAGAATCAAACGTGAAGCTACCAGGAGCCCATTATCCTCCAGTTCTGCCATATTCCAGAACTGCAACCTACCTGGAGTGCTCAGAAGTACAAGGTGTTCAGTGCTTAGAGACATGGCCAAGGAAAGGAAGGCTGTTACCTGACCACCACTGAACAAAACACACAAGTTGAAACGTTAAGACTGGGCCAAGAAATATCTGAAGAAGGTTTCATGGACTGATGAGATGAGAGTGACTCTTGATTAGGGATGGGAATTGATAAGAATTTAACGATTCCGATACCGCTTATCGATCCGATTCCTTATCGATTCTCTTATAGATTCTCATCGGGTGAGAGAATAAGTACAAATTAGTTTTTGTATTAACTCTCTTTAATATCTGATCAGAAGTGTGTCTAGTTTGTCCCTTGAAAGATTATCAAGAGTAGGCTACTTTAGGATTAGGAAATTGTCAATTTTCACATTAATTGGTGTTGGCTACAAATGCCATTATGTGCACTAAAAACTAAATACACAGACTGAAAACATGAGGAAGAGCTTGTGCCTTTTGGAATATTAACAGTGCTCATTTGCACTTGAAACAAAATTCAACTGACAGAAAAAACACAAATAACTCTTTTGAAAAGACAAGACCAACTATCAACTTTGGCAAAAATTATCATGCATCACGCAAACCTTCTCAGGAAGGATACAAGATCTTTAATGTATGTTAAGTGTTATTATATGATTGCGCCCTTACTCTGAAAGGGCTACGTGATGATGTCACTACGTTAACGCCTCAGGTCAAACTGTCACGTTGTACGTTGTTGTACAATTGACTGCACACTAGTCAATCATGTAGGTTATTCAAGAAGAGAATAAATACACCATTAAGGCTAAAAGAGAATCTATCGCTTTGCTTATTCTTCACCAAGCCAGCAAAGAGGAGTCACCGCTCCATCTCAGCTTTACAATGTACATGCTGTTCTTCTGTGCAGCGTGCTGTTTATTATTAATATAATGGCCCATCATCAGACACACGTAGCGGATGGTTGTATACACATCGATCGCTCCTTCACGTAATCCAAGGCAGAGCTTTTTGTATCGGGCAGAGAGCGTTATTTTAAGTGTGTCTTACTGGCTTTATAAAGTGTCTTGTTAAACGTTTCCTTAACACCGGACCGCCGAGTCCCGCTGTGTTTTGTTTTGGGTTCGTCCCCACCGCCGTGCGTAAAGGCAGCATTTTAACAGCTGATGAACGAGAGTAAACAGCGGGCCTTTGGTAGCAGTCAAGAAATCCTTTTTGCTTTGCTTTATGCTGCTCTCGCCTTTTTATGTATATCCCTCTTTCACTTGCCCACACCTAGGCCTACACACACACGTTAATTCTCATACAGTTTATGTTCAAATCCAAGTGATGGGCAATTCTGTTGCCGACTTGTAAGGAAGCGGACGTTTAAACGTTTAACCGTCAGGATCGCAGTCTGGGCGCTTGCTTTTGCTCGTGCTTGTGCACGGGTCGTTTGATGAAATGAAGTGGCGTATTGTCGCCTTTTCACGTGAAATATAACCAAACTTTAGAGCGCTTCTGCCTCGACGCCATGTTTGCTGCGTTCTGAACCAAAACAAAGCAGCGCGTGTGTGAAGTCAAGACACATTTGCAACGAGCGGAACCGATAAGCGGAATCGTTAAGCAGGCATGTGAACGATTCCAAGGAATTGGTTCACTCGGTTCTCGATTCCCATCCCTACTCTTGATGGATCAGATGGATGGGCCCGTGGCTGGATCAGTAACGGACACAGAGCTCCTCTTCGACTCAGACACCAGCAAGGTGGAGGTGGGGTACTGGTATGGGCTGGTATTATTAAAGATGAGCTAGTTGGACCTTTTCGGGTTGAAGATGGCCTCAAAATCAACTCCCAAACCTACTGCCAGTTTCTAGAAGAAACTTTCTTCAAGCTGTGGTACAGGAAAAAGTCTGCATCTTTCAAGAAGACCATGATTTTTATGCAGGACAATGCTCCATCACATGCATCAAAGTACTCAACTGCATGGCTAGCCAGTAAAGGCCTTAAGGATGAAAAAAATAATGACATGGCCCCCTTCCTCACCTGACTTAAACCCTATTGTGTACCTGTGGGCCCTGCTTACAGTGAAGGAAAACAGTACACCTCTCGGAACAGTGTCTGGGAGGCTGTGGTTGCTGCTGCACAAAAGTTGATCGTCAACAGATCAAGAAACTGACAGACTCCATGAATGGAAGGCTTGTGACAGTTATTGAAAAGAAGGGTGTGTTACGATCCTGCCTGGGCCTCAAGCCCTTTGTTGTGTTGTTCTCCCCTTTCCCTTGTCTGGTCTGATTGCAGGGTTGGAGTCAGGTGTGTAGGAGCCAGGTACCAGCATCCACAGCTGCCACCAATCTACAAATCTGCTGCTCTACATATACCCGGCTCAACCTTCCAGACACCGCCAGATTGTAAACTCAGTTACTCTCCAGCCACCTAGATCATTTGTAGTTCCACTTGCATTTAGCTCGTTGGTAATTCTGTTCTTTTTTGCCACAGTCTCCTCAGGTTTGCTCCGTCCTCTCCCTGTGCCTGGCCGCCCCTGGAGTCACATCGGTCTCGACTTTGTCACTGGTCTCCCATTGTCCGAAGGTAATTCTACCATACTCACCATTGTTGATAGATTTTCCAAGGCTGTTCATTTTGTGCCACTGCCCAAGCTTCCCACAGCGTCGGAAACTGCTGACCTCCTGGTTCAGCATGTGGTCCGCCTCCACGGGATCCCGGCTGATGTGGTCTCCGATCGGGGGGCCCACAATTCGTGTCCCAGGTATGGAAAGCCTTCTGTCGTGAATTAGGGGCCTCTGTCAGTCTCTCCTCAGGCTACCATCCCCAGACTAACAGGAAAACGGAGCGGGCCAATCAGGACCTCGAAGCTGCGCTGCGCTGCGCAGGGTCACTGCTAGGAACCAGTCATCCTGGAGCACTCACCTTCCTTGGGTGGAATACGCCCACAATTCCCTGTCAAGTGCAGCTACTGGTATGTCCCCATTTGAATGTTCCCTTGGATATCAACCCTCTCTGTTCCCAGAGCAGGAGAGCGACATCGCGGTGCCATCTGTCGACGCTGTCGAAAGGTCTGGAGGGACGCTCGCGCTGCTCTGCTGCGTACATATACCTGGTTCAACCTTCCAGACACTGCCAGATTGTAAACTCTGTTACCCAGTCAGTTACTCTCCAGCCACCTAGATCATTTGTAGTTCCACCTGCATTTAGCTCGTTGCTAATTCTGTTCTTTTTGCCACAGTCTCCCCTGACTCCTGCCACCAGCTCCAGCCCTCGCCAGCCAGCTCTCCCTCCCTGGATCCCCCTGCCTGCCTGCTCTTGCCTGCCCCTGCTCGTCTCCCTGGATTCTCCCCTTGGCACTTCCCACTGGACCCCCATGCCTGCCAGCCCACTCTGGGGCTGGCAGGCATGGAAGCCAGTTGCTTCTAAAATAAACATCTTAAACCTGTTCTGTCTCCGCGCTTGCGTCCTCCCAGACCAGCCGTTACAGGGTGGCTATATTGGTCACTGATTTCTTTTTTTGTTGACATGTCGGAATTTTTTATTTGTAAATTGAGTTGTTTTATTATTCTCACTTTAACAGATGAAAATAAACAAGTGAGATGGGAACATTTAAATTTTTTTTAATTTAGTTGCATAATAATTCTGCACACTAATAGCTGCCTAATAATTGTGCACATATATATTCTCATAAGAAAGACAAAACCTCACTTTTACTTTCTTAAACATTCAGATTTAGGTTCATTAACATTTTGGATTGACCAAGAGCACTGTAGTTGTTCAATAATAAAATTAATCCTCAAAAATACAACTTGCCTAATAATTGTGCACACAGTGTAGACAGATTCCGCTTGTTACATGTTCGTATGTATATAGATTGTTATGGGGGAGTGTATTAAACCCTCTCCGCGAGGTGCGATGAATTAGCTCTATTAATGAAAGTGTGTGCCGCTGTGTGGTGGTGGAGCCATGATGCACACACATAGACATGCTATGTGCTCCCTCTCCAGGCTCATATCATTACCCATCATTACACCCCCCATTTGGCATCAGCCGGCCAGATCGATCACGGCCGATAACTCTGTCTCACTCCAGGCCGGCCTATCTATCTCTATCTCACCCCTTCTCATATCTTACTTTCTCTATATCTCTCTTTTTCACTGTATATCTCCTCTCTCCCTGTCGCTACCCCCTCACACAACTCTCTCCTCTGCCTACAGACTGTATCACTTTCAAAATGACTTGAATCGTCCGCCCACCCCTCTCCGCCTTTTTGACTTTTTAGCACCGCTCTCTCCAACGTATCTCTTCATCTCCTGTCGACTAAATCTGGCTATCTACCGCTCACTAATCTCCTGTTGACTCCCCTCTTGGTCCTGGCCTGTATTTCCCTAACTCATATCTCCAGCTCTTGCCACTGTGACAGGCACATCAATCACCTTGTGTCCCCGTTTGTCGCTGACCTGCTTTCAGCTTCACTACAATACGGCTTTCATTCTTCCACTGTACCCTCCCACTGCCTTTCATCTTTCTCTAACTCTCTGTCACCCATCTTAGGCAGCCCAGTCAGACCAGCTGTGCCTTTGCCCAGGACTCTCTCTCCTCTCCTCTCATCTCCTCTTTTTCCCTTCTCCTCCACCTCTTTTGCTCATCCTACTCCTCTTCTTACTCTGCACTCCCCTTTTGTCTGCAGGGAGGAAGTGTGGCTTACATCAGAACTTGAAGGCTCAATGCTGGGCTCAACAGTCACTTGGAAAAGTTGAAAATATGTCAGTGCGCGTGCCTGCTGCTTGTGTGTAAAGTGCCAGCAATGCAACTGACGAATACAGAGATGAACAGTCGAAGATCTGTAATTCAGGCTGATTTCATTTGAAGGCCTGATAACATGGCTAACTGAGAAGGAGCAGAGTGATCAGCTGCCTTTCTTCTCCCTCACTGTCCCTCTCTTTACTTATGCGTCTCTTGATCTAATGATGCTCTGGCTTGTGTATGTTTCACATTGATTCTAATTCAATTTGGATGGAACGGGTCTTTCAGACAATTGTCTGCAGCGAGGGCACCAGATTGATTTTGAGTGTCTTCTGCAGGCATGAGAAATGAATGGGAGAAAGGCAACACTGGACTGAAGAAAGGAACAATCAATGTCTCAATAATTCCATATTTACACATTCTCATGTAAAGACAGTATTTAAGAAGAGAGAATATATCACATGTTAGTGCAGAGAGCGGAGCTCCTCCCTCGTCAAGGCGGAACAACAGTATTGCAGGAAGAAACAAATGCAAGATTATATGATTTTTAAATGAAGTGCTTTGATGAACTGATATATTCATTTGTGACTCACTTTAACCCAATAGTAACTTCATAATTGTTCAAAGTCCTTCTTTTGCTTATACCTTAATATATTACTTTCTATACACTTTATCAGCTTTTATATATATTGATCATGGAAACATTCTCCAATGTTGTCAAAGTTTTTATCCACAGTGTAGCTAATTGTTAGTCAATATAAAGCAATGTAAGACTCAAGCTGTAAAAGCACAACACCTTGCAGCCAAGGCTACAGTTTTTTTTGAACGCTTTGTACTGTAGATTCACTTTGACATATAGTGTTTTCATGCCCACTGTTGTGATACTGTTTCCACAGATAAATGTTTGTGTGTGTGTGTGTGTGTGTGTGTGTGTGTGTGTGTGTGTGTGTGTGTGTGTGTGTGTGTGTGTGTGTGTGTGTGTGTGTGTGTGTGTTTGTACAAGAATGCACAAGCATGCATTTGTGTGTGTCCTGAGGCGTATCACTACACTGCACTCGTGTCACTTCAAAACTCTGGTGACTTGCCAGACATGAGCTGTGTGGCGATGTCATATAAAGCAACCTTAAAGCAGCACAGTGCAGCATCCCTGGCCCTCATAATATCCCTGGCTGACTCTCATGGCTATTGTTTCCTGGCTTTAGCTCTCTGAGCATCTGCCTGAGATAGTCTCTGGAGGCTGTGCTATAAGCCCCAGACTGGCTCCCTGCAGGCCATCTCTCTGACAGGAGATCAGGCTACATCAGTATGTGTGAGAGGTACAGCGGGATCTGAGGGATGGATCCTATTTCAGCTGATCCAGCACACTGCGAGATGGCTGCCAAAGTCTCACAAAAAATAAATAACTTTGTGCACCTTGTGTGTGTGTGTGTGTGTGTTCGTTCGTTTGTGTGTGTGTGTGTGTGTGTGTGTGTGTGTGTGTGTGTGTGTGTGTGTTCGTTGGTGTGTGTGTGTGTGTGTATGTGTGTTCGTTGGTGTGTGTGTGTGATGCAAGTGGGTTTTAACAAAAGACAGAAGTAAAAGACCGTTGAAACAGTAACTCTCTCCCTCTGTGTGTGTGTGTTTGTGAGAGAGAGAGCGAGAGAGAGAGAGATATGAAAATATGTTTGCCCTGTTCACACCGATCTGTTTGTGTGGGAGTGCATTAACATCTATGTGGGCTAGAAGGGAGGCTGGATATGCAAAACAGTTGGAACAAAGGCTAATAACACTGGAGCTGCTATGCAAAAAGATGGTACATTTCCTTGACTTATTTGGAAGACAAACAAGCCTTGGTACTGTTTGGAGGAGGGAACACAGGGTTCTGTTATTTCTGAGCGGTTTAGGGTGCTTATGTGAACCATAGGGAGAGCTTTCCAGTCTAAATGGCAATCTAACATGGAGGAATTGAAACTACTTGGCTTTCACACTCTTGCGTCCCTTTCTCTTTCAGCGGAGTTCCGTTATCCTGTAGACGGAGTTATGCCAAATATTTTTTTTTATTGTTTTCAACAGCCAAAAATCAGATAAAGCAGTATTACATTTAAGTGTCTATAGCGAGAATAGCTGGGAACAAGGACAAATGGAATCAAATTGCGAATTTTGCATGTGTGATATAGAAACTCACAGTCTCAAATTAGTCAGTCAGGGGAATGAAGTAATTGGAGGTTACAACCCAGAGAAAAAAATGTAGTTCTTAAAGCTTGCTCTTCTACAGCTTGGGAGACACATTTGAGATTATCATCTCAGCCTCATTTTAGTTTCTATTTGGTCTGAAATGTTTCTCATATTATTTTCCTAAAGGCGAAATAGGTGAGACAGAATAATTAGAGGGAGTTATACTGTATACAGGTGAAACTCGAAAAATTAGAATATCGTGCAAAAGTTCATTTATTTCAGTAATTCAACCTAGATGGTGAAACTAATATATTATATAGACTCATTACATTCAAAGTGAGATATTTCAAGCCTTTATTTGTTATAATTGTGATTATTATGGCTTACAGCTTATGAAAACCCCAAATTCAAAATCTCAGAAAATTAGAATATTACATAAAATCAATAAAAAAAGGATTTGAAATACAGAAATGTCGGCCCTCTATAAAGCATAATCATGCATATGTACTAAGTACTTGGTTTGGGCCCCTTTTGCACAAATTATTGCCTAAATGCGGTGTGGCATGGATGCTATCAGTCTGTGGCACTGCTGAGGTGTTATGGAAGCCCAGGTTGCTTTGATAGTGGCCTTCAGCTCGTCTGTATTGTTGGGTCTGGTGTGTATCATCTTCCTCTTGACAATAGTCCATAGTTTCTCTATTGCGTTCAGGTCAGGAGAGTTGTCTGGCCAATCAACACAGTAATACCATGGTCAGTCAACCAGTTACTTGTGGTTTTGGCACTGTGGACAGGTGTCAAGTCTTGTTGGAAAAAGTAATTCAGCATTGCCATAAAGCTTGTCAACAGACAGAAGCATGAAGTGCTCTAAAATCTCCTGGTAGACAGCTGTGGTGACTTTGGACTTGATAACACAGTGGACCAACACCATCAGATGACATGGTGCCTCAAATCATCACTGACTGTTGAAACTTGACAGTGGTCTTCAAGCCCCTTGGATTTTGTGCCCCTCCACTCTTCCTCTAGACTGTGGAATCTTGATTTCCAAATGAAACGCAACATTTAATTTGGATCAGTGATGATTTGAGGTATCATGTCATCTGCTGCTGTTGGTCCACTGTGTTATCAAGTCCAAAGTCACCACAGCCATCTACCAGAAGAGTTTAGAGCACTTCATGCTTCTGTCTGTTGACAATTTCCATTTCCAGCTAGACTTGGCACCTGCCCACGGTACCATAAACCACTGGTAACTGGTTGACTGACCATGGTATTACTGTGCATGAATGGCCAGACAACTCTCCTGACCTAAACTCCATAGAGAAACTATGGACTATTGTCAAGAGGAAGATGATACACACCAGACCCAACAATACAGACAAGCTGAAGGCCACATCAAAGCAACCTGGGCTTCCATAACACCTCAGCAGTGCCACAGGCTGATAGCATCCATGCCACGCCGCATTTAGGCAATAATTCATGCAAAAGGGGCCCAAACCAAGTACTTAGTACATATGCATGATTATAATTTCTAGAGGGCCGACATTTCTGTATTTAAAATCCTTTTTTTATTGATTTTATGTAATATTCTAATTTTCTGAGATTTTGAATTTGGGGTTTTTATAAACTGTAAGCCATAATAATCACAATTATAAACAAATAAAGGCTTCACAAATCTCACTTTGCATGTAATGAGTCTGTATAAGATATTATTTTCACCTATAAAGTTGAATTACTGAAATGAATGAACTTTTGCACGATATTCTAATTTTTCGAGTTTCACCTGTACTTGCTGTTCTCAATTCAGTGTTTTTAATGGCTCCTTTGTTTCTCCTTTGGAAAAGAAAGACATCAAGACATCTGATTTTTTTGCCTTTATTTATACAGGTTAACCCCAATCTTTTTCAAGGGAGACCTGTTCCCATTTACACGTTACCATTCACACACACATCGCAATTTAGGGTTCAGTGGCTTGCTCCAGGACACTTCGACATGTGGCAGGGACACACAGGATCGAACCACCAACCCTGTAGTTGAGGGTCTACCGCCATACCCACTTCGCCACAGTTAAACAATCCTTAAAAACAAACAAAACTTTGATCTAAGTCTGAGAATTCAATGAGTGATTGTGGAGAGCTCTTCATTTGCTCTGTCTGAGCTTTAGTATGAGATGCATGAACTGAAGCTGGGATAAGAATAGATTGAGTTCATACAGAGAGCTCTCTGATTCCTCTGCCACAACAGTTGAGAAACTATGAGAAAAATTTGAGAGTTTGATGAGATCTCTTCTGAAACTTAAAATGAGACTAAATTAAGATTTAGTGCATCTTATTGCTCTGGAGAACAACATTAGAGACAGCAGAAATAAAGCTCAGTCTCAGTTTGGGGTCACACAGATCTCATAGTTGTCTAGAAGTAAATGAAACCTTTTTAGATCTCTTTTCCAATTTTCTTTTCCTCTGGGGAATGACTAGCCTGGCATTCCCAGACCTGCCACTAGGCGCTGGCAAATTAAATTTGCTGCGCGTGTTGGTCTGGACCATGGACATATAAAGAAATGGACACCGGACTGAAACACGGCGCTCATTCATTCCTATGAATCTGCTCATTGGCGCAGGGAAGCCACAAGGAAGTGATATGCGGAAATTCCATGCGGTCCATGGTTCATGGCGATAGGTCCATGAGCATGACGTAGCGGCATTATGGACCTATCAAGAAAGAGGGCGGCAAGCGTAGCAATGACGTAGCGGACTGGTAGCGGATGTAGAATCATTCTCGTTCTGTAGCATCCGTAGCATCTAGCATTGTAAGCTAAAGGTCTTAGCGAGCAAAGTTGTATTGCTTACCGACCATGGTCGTATAAGTCACTAACCCCCCGATGAACCGCTATATGTGATCTTTGAATTACACTCCGTTTTTGTAAAGTAAAACAGTGGTGAATAAGTTCTAAACTACGACTCTGTTCAGCTGCCCACGGCTGCCCCCTCCCTCCTCCTCCCTCGAAAACAAACTGAAAGCCGTTAAAAGCCGTTGGGCTAATAAGACGCTTGAGGTGGCGTTTTGGAATGAAAAAACTTCAGTTTTAATAGTATATGGTCTAATGATAAGTATGAGCCTAAGTTTGATATTCAGAAAATTTTTGCGGAGACACAATCTTGTTCGCCGCTTGTATTGTGTGGACGGGGAAATCTACCTCAGGACAGCATGAAAATAAGCTCCACCCCCCAGCCCCATTCACAGCATGCAGTACTAATGGTTTGGCCACTTGTCCATGCTGGCTGCTCGGAGAAGGCAGCATCCTGGGGGCCTGGTCTGGACACGCTCCGTTGAAGCTTATCAAGAAAGCCAGAAATCTGGCGGGCGCGCCAGAGCCCTTTATATGGTACTCTGGGGAGGACGTAACCGGATGACGACAGTGACGTGCATGCGACGTCAAAGCCGTGATAGTAAACATCAAAGATGGCTGCGGATATGTTGTGTGAGTTTGAGACTGCTTTGGCCTCGACCCTTAACGATTTGGAAGACGGCACTCAAATCTTTCATTAGCAAGTAAGTGGAATGTTCTGTTTTGCCGACCGACAACGGCAAACGTTTAATTTAACAGTTTAACAGCTGTTCGCTAAACGAAAGGGGCTTGTGCATCGCTCTGATTGGTTGTAGTGCTATCCAACTGCGTGCAGTGGCATTTGAAATGCACGAGTAGGAGCCGCCCCTTGAGTTGGAAATTACTATTGATCGTCGCCAGACCCTCTATCGTTCAAGATATCAGGGTCTGGATTTCCAGGCTAGGGAATGACTACATTGAGGGAATGAAATTGGATACTGACTGCACAAATGAGTTATTTGAGGTGATGCTAATTCCAGGGAACAATGAATGAAAACATTGAACCACACCTATGAAAACAATGGATTCAGTCATTCAATTGATTTCATTGTCAGTTTTGCAATATTTTTGTTATTAAATGTTCAGTAAGTGGAATGGTCAGTTTAGCTAACTTCCTGTCAGTTACTGCAGTTAGCAGTCCCCTCCCCTGTGCCCACGTCACCACATTAATGCACTGCGGTCTTCAAGCAGCAAGTTATCTAGCATCATCTCAGATCAATAGGTGCGATAGAACATGATAAAAACCATCAAAACAGACATTGGGAAGGATTTTTACCTGCTCAGCCATTGTAGGCTCATACAAATGGCGCTCTGCACGTGCACCGGCAGTGAGACACGTGCCGGTTTGTTGCGTTCTCTCTTCTGATTGGTTATTAGTAGTGGGATCCCCGAAAAATGTATTTGCTGATAACATGCAGAGCTAGTGACTGAGAGATCGGCTTTATAAAACGTAAACACTATGTAAGTGATCACTGTATGAATAAAGAGTGATTTAACACTTGTTTGAACATAAATAAATTGCTTACTTCACCTTTAAGTATTTTTCCAGTCATTCAATTGAGGAATATGGAAGGCACTGAATGCCATTTTTGTATCAGTGGGAGCTAAGAATTTCAGGGTTATGTTGCATTTTGTTAGTGTGTGAGTGGAGATCCGTGCGTCTATGTGCTTATATGTTTATTGGAAAGCAGTGTGTAAGCAGGTGCATGTCTTCTTTCTTTTTATTTCCATTGTGGAAGGTTGCTGGCAGTAAAGGGATTTGAAAAGTACTTCTTCATGTTAGAAGTCAGTTTGATCAATGTCTGCTGCAGCTCTCACTTGCTTCAGGGCACAGTGAACCACTGATAGAATTCCTCTGTGGGAGTCCATGGACTGATGTGTAGGTGTATAGTGAGGAAAGGAGAACAAAACCAAATTACCGTCCAAAAGTGTGTATCTATGTGTGTGCATATACAGTATTTATTATATATCTACATACTGTTTTTTTGTATAAAAAGGTGTGGGTGTTGTGTATCTATGAGCTTTTGTATCTGTCTGTGTGCAGCGTTCACTGATTGAATCACATATTCAAAGCCTGTAATTAGTATCATCTTACTCGTAGGACCGTAGTGGCTAACAAAGACACCAAAGAGACTCTAGACTTTATCAGTTGTATTGGTCCAGCCATGGAGTCGGGCTGGCAGTCCGGCCCCAGTGCCTTTAGTCTGGCCCTGGAGCCCGGCAGCCTGCACAAGAACCAGGTGCACAAAAGCTTTTAGAGCCCCAGCAATCTGATTAAGGCAGCTCTTTCTTCTCCAGCACTGTTGATGCTGAGATAAGTGTTCTAGTGGGCTCCTCACAGCAACTCTATTTCATTAGAACCAGAACTTGTATTTCTGAGTGGATCATTTTAGGATTCTTTGTACTTTTTCCAAGGCATGAGATGGGGTTAGTGAAGGTTGCATACATGCACAAACATAGGAATATGCAGACAGAAAGCCGCAGCCGCCAAGGCGTGGAATAGCGATGCTAGATAAAAGGTAGTGAAGCTAGTGCTCATTAAGTGAACGCTTTAGCTGATAAATAGGCACGGAAAAAGATTTTCTATTTTACACATCTGATTTGAGGAAATAGAGAGGACTTATAAGTTTATATATTCTTACGGCATGTTTATGGTTGTGTGTTTTTTTTAAAGACAGGTCCAACTCTAAAAGCCTCCATATTCATCTGTAAGTGTTCTGGCAGAGTGTCAGTGGGATGATGGATGATGTCTTCATCGTCGACCAATTCTCTAAAGTTGTGGTTTGAGCGCTGGACTGAAAAACAAGATTACATTTAATGGACATTCACTCCCAGAATTAACTTCAGGCTAAACACACATACAGCTGCGTATAACATGGCATCCAACACACCAATACAGTTGCTTGTGTTTAAAGAAGGGACTGAGAGACACAAGTGAATGTAATTACTTACAAATTTCATAATAATGTTTTCAGTGAATATTGTTTTTATTGAGTTATGAGGAAAATATCCTGGGCTGTCTGATTAGAAGAAAAATACAGTATGGGGTTTTCCGCAGGTGTATTTAAAGATGTGCAGAAAATGCTGTGTATGTGGAATATCAATGACTTATTCAAATGTTTTTCATGGACAATTGTATGAGCAATGTGAATATTGTGACCTTGTTATGAACTTAGGTGGAAAACATTTGCTTTAATATGAAGGCCTTTAATATGAAGGCCTTTAATATGAAGGCACTCTTTACAGAGGGCATATTTCTTGTAATTTTGAGACATTAGGAACAAAAAGTATTTCTTTTTCAGTAGAATTTAGAATGAATGTTTTTACCTTTTATTTACAGTAACTGGTGCTTTAATTTGATTTATTATTAACAGAACAATTGATCATTTTACATAAAATGAATGTTTTACCGGAGCATCTTCAAAAATGGAAAACTATCAGATGGTGGAATGCTGTTTAAGCTTTACTAGTACATTAGATTAAATTCATAGCTGAAACAAGCTAAAATTGAATCTGATAATGACTGGGCTCTGCAGGGAACTGCCCCTAATTGTACTTATCTGTGTTATGTAAACAGTTATTATTTCCCTACGTCATGCTTTTCTGTTGTTCCTCCTCTTTCAATTTGAATGGCGAAGGTAACAATCACTTCACATAGCCAATTTAAAACAAAATAGTATGAGAATAATGTGGAGTGGCCTGGCACTGCCCGCCTTCCTACTTCCGCTCAATTTTAATTTCAGTAGTTCAGTAGTCAGTCTAGGTCCGCGGTATATTCTTAGGTTTTCTCCGGCCAGATTTTTGGAGAAGCTCAGAAGCCGGCGCATGACATACGTCACGACCAAACGTTATGTGATTGGTTGGCTGATCCAGAGTGGCACTGGGCACATCCAATAGTTTTAAACTTCAACAGACACCCGCCTTCAAATGAGTTAAAGCTCCCATATTATACACTTTTCGGTTCTATTATACACCATATTATATGGTCTTAGTGGTCCCTAATACGTTTTTCTTTCATTGTTTGCTGAAAAAAACTTTCAGATAATTTATTGTACTATGCTGATGTTCAGCTAATCTCACAATGGCCTATTTTTTAAAAAGAGCTGCAGCTCCCCTCGTAAATATACAATCTTTGAGCTGCCCCCGCCCCCTGTCCGGAAGCTAAGCCAGATACGCCTCGCCCTCTGTCTGTTTGTAAACAATGATGACGTATTTGCTGGGCCTGTTAGCGCAGTTAGCCTACCCATGAGAAGAACCAAGTCCAGTGCTAGTAACGCACTATTAACAGTTTGACATGACCTATTCTTGTCTACATGAAAGACTATGTTCATACAGATGCACTGACTTGCCGTTTCCAAGCTAATGGAAACGGCATGTTCACAATAAAAATGCCGCAAAAGATGGTGGCTACTGCGAAGCTAGCTCGGGAGCTACCAGCTAAAAATACCACTAAAATCAGTGAAAAAATTCTCTTCAAAGTTGACTTCTACACTATTAAGTTCCTATCCTTTGTCCTGTTAAAAACAAGGCATTTCCAGACTGGTGTGGGTAATAGAATTATGTTTTTATGAGCAAAAGCTGAATGCTTGTCTCAAAGCTAGCTCGGAAGCTACCGGCTAAAAATACCACTAAAATCAGTGAAAAAAATATCTTCAAAGTTGACTTCTACACTATTAAGTTCCAATCCTTTGTCCTGTTAAAAACGAGGCATTTCCAGACTGGTGTGGGTAATAGAATTATGTTTTTATGAGCAAAAGCTGAACATTTCTTTCAGTTTCACTGTTTGAAAAAACCCACAAGTAGCTTCCTATAAGTTGTGTTATTAACCCTTTAGGCGCCGGGTTTTATTTTTTTAAATACTAGATTTTGACACTTAAATTTAAGAAGGCTCTGGATTGAAAGTGGTTTGAGATAGAGAAAAAGTGTAAATGAGACAAATATTGAGAATGACCTAAAGTTTATCTGGGGAGTACATTTTCCGATCTAATTAGCATATTATGACGTCATATGGTGGCGGCCATGTTGGATTATGTAATTTCCATGAAATACCTGATATTTTGAAAGAGAGTTGAATTTATTTAATCAGATTCACCCCTGCATCCATTTGTAATGATGTCCACTTTGTTGTAAGCCAACAGTTGTAAACTAGAACTACACCACAAAACTCATGTAAACAGTAGGCGTTTTTTATGTTTTTTTTATTTCCTTTTTTCTTCTATTCTTCGTTATTATTATGATGATTATTATTATTATCATCATCATTATTATCATTATAATATGATAATATTGATATATAATGCTGCGTCGCATGGCTGCACCACTGCTGCGCATGGACGCACCGTGACCGGGGCCGTAGAAAGAGTGAACACTAAACTCCCTACTCGTCAACTTTTTGCTTGCCATATATCTAAATAACTCCTAAATCCAGCAATACAGCTGCAGCATAAATAACTTTGTGGCACACTATCTCCGATTTCGCATCTTACAACAGCGTGATTCATTTGCAGCCTGGACGCGGAGGTGTTTCTCCTCTCTGCTCTGACAGCAGGCTGGGACTCGCTCCGAGGGGCTGCTCCGAGACTGACCGCCTCGTAGTGCTTTGAGACGGGGAGGGGCTCTCGGTAACACCCGCTGCTCGTTGAGCAATGAGCACAGTAACTGCAGAGTGAAACGTGCTTTCACGTCAGAGTCTCCAAACACCACAAAAGTTTTCAATAAAACCAGAAAAAATCGCTAGGAGGATATGACAAAAAAAGTTTTGATGGGATTTTTTTTATTTTTTTTTTTGGATGGGATTTCCGGATTTCCGCGAATATTTTGCATTGAAGGATGATGTTTTTCTGAGCTAAGGTCTAGGTATGGGATGTCTGCCAACTAGTGGAGGGGAGTTTGAACAAAATATAACACTCTATTTAGAGAAAACAGCTGTTTGATTCAGTAAAGCGTCTTGTCGCAATTTTGCGACTTTGGCGCCTAAAGGGTTAAAAACGAGGCATAGACTGCTGTGGTTAAGATAAATTTGTGGAGTATGAGCAAAAGCATTCTGTGTTGGTGTATGTAACATTCAGGCTGTACTATGGGCATCTTGTCGCTTAGCGGGGAAAGCAACATGGCTGTCGCTCGGAACATTTTCCAGAGGATCTCGGGGCCGTGGACCAATAAGAAATGTGGGGGAGGGTTATAATAGACTAGTGCACGGTGGAAGTTTCTGTTTACTAATGCTGGGGGGAAGCATGGACATATAAAGAAAATATGGGGATGTGGCTGTGCAGTTCATGACGTCATAAACCGCAAGAATTCTGAACGGAGTATATTGGGGGGGAGGGGTGGGGGTTTCAGAAAGGGGGAGAGTGAGAAAAGGAGAGATTGTTATTTTTTTATATGTTGGCAGTCTCTAGGCACACCGTGGACCCATGGATATGTTGGAACACATTTAAAAAGTGCATTTAGCATAATATGTGACCTTTAAAGTGTGTCAATTGAGCGATTCCAGACCTTCTGTACAAATGAAATGAAGTACGATGGTCTGGTAGGACCAGGCTAATGTCAAGCCAGTTCAGACAGTAAATAGGTAGAGCCAGTTGCATTTCTCCATCTTCATCAGAGGCTGACCTTTAGCGCGGCCCCTTCCTTTAAGGTTTTCCTCAGGGTGCGAGGATGTGGGCAGAGCTAGGCTATATACAGTAGGAGTTACTCAGTAGGATCAATAGCGCTCTAAAGCTGTTCCCAACACACACCTGCTGTACCCGGGCTGGCCTTTGTGACACAGAGATAAAGAGAAAACGCTCTGCAGGCTGTTTGGTGTCTGCCGATCTGCTCCTGTCGCTGCCTTCCATCCTCCAGCTCAACCTGCGTAGAGTAAGATGGATAAATCAAGCTCACATGACAGAGGGGGAAAGCATTGCTAATACTTTTTCTTGATCCACAACAATATTGTTAGGACTTAACCTTTTTCTCAAAGTTAAGGGGAAAAAAAATCCCCCTATCTAATACATGACGGGCTGTGCTGAGAAAGCTGAAAGAGCCGAAGGGCGGGGTCCATGTATATTTACCAACTCTCGGCTCCATTAATCAAAAGACACAGCATGTATGCTCCACAAGTCTGTCTGTGTCCTCTCACATTCTCTGGCCACTTCCTCTCCCCCAGCCACTGCAGGGTCTCCTACACTTGATATGTGCATGTTTTAAGGAGAGCACTCTCTTCTTTGTCTTCCCCACCCCCCTTTCTGTGTCTTTTGTTGCTGACTCCAGTCTTACACCTTTTACTGTCTTTTCCTTCCGTTTACACCCCCCCGATTCTCAGTCCCGCTAACGTCTGTATTCAATTTCCCAATGCTCCCTGCACAGAACTATAGTGTGTAGTATGTGTGTGTGCTGTCCGAGCAGGTTAGAGAGGATGATTTGAGCCTCTGAGGCTGCCGTTGGGCCTGATCTAGGCTGTGCTGACAGTCAGCGGTCTGGTACTGATCACAGCAAAGTCACACAGTGAGATGTGTAACGTCCTGGTGGGAAGAGTGTAAATGAGTAAAGGAAAGAGTGCAGACAAAGAAGTGATTGTAGTTTTATCCACATAGACAGAGTGGATAGAGATGTCACTGTCCACGAGGGCCATGTTAGTTTTGAGCTTAAGTCCATCTGCACCTAACGGGAGGACTTTCTTCTTGAATCCTAATGTGTGCAGGATAAACGGTATATTATTTGTGTATTGGATGTGTGTGTGTGCAGTGTGAGAATACTCAGGAACAGTTTTATTCTGACTGCATGTGTCCACAGTCTAAATGGGTTGAAAAAGAGAATAGTATGTCGACAAAACTTTTGACAATGGTCGACCAAAAAACACACAACAAATACACCCAGAACGGAAGAGAGTTGGACTGGAAGTGGAAATTTAGTAGACAAGTGGCTGGTATGGAAGCAGTTTTAATATGTTAGCCTGTCTCCCTGCTGGCCTCCCCTCCCCCTTTCAGGGACGGCACTAATGCCATTAAGTGTGGGACAGATCTGTTCCATGTCTGCAGGCCTGCCAGTCTACTGGTCTACCCCGAGACCACTCTCCATCTAATCTCTCTCTCCCTCTCTCCTCCACGCCAGAGACAGGAAGAGGCGGCTTGGAGAAAAAAATCTAATAAATAAATGAGAGGATGCAAGAGGAAAAAAATATATAAATTAAGTTCTCCGTTCTCGTAAATCATGTTGCCAACTTCCAGTAGACAGCTGGGCGGAGCTTAGGAGAGAGAGAGAGAGGCTGACCACAGAAGGAAGAGGGAGGGAGAGGTAGAGAGAGAGCGAGAGAGAGAGAGAAAGAGAGAGAGAGAGAGAGAGAGAGAGAGGGGAAAACGATGGAGAGATTGTGAAAAGGAAAGAGTGCGGGAAGCGTTTCTGTTCCACCCTCAACCTAGGCTCGGCTGTGGAGACTTGGCGGCGAGGTGTTTTTAATTGATTTTTGATTAGATAGACATGAGGAGGGGGGTTGTCCATTAGCATGAAGGGAATGAGCCTCGGAGAGGAAGTGAGTGAGAGAGGACGGTACAGTGAAGGAGAGAGAGAAACTGAGATAAAGAATTGTCAAAGACACCGTGAAGCGAATGACAAGTAAATAAATGCGTTTGCATATTTGATATGCACCGACGGGGTAGAACATTTTCCTCTCATTCAAAGTGTGGTAACACTTTACAATAAGGGTACATAAATTAATGGTTAGTTAATGCTTAATAAGGGTTAACTAACCATTAGTTAACTGTGTTAACTAATGTGTCTAATAAGCATTTACTAATGATGTTCATGTTAACTAAGGTATTAATTAATACATTATTTAATGTTTATAAATATCCTATATTAACCTTAGTTAATATATTAATTAAGCATGAACCAACAGTTGATTAATATAATAATAAGCATTAATTAACTGTTAACAAATGTCATTTTTGTAACATTACTTAAGCATAACTAACAATTTATTAATGCTCTTTGTGATCCTTATTTTAAAGTGGGAACAATTTATCCATTAAGTGACACTTAATAAATGCACACCAGTGCTGAATAGGCATTACTGAATTATAATTAACCTTAATAGGCATTACTTAAGTGTAATTAACCATTTATTAATGGACTTTGTGACCCTTATTGTAAAGTGGGAACCATTTATCATGAATTAACATTTAATAAAGGCATACTACTGCTGATTAAGCGTCAATTAAGCATAATTAACCATTTCTTAAGATTATTTGTGACCCTTATTGTAAAGTGGGAACCATTTATCACTTGTTACACTTAATAAATGCAAAATAGTGCTGAATAAGGATTACCGAAGTACAACCCATCAATCAACAATGCTCTTTGTGACTCGTGTACAATACATTCTCTATAATAAAAATATTAAACATATAGAAAATACTTAAATATTCCCAACTGGAAATCAATTCATGACAGCAATCTGTTATCAACACAGTTCAGTCACAATTAAAAATAAAAATAAAATGTTATTTTATTTAGAATCTTTAGTTTTATTTGGAAACACGGCTCTCACATTTGACATGAATACCGTCAAAGAACTCCAAAATAGTTTCTTCAACAAATTATATCCAGTTTAATGATTTTCTCTGAAAGGAACAAACAGGAGGAAATGGATCACTAACATCAATGGTGAAACAAGACACACTGACTCAGCAGTTAGGTTTAACAGGTTAATGTAAAATATATGTATTTTCTACTCTCTTCCTTGAAGTGTATATCATTGTTGCAACATCAACAAAAATAAAATACACTAAGAACATAACAGTTCCATTTTTAATTATGGACTGAAGATAAAACAAAATATTGATCACTCTATTGTGACTAAACACTAGTTTAACCTGGCCCTATCACTGTTATTTCAATGAGCACATATGTGTTTAATTTAACCTTTATTTATACTTGAAAGATCAGTTGAGGGGTGACCCTCATTTATAATCTCTCGCTCTCTTTAGAATCCAGTTCTTGGGTTTGCTGGCCACTCCAGGCCTGGGTGCTCCTCTCCAAATGAAGCAGCTGGAATCCAAGAATCTTGTCTAATCACCGAGTTGATGTATGGGAAAAAATTAAATAATCAGCAGACAGTACTGTACCTATTCCACACATCTGAACAGTGAGGTAAAGGTGGTTATTTAACCATATGAAGCAGGCTCCATGAATTAGGCTACGCATGTATCGTGTGTGTGGGGGGGTGTGTGGCAACAAGTGTATCAAAGTAGTAATCAAGCCCATTAGCGCATATATACCCCGTGGATATAGGCACACACATGTGATGTGAGAATGGAAGAAAGCGGCAGCAAAAGAAACAAGCGGGCACCGTCGTTTACCGCGGAGGAGATGGGCGTCTCAGTGGACGAGGTCTGGCAGCTCCGGGGAGTTTTATTCGGGGGAACAAGGGGCAAAAAGAACATCACGGTGAAGAACCGTGTTAGGCAGGCCATAGCCGAAAAGATGTCCCCCTCCAGCCCATGTGGCCTGCGTGACTGGCGTGCTGTGAGGAAGAAGTGGCAGGAGTTCCAGAACCAAACAAAAAGGAAGAGTGAGAAAGTTTCACTAATCAATCTACCTTCATTGCAGGTGATGCAGACGCCCAGTAAAGACAGCGCGGAGTAACCCCTCCCCCATATGGTTTCAATAAACTATTTTGGTTTCTTTTCAACCATGTATTGTGTGGATCATTTTGCATTGAAATGAGGGTGTCAAACTAGCAACAAAAAGTCCCAGGCAATTTGTAATGTATCTAAGCGTAGGTTAATGACGTGTGCGTATTGTGCGCCCTTTCAACAGCATTCCAGTGCCAGACTTTCAGGTAAAGCACCCGGACACTGCAGCAATAATCATAGTGTGCAGGACGTTACATGTATAGCCTACATCTGCTGGTTCTGTTTATTTATTTCAGCCTTCAGGCCTGAGAGTTGATATGGGTGATGTGTGGTGGTTGTGGGTTTATGGTTTAGTGCTTGGTGACTGGTGGTGAAGAGGTAGGGGCTGCGGGTTGTTGGACCGGGCTGAAGGCAAAATTGCAGCAGGTTGCTCTGGATGTGTGGAGACACCAGAGTGATCAGCCGTTGGATCTCCGCACGGGGCAGCCGGTACTTTGTCTGGACGGCCCGGTCTGATAGCACGTCCAGTGGGGAGAAGTGCCGACGCACGTATGCATTTATGTAAACCGTCTGGCTTCGCGCACGGCGAGGCTGTTGGTTCGCAGCGAGAAGGTGTTGTATTGCAGCCATGGTTTCTCACACGCGCGGACTTTGGCAACGCCTTTAGCAGGTGGAGCCGCTCTGAATGAGGTTCAGCTGAGTTCAATTAAATCTGTTTCTTTGATATCTGTGAAATGCCACAGGGTTGTTGATGTTTTTTTTGTATGTGTAGTACTATAAACTCACATGTGAGTGGAAAACGTAAATGTGTAATTCATTAAAACATTTTTTTCTCTACTATTAGTCTATGTTTCTTGCGCCAGTGGTCTGCATTGATCATTGTTTTATTATTTCGAAAAGTGGAGGAAATACATTTCCCTGACGCGGCATGATCACTGACGATTTGGTCGCTAAGAAGGTTGAAAGAGTGGGTCAGATCCGTCTTACAGTTCCATCTTAGTGAAAGAGCTACTTTCGCTAAGAACAAATCTGGGAAACGCATTCTTCTTTCACAGCGTTCTTAAGAGCGCTCCAAAGAAGTACTTAGCCCAAAGAGGCTCTTAACGAATCTGGGAAACACGGCCAG
Source organism: Ammodytes marinus (assembly GCF_949987685.1). Classification (NCBI taxonomy): domain Eukaryota; kingdom Metazoa; phylum Chordata; class Actinopteri; order Uranoscopiformes; family Ammodytidae; genus Ammodytes; species Ammodytes marinus. The sequence continues at coordinate 28,171,437 of NC_137220.1, read as the reverse complement.
TGAGTCTATAATTCCAGCAAAGCATGCTATCCCTTCTTCAGCTGTAAGTGTTGGATCAGAGTAATTATATAACAGGAGGATCCTTTTGGGACACAGGATTTTTGAAGCTACTACTTTATATTGGATGGTGAGAAAGCAACCTGTCCAAAAATAAAATGAAATAGAACGATTCAACAAATACATGAATAATGAGCCTACAGCAGTTTAAGTGCATAAAGGAGGGACACATTCTATCTCACTGACATGAAAAAAAGAATTCACAAGCAACGAAACACACCCACACAACATTATATTAGCTAACTAATGACAAGTGGCTAATGTTAGCCTTAGATTTGTGTTTATTATAATGTTAATGACATGCAACATTGTTTTTGATACCATATGGTGCAGATCTTTTCAACAACAACAATGTGTTTGTTTTCATGGTTAGGGGTGGACTCCTCCACTCCCTTGCTGGGAAATATTTTCACAGGTTGTAGGGTATTACAAAATAATGCTGTATGAAATCCACTGTTTTTAAAGATATTTTTTGGGCATTTTTATGCTTTATTGATAGTGTAGAGACAGAGTTGAAATGGGGCAGAGAGGGGAGTGACATGCAGAGAACGACCGTGGGCTGGAATCGAACCCTGGTCTGCTGCTGGCCGAGGCCCATGGGGGGGACGCCCTACCAACTGAGCTAAGGGCGCCTCCTAAATCCACTGTTTTTAAACAGTTTTTATTTTATCCGATTCAAGTCATTGTTTGTTTGTAATTCACTCTCCTTGTCAGAGCTGTATTGTGTTACTCATAATGTAAACCAAACATTTCTTGTCTTCGGATCATTATTACTTTCTGCAAAGGAAGGATGGAGAAAGATGGAGCTGCAGGCAGCAGGCTACAAACATCCAAAGCCTCATCAAGGGAACGTACTCCTTGCTTTCCATTGTTGTATGTGGGAAACTACTTGCACTGTGCAGTGTGAAATGACATCATGGTTGCAGTTACTTCTTAGTGACTAGGTATTTTTGGTAACACTTTACAATAAGGTACACAAAACTACATAGATATGTATTACATAGGTGTTTTTGTTGTGTTACCTTATAGTTTTTTTTGTTGTGCTACCTAACACGTTTTTTTTGTGTTACCTACTACATAGGTTTTTTTTTTGTGTTACTTCCATATTTTCCGCACTATAAAGCGCACCGGATTATAAGGCGCACCTTCAATGAATGGCCTATTTTAGAACTGTTTTCATATATAGGGCGCACCGGATTATAAGGCGCGCCCTATAAGTATATAGAAGATACTGCAGTCAAACGTTTGACTGGGGTTGCGTAGATGGAGCTGTGCCCTAAGGGAATGTCAACAAAACAGCCCGAGGGGATAGCAGCAGCCGAACTGCCCCGCTAGTTCGGCTGCTAACCCCGTGAGCCTGTCAAGCTCTGCCTGGGTAACGCCGGCTCGACTGCTCTGTCAGCGGGGATATATGATCCTCTGCCCATGGTGCAAACACCGACAGGTCTGTTACCGATGGGTTTCAGTGACCGAAATTAACTTTGATTATCACACAAGCGAGAAAAGCCTGGTGCGGTCGGGTGAAAATAGTGTGATGCAAGCGCAGCGGGGCTAGGAACTAGGAAGCGCTTAGTGTTTCTGCTTCAAAATAAAAGTTTACTGCCTACGGTAGCCGTAATGCTGCAAGCGGTGTGGCTTTGTAGTTTAGCAGTCGTACTGAAACATTTTATTATTATTACATTTTTTTTATTGGTTTTTCATACTGAAACATTTTGACAGAGCGCTTTGAGCGCCGTGTACAACCAGTATGGATCAACCAATGAATCCATATATAAGGCGCTCCGGATTATAAGGAGCACTGTCATTTTTTGAGAAAATTAAAGGCTTTTAAGTGCGCTTTATAGTGCGGAAAATACGGTACTACATAGGTTTTTTTTATTGTTGTGCTACCTAACACATAGGTTTTGTTTGTGTTACCTACTACATAGGGTGTAGTGTGTTAGGTAGCACAAAAAAAAAACCTGTAGTGATTTTCAACCTTTTTTGAGCCGCGGCACATTTTTTACATTTACAAAATCCTGGGGCACACCACCAACCAAAATGACACAAAATGACACTCTGACACAGTCCATATAATACATATACTGTATTGGTCCGAATATAAGACGACCCTGATTATAAGACGACCGCCCGTTTTTCCAAACTCATATTCGGAAAATGATTTGAAGTCCAGATCTTGTTTTTAAAAAGAAATTAATTGTATTTATTAAAATAATATACGAAAATAAAAACGCATTGAATAAAACACGTTCCTTCATTGCAAATTAACAGTAGTGCAAATAGACCGAACTCTGATGTGTTTACCACAGACTTTATTCCTCTGCTCCGCTGTGATCGCTCTCGCTGTCATCTCTCTATGCTCTGGTTTGGTCGTCGTGGCATAGCCTCATCCTCGCTGCTGTCCTTGGCATCTGAGACGCAACATTTATTTAATGCTCATAGTTAATCACATAGCCTAGTGCAGAAACGAAAGCTATAAACGCCGTGGTTTAAGGCTGAAATGATAACCGGGGCATGTTACAGTTGTCGATTGGAAGGCTTCCGCGATCTCCGTTAGTTTCAGTTTACAGCCGAAAAAGTTACAATCACAACGACCGCATGGACAGCATTTAAATAAAGCCTCTTATTCTTATCATCATTAGGGCTTTCATGCAAATGATGAAATCTAAACTTTACGGCGGCTGTGGTGTGCGTAAAAGGAAAGCGCAGTTGGCAATCCCTCCTTAGCACTGCAACTGCCGCAGCTAAAAAGCCACAGTAAGAGTCGATCGCACAGCCGATTCCTGCCTCTGACACGTTGACTCGCAACATAATGGTTGCGTTCCGAATCGCATACTTTCTACTATATAGTATGTAGAAAAAAGATTTAGGATCTCCCGATTCTTGTGGCCAGATTTAGGATGGTTAGAAGTACCCGGATGTCCTACTTCATGCGGCCAAGATTGTTAGTGTTGAAAAGTGCATCCTATTTGGGCGATTCTGACCCATAATCCTGTGCGCACGTGAAGTGAAGTGATGTCACATCGACGAAGCCTCCATATGAAAACAAACGGGGATGCGACGGATAAAAAAGCAAGAGGCAAGATCAAGGCGCAATGTTATGATGAAATAAGAGAGTAAAGTATGTCCCAATAGTATGCCTACTGCATCCTAACTAGATTATTTTTATCGTCGGATGTAGTATGTAGAATAGAAAAAAGAAAGAGTATGCGATTCGGAACGCAACCAATGAGTCGAGGCTTTGCATCGGCTTTGGCGATTTCCCGTGCCTCTTGTTTTCTCTCCACACAAAGCGTTCTCTCTCCCATTGCACACACACATGCCCCGGCCGCTTCCGAGAGCACAGACAGTGTTGGTTCCAACCGATAAAAAAAATAAATAAACACAACTTGGACATTGGCCCTGAAGCTATGTAAAGCGCTTTGAGTGCAAGAAATGTGCTGTATATATTAAATATAGCCTATTATTATTATCAAGCTGAATGGTCGCTCTGGTAACGGGCAGTCCATTACTGGACGACGAATACTAGACCCCGAATATAAGACGACCCAACTTTTTACGACCTATTTCCAGGGGACACTGGTTGAAAATCACTGTAGAAGCACAAAAAAAAATGTTTAGTAGGTAACACAAAAAAAACCTATGTGTGTCTGTAATCTGTATTCTATTTGACACGTTTGGTTAAAAGTGACGAAAGAGTTGTCAGTAGTAAACTGAGAGCCTGCATTTGTGGAAGCAGAGATCATAAAGAAATGCCTTCTATCTCATAGCCAGAGTCCCAGGCTCAGTGCAGTTAGCTGTTGACACAAAGTATTCAAGATGAAACTGCTCCAAACATTTTTGGCGTGTCCCCTCAAGCCTGTTACATACTCTGCGAGAAGAAAGAACAACGTTCTCGGTGGCAGAGCTGAGAGAAGTTCTTTCTGGTCTGACATTACATATTTCACGAGAACTCAACTACCGAACTCCTCACCGCGGCGCATTGTTACCATGGTAATTGACTCAGTAGCGCCAGCTGATTTTCCTTATTTCTTTCAAACGGGCACTTTGCTTTCCTCATTGACTTCAGACTGACCAATCACACAATAGTTCTCGGACAGGCTGCAAGAAGAAAGTTCGGCCCGGGTGAGGTGTCGAGAACAAGCTGCAAGAACAGCTAAACAAGAGCTCTGTCACCGATAACTTTGTTCTTTCTTCTCGCGGAGTATGTAACAGGCTTTAGTCTTCTAACAGCGAAGGTGCTAATGCTAAAACCTGGTCAACCTATTTTACACTCAAAAAAAATATAAACGCAACACTTTTGTTTTTGCTCCAATTTTTCACGAGATGGACTTAAAGATCTAAGATTAATTCCAGATACACAATATTACCATTTCTCTCAAACATTGTTCACAAATCTGTCTAAATGTGTGATAGTGAGCACTTCTGCTTTGCTGAGACAATCCATCCCACCTCACAGGTGTGCCACATCAAGATGCTGATCTGACATCATGATTAGTGCACAGGTGTGCCTTAGACTGTCCACAATAAAAGGCCACTCTGAAATGTGCATTTATTTGCTTTATTGGGGGTCTGGGGACTCAGAACCAGTCAGTATATGGTGTGACCACCATTCGCCTCATGCAGTGCAACACATCTTCTTCGCATAGAGTTTATCAGATTGTCAATTGTGGCCTGTGGAATGTTGGTCCACTCCTCTTCAATGGCTGTGCGAAGTTGCTGGAGACGGCTTATGGTGGAGAAATGAATATTCAATGCACGAGCAACAGATCTGGTTGACATTCCTGCTGTCAGCATGCCAATTGCACGCTCCCTCAATGCTTGTGGCATCTGTGGCATTTTGCTGTGAGACAAAACTGCACATTTCAGGGTGGCCTTGTATTGTGGACAGTCTAAGGCACACCTGTGCACTAATCATGATGTCAGATCAGCATCTTGATTTGGCACACCTGTGAGGTGGGATGGATTATCTCAGCAAAGCACACATTTAGACAGATTTGTGAACAATGTTTGAGAGAAATGGTACAATTGTGTATCTGGAATGAATTTTAGATCTTTAAGTCCATCTCATGAAAAATGGGAGCAAAAACAAAAGTGTTGCGTTTATATTTTTGTTGAGTGTATATGGATCCTGTTCTTGATGTTCTCACCTCTGTCTCTCTGTAAACATGTGCATTTTTAGAATCCCATTGGACACATTGGTTCTGGAATGTTTCTTACTTTCAAAAACCTGAATAAAAACAGATTTTTAGATTTGAATAGATACTGTACATATGGCTAAAGATGTACAGAGGTCTATTTTATTAATATGACACATTTGTCTTTGTCCTTCTAAGTATTAACTACAAACTTTTCTTAATCTGCCAAAGGTCAAACAGTGAGATATTATCTTTAGCCTTAACACCTTTGGTATTAAGATTATAATTACATTACAGTTGTGCATATCACCTAATTTCCCCTCAGCTATTAGATAGTAATTACATTAAACCTGAGACCAACTCAGAAATGCATGCAAAGACCCTGTGATAATATGTTGAAAACGTAAGGGAATTTCAAATCCCTTGTAGGGGAACTGCACTTTAATAAAGGTAAAACAGGCCACTATCCTTGCACAGAAACAGACACTGACAAATGACCTCTCACATTTTGATTGCTGTTCAGCTAGAGCCTCATGCATGGAAAAATAACAACCGACAGCAAGCACAGTAGCACTGGTATTAGTTTTGTGTTTTTTTTTAATATATTTCCTATTTGTCCTCAGCTTTTAATGGCTGAGCAGACCAAGGAGAGAATTACAACACAAGTATTCTCCAACCATAAATTAGATTTGCACCTCCAGCAAACTTTCACTTTGCTACTTGGTAACTTGTCTCAGTTCTCATAAGTTTTCTAGTCTCTAGGCCCCCCTCCCTCCCTCCCCAACTCTCATCCTTCTGGTCAGTGGAACCGGTCCCAGCTGTACTTAAACAGAAACCCAGAGCTGCGGACGTAGACACATTCACACACTCCCACTCCCTCACCGATTCCCTCTGAGGCACATAGGGTGAGAGTAATATCCAAAGTGCAGGTGGGACCTCGCGTTCTTAGCAAGGCTGAACAAAGCAAGGCGCGAGCATGAGCTGAGTAATGGAGTGATGATCACTGCAGAGATTGAACAATCAAAGTGGGGAGGCCGGTGGTGGGGGCACTCATGGACTTAGGGAACTTGTGCACTAATTGTATCTTATGACTAATTGGTAAATTAGCAAAACCTATTTCAAGGCGCCAGGCTTAGCTTAGGGGTACACCCACAGCTCATTACAGACTCATATTCTGGGCAGAGGTGGAGAAAAATAAAGGAAATTATACAATTGTTCTCAGGTGAGAATGGCAATTAAGGAAGTGCTTATGAAGAGGAGGAAATGAAGCCTCATACACACATAATTTACTATACTCTCTTGTGTCTGGCTTTAAATCACCACAGATCCCGGGCAAGTATTTATGCTATTTATGCTGGCATGGAGAAGGAGGCAGCATTGTGTGTGCTTATCTTTGCGTGCTATATTTTCATCAATGTATGCATGATTATGTATACAATTATGCATAAATAACTCAGGTTGATGTGGTTGCACAGCAAGTTTAAATGGAGTTCTTAAATGCAAATGAATGAATTCTTTAATAATGTCACTGCAGTGGTATATCTGCTCCCCCAGTGAATAATAAAGCCCTGAACATATTTTTTTTTACACATTAATGGAATGATTTTGACCAGTTTAGGCCTGATTCTGAAAGAAGGATTTTGCCCCGGGAAGTTGAATACCAATACGTCCAGCAGGATTTAAGGCCAGAGAAATCCTCTGCATAATGTAATTCACTGAAGATATGACCATATGTTGACATTCAGGTCAGCTAGATTCACAGGAAATGAACTTTCTACTGCACATTCTTCATGAAGACGGATGGTTGCAGGGATGCCAAACAGTGGTTTAGCTGGTTTCCCAGCTTTAAGAGCCTTCTCATCCTGTTCTCAAATATTGATTTACGGGTACTTCTCGAAGATCACACAAATTTCATTCTGTTCAATGGTAGATTTTCACCACTCAAGAGTCTACCACCCCCAAGTAAACTGTGAGCCAGTAACATCCAAAAATACATACAGTATGGGGTTCTAACCGTTTAACTGTTGGGAAGCAGCTGGGGCAATCATGAGGTGAGATACTGCAATGGAGTTATTTGTATATCTGCTGTGTTGTCAATCTAGGTGTATCTCACACAACCACAGAATGTCTTCTCAAGTGTTGTAGAGGTGAGACAATGAGTTGTTGTGGATGACTTCTTAACTTTCTGTCTTACTCATCTAATCCTTTTCCCTATGCAGTTCCCCTTAACACAGTGTCAGTGCATGTTGAGTATTTATTCACCTGTCTCTGCCTCCTCTTCTGCTTTTATTCCATCTCTTCATCACCATTTGGAGGACATTTAGGATATTTCCACAAGGACACCATCGATCCCTTCAAGCTCGCCACCCACCCTCCCCGACCAATTTGCCAGCAGTGAAACTAATGTTGTCTTTAATCAGATGCAATTAGGTCTGCAAGTTAAGATCTCCTTCCAATTAAAACTCATTAGGCTCATAATGTCATTAGGGGAGTCTTGGGTAACCACTGCTTGCATAGGCGGCCCACTCGTCAAAAACAACACTGCAAGTCAGCTGTGGCCCATGTGAAGTGATTCTTGAAGGGTAGCACAGAGGGGAGGAGATTCGGGCTTGAAGTATATATTTTTATTTTTATTTGTCCAGCCATTTCTTTAAAGGAATCTCAAAAGAGACAAAATCAGTTTGACCTTAGATCTTTGAGAATAACTACAGATGGAAATGTTGGCTGTAGTAAAAGCCAAATTCATAACTGTACAATTTTTTAATGATTTAAATGGTGTATACCTTGTGACTACGCATTTGGCTATTTTGTAATAAAAAATTCAAACACACATTTCATTATATTGTTCAAATGAAGAAGCTTTGGTATTAATAACATTAATAACATAATAACTATGGCTGTGTCGGCCCTGGTTCATTATTTGAGAATACCTTCTTTATTACAAAACACAACTAAATAAACAACAGTGGTAAAGCAGTCACCATAACCTGTGTTTGGTTATCTTGTAAAAATATATGCATGCGTCTTTTGCTCAAAGAAAATAAATCACGGTAGAGCATTGCAATCCTGCAAAACATCTCTAACAAAAGCAGTAGCGAGGTCGAATTTTAAATATTCATTACCGACTGCAAAATAAAAAGATAAATGGATTGCTGCATACGAGACCTAATAAAACATTTAATAACCACAGATGCACAACACAATAAAAACATATAAAGTAACTGATTTTCAATTTTTCCTGAACTACCCCTAAGCCAGTGGTTCTCAATTATTTTCTGTCAGGCCCCCCCCCCCCTAGGGGACAGAAGTTTGTTCGCGCCCCCCCTAAATTGAAATACTATTGAGAACCTGCTAATATTTATTTATTTATCTGTACAAAACCACTGTATGCGTTTCTGGCACGAGCATTCTGCATACAATCACCTTATTATTAGATTAGATAACAAAAATTATCTGAGATAACTTCTGCAGCAAAAACAATTCAAAGTTCAGTCTATTAGCTCAATTTGTAACATTTAAACAAGACTGCTCAGTCTGTGTGAATCTCAGGACAGAGAAACAAGAGCAAATGATTCACTGAGGTTTGCATTTCATTAAAAAAAAATGTAAACTGTAAACATAGTTAAGGTGGTGTTTTTTATTATTATAGGCCAATAGGCCTTCTGTGATGCGATAACCAATAATTCATTAATGTTATTATTAGTCTACTTGCTTGATTTCTTTTCAAATAGCCTACAGAGACACTTGGAGACACATGTGGACATTTATTTACTGCAAATTTATTTACTGTTTTTTTTTTGGTCAGTTGGAAATCAAGGCAGCCCGCGCCCCCCCCCCCCCCCCCCTCCTGACAACTCACGCGCCCCACCATTTGAGAAGCACTGCCCTAAGCTACAAAACAAAATGTTGAAATAACCCAGACAGCAAAACTGACTTCTGGGTCTCTGTCTTGTTCCAAAGCAGCCAGTTCATCATTGATTCCTGTGCCTACTGCTTGAGAGTTTTTCTCAAACCATGAGACGGCAGTACCTTGAAGTTTATGTGCTAAAGGCACACAAACGTGATGCTCTTGGTAGATAGTCATTCATACTCTCAACACTCATTTTAAAAGCTTTCAAAGTACACCATTTTCCTTGGGCATGTCAATGAATTTAAAAGCATATCATTATGTAATTCTGCAAACTACCCATGCATGAATCCTTTTTTAAATGTACAATATGTTGAAGGCGAGAGTGGATGCATGGCGAAAGTGACATACACATAGAGGTTTCAGTTCTGCGCGACACCAATCGACGGTAATTACCGTAGGGGTTCACGTTTTTAATCCCGCCTCTAATTGGCCTTTGCCGTCAATCAACAAGTGATTTTTTTTCACAATTGAACTAAGGGGAATGATAGAAGCAGTGATGGCAGGATAATTGAAAATAATTGAAAATAATTGAGCAAATTGCGGATTTGAGAAGTTGGCTTCATCAGCACTGCGGGGGCGGAATATGAGCATGTGGAGAGAATAGAGGTGAACAGAGGAGAAGCCAGATCTTAACGATAATGAACAAAACACTCGCCTCCATTTTGCCTCCGCCCCCGAGGATAGAAGTGCTTATCTGAATAATCAGCCTGTACATGTCTCAGTGTCACTTGCATGGGAGAAGATGAGCACCTTTGATCTGTGCATCCTGAGCTGCAGCAGATATTCACCAGCCTGGGGGGGGCTTACATCCTGGCCCCGCGTCTGAAAAGCCTCTCAAGCACAGAGGAAGTGGTACCCTTGTGGTGCAACTGTGTGGAAGTCTCAGCATAAAATGAAATGTGTTCATTCAGCACTGGGCATGTTTGAGCCTATGAAAAAGAGACAGAGAGAGGGTCAATACATGGAATTTCAATCTGATTTAACGTCTGAGAGTTTATCAAGTCACATTAGTAAATGTAATATCATGACTATTGAATGCACTTTGTATACAAACTTAATTTGGGCTTCACGGAGTGTATATGTGTGTAGCAGCGTAAATCAACCGCAGTCTAAAAAAAATTATTCCGTGGGTGGATTTGTGTATCCAATAGAGTAGCAATTCTGACAAGCTATTGGGACTAAAGGCAGTCCATCAGTTTCAGTTGTTTGTCATCTCTTCCTTTTCTTCCTCCTACTCTCACCGTCCTCAAGAGCTGCTTACCTTCCACAGCTTTGAAAAAAACACAAAAAAAACCTCTTGCCTGCAATTTACATTTCCATATGCTGCCAGTGGCGCCAGGGAGAGTGGATAATTGGGTTGAAAGTGGTGACGGTGAGAGCAGGATAGAAAGGGATACAGTGAGGGCCAACTGAAAAAAAGCCATTACGGGATGGTTTTCTTTTTTTCCCCTTCACTCGTCATTTTGCCATGGTGCTCTTAACCACTTGTGTAGCTGAAAAGATTTACCTTGGATTCCTATTCTCTCTCACTCCCGCTGAATCACTCTTTACTTGCCTCCCCCAGAGCCTCACTCCCGCCCTGCTTCTGCCTCATCCATATTCATTATGCGTCTCTCTCTCTCTCTCTCTCTCTGTCTCCCTATCTCTCTGTCTCTCTTTCTCACTCTTCCTCTCTCAAACTGTGTCACCCACAGCATGGCGTTAATACACCAATTACTACTAAGAGCAGATAATGGACTATGTCATATTGCAAAAGGGAGAGAGAGACACATAGACACCGCGAGTGGAAAAGAGAAAAAAAAAAAAGAGAGAGAGAGAGAGAGAGAGAGAGAGAGAGAGAGAGAGAGAGAGAGAGAGAGAGAGGGGTGATGGAGGTGTCTTTATGGATGTGGTCTCTGAAAATGTTGAAATGCTGCCTTTGCTGTGAACATCCATCCAATGGAAAGAGTATGATGGGAAGAGCGCTCTGGCGGTCACAGGGTTGATATATAAAAGGTGCGGTGTGTTACATCAACGCTTTGCTGGCTCCACATACTGATGTCTGTTTGGCTTTGTTGGACTTTTAAACCCATTTCGTTGGTTTCTTCCCCTTTCACTGCTGGTAATTGATACAGTTTCCTTCCCTGCCACTGCTCAAATCCACGCCTAAGCCTTCTTCTCCATACTATACATTGTGCATGCAGAGACTATAACAATTGTAACAATATATTCAGGTGATGTTATTCCTGTAGTACTATGTTTTTATCTTATCATAAATAGGATTTAGATGTATTTTCAAAAATTTAAATATGTCTTGATGTGATGAAAAAAAGTATTTTGTCTATTATCTCCCCTGTGCATTATAGTGATTGGTATAAAAGAGATGCATTTTGAAGTCATCCGTTGTTACCAGTATTGTAACAAGAAAAAAGTGTGTTTTTTGTGTTAAATTAGCTAATTTGTTGATCACTGCCAAACAAGAAACTGCATAACTGTGAAAATAGGAGCCATTTTTCAAATAGGGCAAGGTGGTATGCAAATAACGGTTCTGCATAAACATGAGCTCTGACTAGGAAAATAGGCATTAATCAAACATGAGCTAGAAAAAATTAAAGTATGCCAGCTGTATGAGACCATTTTGTCTTCATTTTAAGAAGAAAATAAATGGTTTCACTGATGCTTTGTTGATAAAGTTGGTCTTATCATAACTGTATTGAAAATATAAATACGTACATAACATAACATAAGTGAACAAAAATATTTATTATTAACAATCACTGAAATTTTCACTGTCATCCCAAGTTAAAAAAAACTATACTTAAGTAGACTTTAAAAACGTGTACTTAATATATTAAAGTGTGTTTATGAGCAAGTTGTGTCAAATTGAAACAACTTAAGTTGCATTTAAGTTATACAGGGGTCAGTGTTAGGGCCAATTCTTTTTATTCTCTACATAAATGACATATGTAAAACATCAAATATTTTACAATTTGTGTTATTTGCAGATGACACAAATATTTTTTGTACGGGAGAGGACTTGCAGCAGCTTCTGGAGTCAATTACATCTGAAATGAGCAAATTAAAAAGGTGGTTTGACAATAATAAATTATCATTGAATTTAAGCAAAACAAAAATCATGTTGTTTGGAAATTGTAATTTAAATAGTGATGTAAATGTCAAGATAGATGGTGTTAATATTGAAAGAGTGTATGTAAATAAATTCCTGGGTGTGACAATAGATCACAAGCTATGCTGGAAACCTCACATAAAACATGTTAAATCTAAACTGTCACGAAGCATCTCAGTCCTGGGTAAAGCAAAGCATATATTGGATCACAAATCATTGCATACTCTTTACTGCTCAATGATCTTACCTTATTTAAATTACTGTGTGGAGGTCTGGGGGACCACTTACAAAAGCTCACTGCAACCACTAGTCACACTTCAAAAACGAGCCATAAGAATAATCAATAAAGCTGGATATTATGATCACACCAACCTCCTCTTTTCATATTCCCGTATCATAAAGTTCAATGACCTGGTTGAATATCAAGTTGCACAAATCATGTTCAAAGCTAGAAATAAACTGCTACCAGGTAACATACAAAAACTTTTCTTTGACCGAGAGGGGGGTTACAATTTGAGGCAACAGTTAAACTTTAAGACACTGGCGGTACGCACGACTTTAAAATGTCATTGCATCTCAATTGGGGGTGTGAAACTGTGGAATGGGATGAGCACGGAGCTAAAGCAATGTCCAGACATGATCCAGTTTAAAAAAAGGTTCAAAGCAATGATTTTCATAAGGTACAGGGATGAGGGTGTGAAGTAAGAGGGTAATTATAATTATATGGATATATATATATATATATATACTGATTGTATAGATATGTCTGTATATATGAATATATTGATTGTTTATAAATATAAATATAGATATATGCATTATATAAATATATAAAATATAAAAAATGTATAGTATATTAAGTTGTATGTAATTGGCAAATATAGTATCGCCAATAGTACAGAGAATATAGATAAGAGAAGCGAATATAATTGTTGTTTTTGTTTTATTTTATTTTATTTTTTATTTTTATTTTTATTTTATTTTTTTTATTTAATAAATATTTTGATTTTTAATTTTTTTTAAGGAAAGGGGTAGGATTAAATAAGTGTATACTTCTTCCTGCTCCTTTTCAGGCATATTTATTGTATTTCCATGCTTTTCATTTTGTTTTGTATGTGGATGTCTGAAATAAACCAAATCAAATCAAAAAAATCAAATCAAATACTTAAGCTGTTTTTCAACATCATTTAAGTGTATTTCTTAAAGCTGGGGTATGTGATTTCTGATTGGTCAAAGTTAACATGAGCTGTACACTTTGACCAATCAGAGCGAGGCTCCGATTCTCTGTCCTTATTGGTTGTTGGGACTGTCCATTCACTTTGGCACAACGTTGTTGGTGTAGAGCGTGTCAGGGAGGGACCATAGGGGAGGGACCAGAGAGAACAAGTGGAGCGGTTGAGGCATTTGGATTCGAATCTCTATCCCAACTGCCATTTTCTCCCCAAATCCTCCACCCCAGCTTTAATTAATTTGCATACCAAAATAGTACAACTTATTTTGTACTTAAATATACTATTCAAGTATACTTTTGAACTTATACTTAATTTATACTAAAATATACTTCAGTAAATGTTTGTTTATGCATTGAAAGTATACTAATAGGTTACTATTAGCATTTTACAAATATACTTCAGTAAAGTCTTTTTATTCATCAATAGCATAGGGGAGGACGGGGGAATGTGAGACATCGGGTAATGTGAGACACCCCCTGTATCTAGGACACGGAACACATTTTTGGTCAAGTGAGATATATGTTTTCAAGCCCCTCTTATTTCCCCTTGGCCATGAAAGAGAGGACCTCATGGTGATGTTGTAAGCATATTTTTTTCACAAAAATGTATTTTTTGTATGTAAAAGTAAATTTTCTTGCTGTCAACTTAATCGATTGTTGTGCCTAATCAAATTGATTCAGGTAAAAAAAACTTCTATCACACATGTTGATGAACTACCAACATATGAAACCATGTGATGATGATAACTGAAGATTAGCCTGAATTGCTGAGAGAGGTAGTTTTTTCTCAAATTGTGGCAGTGGGGTGAAGTGAGACAACATCTGTGGGGTAAAGGGAGACAGTGTCTGTGCCCTCTTTTAATGAATCCATTATATTTGAGGTAGCAAGGAGACTAGTTTGGAAAGAGAATGTGGGCTGGAGGTGGGGGTTGATGGTTGAAGGGGTGTCAGAAAGGGCATGGTTTGGCACGTATGTATGTTGTCATGACTCATGGCTCAAAGTGTGCAAAGTCAATTTCTGAGAGTTGTGCCATTGGCATGGATGTGTATACGCTGGTCACCAAAATAAAGTGATTGGGTACGTTCCAATACCCGTTCAACAGGCCCTCGTTCACTTGCCCTAGGCACTTGCCCTCGGGGGAATCCCCGCTGCCATCTTAAGTGTCGTTCCAATAGTCTGGAAACTGAAGTGAACTTCGTGAGATAGACCCTCGGAGGGCTGAGTGATCAAGTCAACATGGATGGTCACTCCGAGGTGGATATCACCCACAGTGCATTGCAGTTCGTCTTCTTCTTCTTCTCCTTTTATTTTCCGGTAGACTGTATGCTTTTAGGGACATCGCGGCCACCCGCAGGACAAATATATATATATAAATATATTCCAAAACGCAATTAGGCTATCCTATTTCCATACGAACAATCCAGTGAATGTATTGCAGTTTACACATTGCTGCTATAACACCGATGGCTGCCAATTAGAGGACTATTTAAAACAAATGTTTTTGGTTGAAAGTATAAATAAGAAAATATGTCGGAGCAAACTATTTACATGTGTAAGTAACAATATCTTGATAATCTGAGTTACCGTGTCGAAATTCAATGTTTGTTATGCTATGGAAATGGCTTTCTGCAACATAGGCTACCTTAGCAGAATGTTATAATTCTGTATTATTTGCATTCAGATTTACCTATGTAACTGACGGTCCATTGCGACTACAAGGGCAAGTGGGCAAGTGGGTTCCATTTAAATCCTCCGCTCCTCCCCCGCCCAGTCTCCCTCCGCTCTCCAAGTTCCCTCCGTGCAACGTATGCTGTTACGTCATGCCAAGGGCTGAGGGGAGGTGAACGAGGGGAAGTGCAACTACTATTGGAATGCAGGGCGTGTCTACAGTAACTCAGAAGAGACTGACATCTCAATTCCACTTAAAACACCACTGAGGAGAGTTCAGATGGCCAGAAAGATGATGATGGTGACTTTGTCATTGTGAGCTTTGCAGGCAAAACCACCTAGATCTGCTAAGCCTTGTTTAAGAAAATTGACCTTCAATCTTTGTAAAATATTTACTTTAAATAAAGCTTAAATAAGTGATTGTCTAATGGATTTGTCTTGCATTACAGTTTATGAGATATATATCAATGGCACAATTTACCCCATGATATTTTCTCCAATAGCACAACTTACACCACACCGGGGGCAAGTTGTGCCACAAGACAACTTTTTTTCCGAAAGCTATATTTCTTCAACAGTTTATTCCAGATCCAAAGTTTTTATTGCCAGGGATGCACAACACCCTGAAATATATGTATATATTTGAGTTGGAGACTTTACTGTCAAGGCCTCACTTTAAAGTCACTTTGAGTAAAAAGTGGCAGAACTTAGGCCACTCTCCCCTACATGTTTTTGATATCTGACGGTGTTGACATATTTAACGTTTCAGAACAAATAGAGTTTTTCTAGTAGCAGTTTGCTTTTTCTGTTGATGATAGGTGCTAGTATGAACTACTTCAGGAAAATAAAATTATCAAAACATTTCAAATAACTTCTTCAGAAATTGTAGGTCGGTGTTGACGTATCATGGTTGTGACGCAGGACTTTCAAGATTTGTAATGTAAAATATTCTAAAACTACAACACTAATCAGAGCCTGTCTGACTCTAATGTACTCTGCACAGATAGCTTGTGACAATAGGTCCTTCACGGAGACAGCTGCCCCTCATATTGCCTGATTTTATTACATTTTAATGAAATGTCTGACGGTGGTGACAAAAAGTGTCCCCCCACTTAGAAACCTTATAAAACATGAATAGGTTGTAGAAAATATTTTTTTTTATTGATATGAGAGATTATTTAGTGTGACCTTTGATGAGAAAAGCTATTTTTAATAATTAAAGTACATTTTAACAGGTTTTATTGCATATGAAAGATTGAAACCTTCTCTGTGGACACACTGTTTTTGACGTCATGAGAAGATAACAAGTGTCATAAATTTGACATAATAATAATAATAATAATAATAATAATAATAATAATAATAATAATAATAATAATAATAATAATAATAATAATAATAATAATAATACAATTAAATTTAAGGGGATAATTGTCCTCTAGACATTATATTCTTAATCCCTAATAACATCTACAATTTTAAATATTTTTATTTTTAAAGATAACAGCAGTTACATTTTGTCCCAGCCTTTTGTCCCGGTTCTCAAGAATCACTGTGGTATTACTATGCCTACCTAAGCACATTAAGAAATGCACAGAAACATAGCACATTTTTGATAACTATACTTAAATGCAATTTAAGTGAAGCAAACATTAAAGTATACTTTTAAAAAAGATATGTATGCAACACTTGAATATACTAATATAAATCATACTTTAACTGCACTTTAGAATAATGCATTGAAGCACAGATGAAGCACAAAATAATATACTTAAAGTATACTATTCAAAAAGTACATAAGGGTGTTATAGGGGAGAGTGGGGTGAAATGTGCCACTTTTTACTCAAAGTGATTTTAAAGTGAGGCCTTGACAGTTATGTCTCCAACTCAAATATGTACATATATTTCAGGATGTTGTGCATCCCTGGCAATAAAAACTTTGGATCGGGAATAAACTGTTTAAGAAATATAGCTTTCGGAAAAAAAGTTGTCTTGTGGCACAACTTGCCCCCGGTGTGGTGTAAGTTGTGCCTTTGGAAAGAATACCATGGGGTAAATTGTGCCATTGATATATATCTCATGAACTGTAATGCAAGACAAATCCATAAGACAATTACTTATTTAAGGTTTATTTAAAGTAAATAAAGTAAATATTTTACAAAGATTGAAGGTCAATTTTCTTGAACAAGGCCTAGCAGATCTAGGTGGTTTTGCCTGCAAAGCTCACAATGACACAGTCACCATCATCATCTTTCTGGCCATCTGAACTCTCATTAGTGGTGTCGTTAAGTGGAATGGAGATGTCAGTCTCTTCTGAGCTACTGTAGACGATCACTTTCTTTTTGGTGACCTAGCGTATACAGCCATGCCACTGGCACAAATGTACTTTGCACTGACACCTGAAAAATTTGATTCCCCCTCCATTTCTGCCTTTAAATCAAGCCTCAAAACCCATATGTACACCCTGGCTTTTCCTCCCCATTAACTATCTTACCTTAGCACTACTATCTTTGTTTATATGTGGATGTATGGGCTTTATGTCTTTTATTTTTGTTATTGATATTTTACCTTCATTGTTTACCTACTGAATGCACTATGTACAGCACTTTGGACAGTGTAAACTGTCATAAATGTGCTTTTATAAATACATTATAATTACTTACTTAGGGGAGAACGGGGTAATGTGAGACACTTTTTACATTTGTTCTCCTCTTAGCGAGCTACAATTATTTATCAGTCAAATGTACACATTTCCCATTAATTCAGGATGTTTCCTATATAGCAATGTACGTTATCAGAATGTATTCAGGACGAACGGCAGTGAAAATATGATTGTTTCAAAAAGAGTTGTCATGTGTCTCACTTTACCCCAGCTTTGGGGTAAACTGAGACAGACCAACGAAATCAAGGGGGTAAACTGAACCACTTGCTTTTGCCACTCTAAACTACCATAACAACACATGTTGTAACAGTTACAATCCTGACAACTAGCTTGAAAATCAAATATTCCAAAACTAATGTCGGACGAGTAACAGAATCATGGGGTTTGGTCAATTTAGCAAAACATTTTCTAAACACTTGAAAGTAACTCTGATCAAATACAACATATAATTCATATTAAATAATTATCATTCAAATGAAAGATAGAACCAGTTAGTTTAAAAACAGTCTTGGGGTCAGAACACAAGACCCTTAGAGCCAGCTAGTGTCTGGGGGTCAGAGCAAAGGACAATCAGGACCAGCTTGAACAGCCTGGGACTCAGAACACAGGACTAGACCCAGCTGTCATTTTCCATCTTTTGAGTTTTTGATTAATATGTTTCTGCATTTGTTTTATTGGGATCATTCATTTGATCAAGACATATTACTCATATTCCCCCAGATACATACCTGCCAAACCATGCCCTTGCTGACACCCCTATAACCATTCAATCCTGGCCCGCATTGTCTTTTGTCCTATTCAAACTAGTCTCCTTGCTACCTCAAATATAATGGATTAATTAAAAAAATACACTGTCTCACTTTACCCCACAGCATTTGTCTTACTTTACCCCACTGCCACAATTTGAGAAAAAACTACCTCTCTCAGCAATTCAGGCTAATCTTCAGTTATCATCATCACATGGTTTCATATGTTGGTAGTTCATCAACATGTATGATAGAAGTTTTTCTACCTGAATACATTTGCTTTGGCACAACAGTTGATCAAGTGGACAGCAGGAAGATTTACTTTTACATGCAAAAAATAAATTTTTGTGAGAAAAAAAACATGCTTACAACATCACCATGAGGTCCTCTCTTTCATGGCTACGGGGAAATGAGAGGGTCTTGAAAACATATATCTCACATGACCAAAAATGTGTTCCGTTGCCTAGATACAGGGGGTGTCTCACATTACCCGATGTCTCACATTCCCCCGTTCTCCCCTACTTACACTCAACAAAAATATAAACGCAACACTTTTGTTTTTGCTCCCATTGTTCATGAGATGGACTTAAAGATCTAAAATTCATTCCAGATACACAATTGTACCATTTCTCTCAAACATTGTTCACAAATCTGTCTAAATGTGTGATAGTGAGCACTTCTGCTTTGCTGAGATAATCCATCCCACCTCACAGGTGTGCCACATCAAGATGCTGATCTGACATCATGATTAGTGCACAGGTGTGCCTTAGACTGTCCACAATAAAAGGCCACCCTGAAATGTGCAGTTTTGTCTCACAGCAAAATGCCACAGATGCCACAAGCATTGAGGGAGCGTGCAATTGGCATGCTGACAGCAGGAATGTCAACCAGATCTGTTGCTCGTGCATTGAATGTTCATTTCTCCACCATAAGCCGTCTCCAGCAACTTCGCACAGCCATTGAAGAGGAGTGGACCAACATTACACAGGCCACAATTGACAATCTGATAAACTCTATGCGAAGAAGATGTGTTGCACTGCATGAGGCAAATGGTGGTCACACCAGATACTGACTGGTTCTGAGTCCCCAGACCCCCAATAAAGCAAAAAAATGCACATTTCAGAGTGGCCTTTTATTGTGGACAGTTTAAGGCACACCTGTGCACTAATCATGATGTCAGATCAGCATCTTGATGTGGCACACCTGTGAGGTGGGATGGATTATCTCAGCATTTAGACAGATTTGTGAACAATGTTTGAGAGAAATGGTACAATTGTGTATCTGGAATGAATTTTAGATCTTTAAGTCCATCTCATGAAAAATGGGAGCAAAAACAAAAGTGTTGCGTTTATATTTTTGCTGAGTGTATAACTCACCTAGGCCCTTTGGCACAAATCACCCCAACCCAATAATGTTGGCTAATTAGCATGATGCAGCAGTTTAGGGCTGACATTGTGCTAACTGTATAGACTCAAAGTTTAGCATACTAAAGCACTAAAATATAGCCTGGCTCCGTCCGCCTACCTACTTCCGCCCCAAATTTAATTTTCCCTTCAGTAGTCAGTCTGGGGCTGGGGTGTATTAGTGGGATCCTGCTCGAACAGATTTCTGAGTGTCCAATCAGCGAACAGAGCGAGTGGCTGAAAATGATGGCGGCGAAGTCGCGCTTCAGTTTCATTTGAATGCTGCGTTCCTTTATATTCGGAACTCGGAAATGTCCGACTTGGTAGTTCCGAGTTCCGACCTGTCTGTGTTCCAGTGCATCTGCTCGGGAAAGTATGGACGCCTACAACCTTTCTCATCCAAATAACTAAACGTTAGGCTCTAGCAAGTTACCGTTGCCAGGTACCAGTAGATCCATAGACTACAATATGTAGTGAAGTCGGAAATTTCCGAGTTGCCAGTACAACTGGAACACACCCTCAGAAGCCGGCTCATGACATACGTCACGACCAAACGTTATGCGATTGGTTGGCTGATCCAGAGTGGCACTGGGCAGATCCAATAGTTTTAAACTTCAACAGACACCCGCCTCCAAGTGAGTGAACGTTTGCCAAATAGAGCAGTTCCAGACCTTCTGTACAAATGAAATGAAGTACGATGGTCTGGTAGGACCAAGCTTACTAAAACATGTGTCAAATGTTTTCAAACTTGTCTATCATTGTTCAGATGCAATAATCAAAAAACCTTGATCTTGGAAATTTTACCTTTGAAAGGCAAACAACAGTTTTTTGAGCTTAAATGTGCTTATATCTTATTCCTTGTCTCTCCCTTCTTTACAGGATGAGTCAAATGGATGGCTCTTTTCAAATATGTGGTCATATTTACGATTTCTTCCACGGTTTTCTTGAAACAAGGGGTGGCACAACTTCCCCACCGGCACAACTCAGGCCACTCTCCCCTACTTGGAAACACTTTTAATATAGTAAGTACTTTTAATATAACATACTTTTCTACTTTTTAGTTATATTTTAAAGCTGGGGTGGGAAACTTTTTCACCGTTATATTTGACAAAAATTTCATATTAGCCATTCAGCTATATGTGAAGTGGTCTGAGAATATCTATTCATCACTTTGCTCTCCCCTGCCTCTGTGTGCCGCCCCCAAATTTGCCACAGCTCATGTACACTTTGACCAATCAGAGCGAGGCTCCGAATCTCCGTTCCTATTGGCTGTTGGGACTGTCCGTTCACCTTGGCAACGACGTTGTTGCGCCAGTTGCGTGAGCGTTCACTACCCTAGCAGTCTGACAGTTTGGCACTACGGCAGCCAACAAACAGCAATGTCTACAATCAACGGCCCCTAAATGTCCTATTTCCCGTCTAACAACAACTGCTTACACCACTAAGACAGCAAGGATACGAGGAAAGACCGGGAAAGACACTTGTTGAAAAGACATGAACTCGTATAACTGTCGTTCGGAGGGAGGAGCTACAGCAGGTAGAGCGTGTCAGGGAGGGACCAGAGAGCGGTTGAGGTGTTTGGATTCGAATCTCTATCCCAACTGCTATTTTCTCCCAAATCATATACCCCAGCTTTAATTGGTGACTTGTAAAAGAGTAAAGTCTCTGATATGATGATAATGATACTTGTAATGACCACAGGCTGGTGGAATTTGTTTTCAGTACAGCTCCTTGGTACAGGTTCCAACATTACATTGAATTTACATAAGGGCCATGCTTAATCCTCAGCGTTCAGATTTTAGAATGTTAATTGCAGTGGGAATTAAACAGTTTTTGAACCGGGTTGTTTTGGAGGCAATTGTCCTGTAATGCCTCACAGAAGGAAGTAGCTGGAAGGCATGGTGTGTAGGGTGAGTGGGATCAGAGATGATCTGGCGGGCTCTGCGTAGTGTCAGTTTGCGGTAGGGTTGCTGAAAATTCCCGGAATTGACCCTTTTCAAATCCCGGGAAAAAAGGACCTCCTCCCGGGAATTCCCGTTAGACCGGAAGTGCCTTTTTAATACTTTATTTTGTACCCACGTACTCGGCCGAGTGGTTTATTGGGCACGTTATAGCCTCATATGCGCAGGGCAGACTGGATACTAGCTCTAAAATGAACTAAGGGCATTAAGTTAAGTCATCTAAAGGCGTTTTCAGATGGGAGGAGACTGTCTGTGCACTCGACATGGACCGAGGAAACGCCGTGCGATAACCATGGAAACAACTTTTGTTTACAACCCTGTGTCGCTGGCGCTGCTGTTAAATATCTACTCATATTGTTAACATTTGTTTAGTTAATAAGTGGATTAGTTATTCAGTTTGGTTTGGTTTAAATGTCTACTTGTGGATTAGGTCTAGGTTTCACTTTAGGGTGTATTCACACATGGAAAGTCCGTTAGTTCACTTGCTTTGGTCCAGACCAAATAGAGTTTAGATTTTTTTTGTTTGGTGTGGTCCACTTTCATATTGCCCCTTTTGCAAGTGAACCAGCATTACGAAGCAAAACCACACGTGATCAGAGGTCATTCATTCATTGGACAGACATTCTGGGGTGGAGAGAAGCAGGAAGAACGTAAAGTAAAAACTGCGAAATATATCATTGATATAATACGGGGTTAAAAATAATAAAAAGGCCTACATCTAGCCTATAAATAAAGAAGAAGGAAATCTAATTATTGTTGTTTCATATGGTTATAATACGTAGCCCTATGTCAATGCCACGTTAAGTGGCTTGTAGCCTACGATGTGAAACATAATGTATAGCCTACTGTATTTTTGCTGTTGGACGCGCGGCTCGAGAGAAGAATAGGCTCAAGCTGACACACAGCTGATTAAGCAGTGTATCAGCTGGGTGTCTGTTCGGCGCAGTTCAGTTCCAAACTGACACAGGGACAGTATTGACGGTCACGTTGGGAAGAAAAATAAAAACACACACTTCATGCAAAGCGCAGCGTGAACCTGTTGGCACTGTGCGGGAGACGCTCCCCTCTCCATCTGATCGCTGAACATATCAGCATGTGTACGCGTCATTATCAACTGTAATATTTTCGCTCGGGGCTCCCGGTCAAACCATAACTAATCTTCCTAACAACGGCGACAACAACACTTTCCCATAATGTGAAGCTGATGGCGATTAAAGAAAAAAAAGAAAAGAAAAGAAATCAAAGGCGCAGTGCTTCCTGCAATTGGGTCGGATCGAGTCCGGCCAAATTCACACCACAAACGAACTGCAGCATAGTTCGTTTTGAAGCGCATCGAGACCACCTCTTCAGCTGGGTCTCGGTCCGCTTGTTTGGTCCGCCCCCAAGTGCGTTTGCTGTATTCACACCTGCCTGAAAGATGCGCACCGAAGGCAGAAGTGCACCTGAGTTCGTTTCAACCGAACTAAACACGGCATGTGTGAATACACCCTTAGTGTTTGGTGGAACGGGGCGAACAGCGATGCTCCAGCTGTTTCATCTCATTAGATTCATGTCGCTACAAGAGAAAGCAGCAAAAGAAACAGGCTGTTGTTTTATGTTCATACAATCTTCACTTTACAGAAGCATGGTGAATATCACCATCTCATTGAGGAGAGAAAAGTAAAACACTGTTCAGCTGTGCCAGGCTGCCAGCGCGCGTGTGTGTTTGTGAGTGTGTGTGAGTGTGTGTGACAGAGAGAGAGGAGCACAGACGTGACAGTTTAGCTGTAGTGCGGCCGCTGGTCGCTCCGTCTGTAGAACTGCGGACTCTCTCTCTCTCTCTACTCGCATGTCAATAGCTGCGTTACAGACGTAACAACAGTTTAGTGCGGCCGCTTGTCGCCACGTCTGTAGAACGGTAGTGCGTCTCTCTCCACTCGCATGTCATTGAAAATGTATTACCATACGTCAATCGCCCCCCGTCTGAAAAGGCCACGATGGTGAGAGTTTCTTTTATTAGTAAAGGCCACTATTAATTAAGAATATACCACCCAAAAGAATAATAAAAAAAAAAACAGGAGGACGGGTCCCGCGGCCAATTTCCGGTACTCCCGGACAGACTCATTTCACGGGAATCCCGAAATCCCGGGGACCTGTCCAGCAACCCTAGTTTGCGGTAAAGTAATTTAAGGGATGGTATAGTGTGCAAATAATTTTGGATGCTCTGTTGATGATGCGCTGTAATTTCTTCCGGGAGAGTGAGTCGAGACTGCCGAATCAGACTGAGGTGAGGATGCTTTCAACGACGGCTGTATAGAAGCGGAGCAGAAGATGGGACCTTACTCTGAACTTCTTGAGCTATCGGAGATGGAAAAGTCTTTGCTGGACTTTTTTTTATTAGATGTGTGATATGGAATCTCTCCCCTTACTCAAGTATGGTTTTCAGCTACTCTACACCACCGATGGATTGTAAAGCCCTGGATAGTCGTAATGACATTCTGTGGGAGACCAGCAGTCGTTAGGTTCATCCTTTCACGGGCCAGGCCCACAGAGCCATGCGCTCCGGATGAGGATGGAAGATTTCTCCGTGCGCTTGAGTCAGGAGATCCCTGCGTAAAGGCAGAGGCCAAGGCTGGCTGCACAGCAACTGGACTATTTCTTGCACTCTGGCAAGAATAGGAATGATCAGTTCTAGTGGGGGAAAAGCATACAGGAGGACGCGTGGCTACTCGTATGCCAGAGTATCCAGCCCCAACGGGGCGCTCCGACCGGTTAGGGAATAGTGTTCTCCTCTGATGCAAAGAGATCGATCTTCGCTCGACCGTATCTCTCCCATATCTGGTTCACAACCTCGCTGTGGAGTTTCCAATTCTTGTAGCGAAGGTCGCCCCTGGACATTAAATCTGCTCCCCAGTTCTGTGCGCCCGGCATGTGTGTTGCTCTCAGAGACAACAGGTGGTCCACATAGTCAGTCTGTGTTCTAACATGTGCATTTGACGGGAGCGTAGCCCCCTCTGTCGGTTTATATACGCAACTACAGTGGTGTTGTCCGTCATGACTAGAACATGTTGCCCTCTCAGAAAGGGAAGAGAATGTTTCAGCGCCAGCGACACAGCCTGAAGTTCCAGGCAGTTTATGTGAGCAAACTGCATATGTGAACTCCACATGCCATTTATTGTTCTGCCCTCGTGTACGGCTCCCCAGCCTGCTCGAGAGGCATCCGTCGAAAGTTTTGAACTTCAACATCGTCCTCCTGCAAAAGAGTGCCAGATTAGTTTATTGTGAAACCCAGGGACATACAGTCATATGAAAAAGTTTGGGAACCCCTCTCAGCCGGCATTATAATTGACTCTGCTTTCACAAAAAAAATATAAAAGTGGTATGTCTTTAATTTACCAGGAACAGCTAAGTACTGGGATGTTTTCCAAACAAAGATTTTTTGAAAAGCAGTATTTGGTTGTATGAAATAAAATAAAATGTGAAAAACTGGCTGTGCAAAAATATGGGTACCCTTGTGGTTTTGTTGATTGTAATGCCTGTAACAGCATGTAAAACTGATGAATTTAAACACAAAGTTGGTTGGATTATGTTGTTAAGCCTTGAACCTCATAGAAATGTCTGTTTAATCATGAGAAAATGTATTTTATGTGCCTAAATGCAAGTTGCACTTCTCTTTGACTCTCTGCTGAAGTGAGACAGAATGGGATCATCAAAACAGCTCCCAAAAGATCTGAAAAACAAAGATTGTTCATTGTCATGGTTTAGGGGAAGGCTACAAGAAGCTTTCCCAAAGGTTTCAATTGTCAATTTCGACTGTAGGGAACGTTGTCAGGAAATGGAAGGACACAGGCACAGTGGCAGTTAAACCCAGGCATGGCAGACCAAGAAAAAAACAGGAGCGGCATAGGTGGAGGATTGTGAGAATGGTTGCACACAACCCACAGATCACCTCCAAAGACCTGCAAGAACATCTGGCTGCAGATTGTGTATCTGTACATCGTTCAACAATTCAGCGCAATTTGCACCAAAACATCTGCTTTTTATAAAGACCAAATAACTTAATTTTTGTCTCATCAGTCCAAAGCATTTTCTTCCAATATGAATCTGGCTTGTCTAAATGAGCTTTTGCATACTCCATGCAACTGTATCTGTGGCGTGGGCGCAGAAAGGGCTTCCTTCTCATCACCTGGCCATACAGATGTTTTGGTGCAAATTGCACTGATTTGTTGAACCATGTACAGATACACAATCTCCAGCCAGATGTTCTTGCAGGTCTTTGGAGGTGATCTTTGGGTTGTGTGCAACCATTCTCACAATCCGCCGCATATGCCGCTCTTGTACTTTTCTTGGTCTGCTAGACCTGGGTTTAACTGCAACTGTGCCTGTGTCCTTCCATTCCCTGACAACGTTCCTTACAGTAGAAATTGACAATTGAAACCTTTGGGAAAGTTTCTTGTAGCCTTCCCCTAAACCATGATAATGAATAATCTTTGTTTTTAAGATCTTTTGGGAGCTGTTTTGATGATCCCATTCTGTCTCACTTCAGCAGAGAGTCAAAGAGAAGTGCAACTTGCATTTAGGCACCTAAAATACATTTTCTCATGATTAAACAGACATTTCTATGAGGTTCAAGGCTTAACAACATAATCCAACCAACTTTGTGTTTAAATTCATCAGTTTTACATGCTGTTACAGGCATTAAAATCAACAAAACCACAAGGGTACCCATATTTTTGCACAGCCAGTTTTTCACATTTTATTTTATTTCATACAACCAAATACTGCTTTTCAAAAAATATTTGTTTGGAAAACATCCCAGTACTTAGCTGTTCCTGGTAAATTAAAGACATACCACTTTTATATTTTTTTTTGTGAAAGCAGAGTCAATTATAATGCCGGCTGAGAGGGGTTCCCAAACTTTTTCATATGACTGTAAGTTGCGATATGAGCAAACTGGTTTGCGCCGGAGCCTCTTGGGGTGACTGTGTGGCTAGAAGCCAGTCGTCTATGTATGTCGCCAAATGCATTCCCTTCTCCCTGAGAAGCGCATTAGCAGCCTTCGTGCACTTCACAAACACCCGTGGACTTAACAAAAGGCCGAACGGGAGAACCAAATACTATAAATTTCTCCTCCCAGCGTTTCAGCATAACTTCGTACTCTGGGTAGGGATGCACCGATCCACTATTTTTAGTTCCGATCCGATTCCGATATCTGGGTTTTGGATATCGGCCGATATCGATACTGTCCGATACGATATCCTAATTATTATAAAAAAATTTGTTCGTGGTGATGTTATGATAAGCAATTCTAATTTAAAAGAGCAAGATATATACACAAATGAATATAGGTTTATCTTAAAGGCAGACTATGCAATATTTTAATGAAAATATCAATTATAGAGTCACACAAAAATAATCATTCTCAATGATCATTTCTGCCCCACTAGAATATGTGGTGGTGTGTTCGTCTGCACAGTCTTTCTCTCTATGCTGTATTTTACATAGTATAATTTGTCACAGTGCAGAAGCCTCTCCACTTCCTTGACTTGGGTTAGCTTTGGTTAGCTCACTGGCTAACAAACTGATATGTACTGTATGTCTAACTAGAAAGTGGTGTCCTCTCTCCCTCCACTGAACATCGGCGTATGCTCGCACGGCTCGTTCGCTCTTTCATAGTAAAAAATAAAAAAAATAAATAAAAAAAATTATAATATCGGAGCTGACAGTCCGATATCCGATACGCAGATTTTGGCCATATCGGACCCGATAACGATACTGGATCGGATCGCTATCATCCCTAACTCTGGGCCTAACAAGTCTTTTGGGTCTACAGGCACATCGAGGAGTTGAGTTTTCTCCCTCAGAGAGAGACTGGACAGGTTCAGCCACCTTGCTCTCTCCATCAAAGCCATGGCCCGGCCGGACGATTGGACAGCGCTCCAAGCACAGGTCCGTCAAGACGCCCACAGGGCTTGGGCAGGACATGTCGACCTTCAGCTCTGCCTGGTAAGTCAGCAGCAGCAATGATGCGTTGAGGGCTCTCACTGCCGTGGCCATCGCCTTGTAGCCCTTTTCAGTCTGTGACGACTGGAAGCAGTCAGCTTTGGATGGCAGTGTAGGGCAGGCCGAAGTCATGGCGGACTTCTGCGTGGGGTGGAGGTGCGACGCCAGCAGTGGTTCAACCGGAGGCAGGTGGGAGAACCCTTGTTTCTCCATACCGGCCATAGAGTTGCTTCATCCAGCAGGTATGGTGGAGGCTTTAGTGACAGACTGTTTAGTGACAGACCAGCTAAATAATGTGGATTGCAGCTAGTATGGGTACTAGCAGCTACTGTGGTGACAGTCTAGCTTTTGCTTCTCAGAGGTTTGATGTAGCGATGTAGGCTAGCGTTTGGTGACAGAGGGGTTAGCTCGCTCTGTGAACAGTTTGCTAGGCCGTCTACACCTTCCTTCTAAGAGGTGCTTCTAGGAGCGAGAAGAGGTTAAAGACTGAAGAGATGACGTGATGACGGGACTTATGTAGTAGGAGAAAGTCCCTCCTCTGCAAGCAGACGTCACGTCTGTTGGCCAAAACTGGCGTAGTGAAAAATTGCTTCTGGGGGACAGCGCGAGGGGTGTGTCCCATAGTGAGATACCGAGCGAATGTTGAAAGAAAACTGAGATCAGCCCGGATGCTACATCCATTTTTAAATTTTCGTCCACACACAGTCTGAAATAAGCCGCGGATCATCGACTCCCAAAAAAATTAGGCAGCAACCAGTTTAATTACGCCTTAATAATTGATACTTATTTGTTTTTTATAGCCTATGTTGTTTTATAGTCTGGTTTTCAATAAAAAAAGGAAGTTCCAATTATGTTTGTGTATGCTGTTCTAGGGTTGGGGGATCTATATTGTGGGCTATTTACACTGAATTATTTGAACGGGTGTGATAAGAGCATTCAAAATAGAAAAATAATGACAAATAACAAAAAGAAATCAAGGGACATTTAGAATAGATAAAAATGTGCGATAAATTGCGATTAATCGCGATCTGATCTATGTCATTAATGCGATTAATCGCGATTACATATTTTAATCATTTGACAGCACTAGTTTATACTAACCACAACCATAACGATTGATGTTTCGGGGAACGGCCCTGGGGCCGGTTTCCCGATAACGTCATCTCTTAGCGAGCTACGAAGACTCCTACGTTATGACTTACCAAAGTTGTTTACCTCTGTAGTCGTGGTTCCCGAACGGTCTCTTAGGAGAAACACTCCATATGTCGTACGTACACTGCTGAAATCGATTGCTCAGAGTTCGATTTTCCATTTCCTGCTTATTTCATGCGAAGCTGCATGACAAGTCTTTGCGAATAAAAGATTACTAGAAATCCTTCTAAGCCGAAACATTTATTTAACACCTCTTGCTTTATAATCTAAGTATCTTTAAGAACAATAATCACGTTTCGTGGTGGGTCAGTAAGGAAACTGAAAGTAGAATATCGCCAATGGCCTTTATCAATAAAAACAGACGGCCCAAACAGCGTCCAAATGAGCTAAAATCCTAAATACAATAAACAGTAACATGGCACACTTATTTTAAGGTAAGCTTTAATTGATTATTCATTAATTTTTTCACACGTTTACATGTTTTGAGGCGGAGAATCCGACGCACACTGCGGAGCTGTCAGTTGAGCCGGCTCAGCTGACAGCTCCGCAGTGTGTGGAACACAGTGCGATGGTTCTAGTGTTAACCTTGGTCGAACGTATTACCATAGCCTATAGGCCTACTGATTTAAAAAAGGTAGCCTAGGCTATAGAAAAATATAGAAACAGCGGAGGAGATTAAGATTGTTTCCAGCAATTATTTTCTTCATGAATGACTTGTGGCAGTTCCATGCGCAACAGGGATGTCACTCGTGTCCGTTTTACGCATGGTGCTTACGGAAGGAAATGTGGGGGTCTGTAGTAGCCAAGCCTATCTCTGGCGATGCCACAGCGATCGCAGGGACTTCACTTGTCATTAAACTTATACATCTGACTGTATTTCATATCAAAGGGACACAGCGATGACTGTATTAAATATCAAACTGATAAAAACGATCCGACTGTAGGCTGTAGTGTATCACGTATAAAGTAGCCTATTTTCATATTGACGGACATCGCATCCAATCAGTTAATGCTGATTGTCAAGTCAGTTAGATGACTATGTAGGCTACTTATAGTTTGAACACTTTGTGAATCAGAGTGAATGGTATTCTGCTAAAATATATAGCTTACTTTAAATGTGAAATGTACGCTATATACAGTTATCGTTTTTAACAGTTTGTTATTTAATACAGTCATCGCTGTGTCCGTTTGATATGAAATACAGTCAGATTTATTAGTTAAATGACACAAATGAGAGCTGAAACATCCCTACGGTAGAGCTAAGAAGGCTCTGCGGGCGCTCCAGACCAACCTTACCAACGTAGGACGTACGAAAGAGATTTGTAGCAAAGAACGTTTCGGGAAACAGGCGAAATGTTAAGTAGGAACTCTACGTAGGGGTTACGAATGACGTAGCGTTAAGAAGGCTCTACGAAGGCTTTGGGAAACCGGCCCCTGGCCTGCATTGCTTTTAAGTTTGAATGCAGTATACTCCACTATTTGACCTCCCCGCAAAATGATGATTGCAGTCATCATTTTGGAGAGACGGAAGGCTGATGATATTAATATAGGAAGAGAGTGAGCTTGTAAGTGAGAGCACATGTAGAGGTTGTGATTTACTGTATCTGTTGTGTATTTTTTCCCAGTCTCATAGCCACATTATGTATTGTTGGTGATTAACCAAGTATAGAGCGTCTGGAAAATCTTTAAAAATCCTAATGAACATTTCTCTTTTAGACCTTTTGACATTTGAGATTATATTATTCATGAGTAAAGTGATCAAGCAGTGATAGCTGCAGTATTCTTAACAAGGGTCCGCTGCTGGTGTTAGTAGGCCAATCAGCCCTTAATCATGTGTGTCGTCACCATTGCTGTTGCTAAGAGACTGAGGTGCAATGAACAACTGCTCAGGCTAGGCAAAGTATGACTTGATGCCTTAGATCCGTCCACATTTAGTTCTCAGTGGTCCATTCTGTTCCTTTGGTGATGACGTTTGCCCACAGTCTCGTCTGAATATACAGAGCACTTTGACTTTGCATGAATAACAAAAAAAATTAAAAATGTTGATAAAGTGTGTGACTGCCATGGAGCACAAACTACATTATGCTAGCTGTTTATTGGCACAATGACTCAGGCAGCCCATGAAAGTCAATTGACTGGATTGGAGAGCAGTATAACAGAGTAGGTACTGTGTGACAGAAGGGTAAGTGGCAACGGCGTGTAGAGCCCATTCAATACAGCCTAATATTAGCAATCATAATAGAAAGTGACAAAGGCATTTTCAGAGGGGGAATACAAAATTGCAACATGTACTGTGCACTTTTGCAATTATTGCATGTGATCTGGAAATTAAATAATATTATCTGGCAGTTCCTATGTTCTCAGGAGACCAAAGATTGCCTGCGATTAATCCAGATTTTACACAATATTAGATCATCTGTATTGAGGTATATTTGGTTATAGTGTTTCAAAAATATCTAAATTAAATAGTACATACTTCAAAGTTGTAGCAATATAGTTCCCACTAAAAACATGTACCAAGATGCCAAAAAATATATATAGACGATGTTACTATAGCTGAAAAGTGGCAACAATTTCCAAAAGTGGCAAATGCAGGAATTGTCCTTCCATGTCCAATACACTCATGTTCCAGTTACTTTAAAAAGTATAACAGTAGAAACACCAGTAATATACAACTACCTCCTAAAGGAAGGATTTATGCATCAATGTCAGTAACACAACAGTATTAGACCTAAATTAGCCTAAATTAGCTGACATAATAGGCATAATAACTTGCATACCAGGCCAAAGAAGGCTGTAGCAGCAAAATCCCTTGAGTATATAAAATTGAGAAAATAATTGTTTTTAATGCTAAATAATTCATTGTTTAATTCTGGGAAGAAATATGTTATATTCTCCCTTTAAAAGAAATCAAGTAGGCTAGTGCTTTACAGGGAAATATGTTATGGGTAAAATGCTTTAAAACATTTTCTTAGTGTTTTCATGATATTTTCATATTTTTGGTGCATGAAGAGGTACAGTATGTAAATATTCACACGTTCAATGTATTTATCCAAATGTATGCTGTACTATAACATTTTATCATAACTGAATATTGCTTCCTCCTGGGACTGCACTCTGCTCTGAGCCATGATGTTGATGTAGTACGGTACTGTATATGATAAGCAGAATATCGTACAGGACTTATATACGATGTAATGTTTCCCGATAACATCAATGATGCAGTTGAAATGCAATATGTACACTACTGTATATTATAGTATAATATGGTTTTGAAAAATGCCTACCATACACACTGTAGTAGAGGAGAACGGGGGAATGTGAGCCATCGGGTAATGTGAGACACCCCCTGTATCTAGGCAACGGAACACATTTTTGGTCATGTGAGATATATGTTTTCAAGCCCCTCTCATTTCCCCTTGGCCATGAAAGAGAGGACCTCATGGTGATGTTGTAAGCATGTTTTTTTCACAAAAATGTCTTTTTTGCATGTAAAAGTACATTTTCTTGCTGTCAACTTAATCGATTGTTGTGCCAAAGCAAATTGATTCAGGTAGAAAAACTTCTATCATACATGTTGATGAACTACCAACATATGAAATCATGTGATGATGATAATTGAAGAATAGCCTGATTTGCTGAGAGAGGTAGTTTTTTCTCAAATTGTGGCAGTGGGAAAGTGAGACAAATGCTGTGGGGTAAAGTGAGACAGTGTCTGTGCCCTCTTTTAATGAATCCATTATATTTGAGGTAGCAAGGAGACTAGTTTGAATAAGACAAAAGACAATGTGGGCTGGAGAGGTTGATGGTTGAAGGGGTGTCAGCAAGGGCATGGTTTGGCACGTAAGTATGTGGGGGACAGGAGAGTGACCTTTAACACCAATAGACTCTAAGTATTATGTCTTTATTCAATGAATGATCCCAATAAAACCAATGCAGAAAAATATTAATCAAAGACTCAAAAGATGGAAAATGACAGCTGGGTCTAGTCCTGTGTTCTGAGTCCCAGGCTGTTCTAGCTGGTTCTGATTGTTCTTTGCTCTGATCCCCAGACACTTGCTGGCTCTAAGGGTCCTGTGTTCTGACCCTCAGACTGTGTTTTAATCTAACTGGTTCTATCTGTCATTTGAATGTTAATTATTGAATATGAATTATATGGTTTATTTGATCAGAGTTACTTTCAAGTGTTTAGAAAATGTTTTTCTTAATTGACCAAACCCCATGATCCTGTTACTAGTAAGACCCCTTGATTTCTCTGGTCTGTCTCAGTTTAAACTGGCTGGCTCGGTGCAACTGATAGAGACAGTGAGCGAACAGCGCTGGCTGCAGCAGCTACGTGACATCATAGCAGTGGGACACAGTGTAGCCAACTGATTAATTTAATGACGAGGAAAAACACCACACAATAAACAGTGCTGCGCTCACATTTTCGCCAAAACACAATACTCTCTTCACTCTTGCCGAGGTGACGCCAGACGGCGGAAATGATTCTTTCGACCAATAAACGGACGTCATGTGTAGCTCCGCCTTTTCGGCACCCTTTCAGGCGGCTGGTACCCCAACGGAGGAGTACCGAATAAGGAGCGGCTTAGAGCGGACCGAACCGCTCCCATCCGACCCGCTCTATTCGGTGGAAACGAGGCATAATACTTGTCCTCTTGTTCAGTTATGCACCGGGGCCTCCCACTTTTCTTTCTTTTCTGTTTAGAGCCTGTTTGTGCTGTTCTCTGAAGGGAATGCGCCTCTGTACACCTATGTAGGTATTCCATTAAAAATCAGCCGTTTCGAGCTAGAATAGTCATTGACCACATTAACAATGTCTACTACATTTCTGATTAATGTAATGTTATCCTCATTGAAGAAAATAGTGCTTTTCTTTAAAAAATAAGGACATTTCTAAGTGACCCCAAACTTTTGAACGGTATATACGTATATATATATATATATATATATATATATATATATATATATATATATATATATATATATATATATATATATATATATATATATATATATATATATATATATATATATATGTATATATATATATATATATATGTGTATATATATATATATATATATATGTGTATATATATATATATATATATATATATATATATATATATATATATATATATATATATATATATATATATATATACTGTATATATTACTCTTCCTGTTAACATACTAAAGAGGCCCTTGAACTGCCAATTTGTGACACTCCTTCAGCCCAGTGCAGCACTCCATCTTGGTTTGTAAGCAACTTGTCTGACAGTAGAAGAACCAGAAAAATAATGCTGGATCTTTATTACTTCTCTATCGTTCAATCAAAATATTTTATAAATTTTGTTTCCAACACTGACACTTACGGCGCTGCTTTCACATCAAACATCAGTTAACACAACTTTTCTTCTCTTAAATTTCATTTCAGAAATAGTAGGCCTAGTCTTTTTTTCAGGCAGGTAGGGCTAGCCTACTTGCAATTAGAAAATAACTAATTTTGCATTGCGCCCATTAAGAATGGCAAACCACGTGGGTAAGGCTACTTAAACGGTTGCTAGTGTTACATGGAGGACGGAATTTAACTAGTGGGCGGGCAAGTAGCCTATATTTCCCTGCCTTAAGTCAGGGTTTGTTATAAAAACTGTTGACCCTCTCTTTAGGTTTCCAAACTGTATGTGAAAGGCAATGATGAATGCTCTAGGTCGTAATGCGCCTGATGCAGAACTGCAGTGTGAATGGTCCTGATGAGAGTGTGCGCTGCCTGCCGACGAAAAGGGAAACTATAGACGAGTGAACCGCTCGCTGCGTCAGGACGCACAAGAGAACCGCAGATGGCATGTGAAGACTATTCTAATGCCAACGGGTGATTTCAAACCGTAGAGTGTTTTTCTTTAATTTTTGAGACTACATGAAGGCGAAGAGTCAACCATTTGAGAGAAAAAACGTCCGGTGAACTGCAGAGGCTACATATCATATATATGTTTTTTTACGCAGACGTTTTGCGACGGTGGTAGCCTACATTTGCTCACATGCTCACATCTAACCAGCGTCGGACGGACAACACGACTACAACTTCGATTTGGTCATATTCCACCTCAGTTTTACATTTTCCGTCGGCGCCTATTGTTATAATTAGCGTGTCATTCTTCTTTTGAAGCAGGACAATGTTGTCGTCATTGTTATTCATTTTGACGTCCACACGGGCGCTTTTTCGTGAGAATCTGCTCTGTACGTGAGGATTTTCCCCCACTGCCTTCATCATATTTTTATTTGGGAGGGTTTTTTTTTTTTTTTTACCCTCTCCCGTTTTTCGTTGGTTTGTCTTTAAGAACGCAGGCTATTCATTTTTAATTCATATGCATACGCACGAAGACGGGACCATAGAGGAGAAAACGAGTGATAACCAGAGGGGGAGAGAAGGAGAAGGAGGCAAGAGAGGAGGGACGCGACGATGAATGAGACTCACTGAGCAATTAAGGAAAGGGAGATTGGTGGAATCGAGGTAGGAACGTAGCACCGTTTTCATTTTATGTCCATACCATACCAGTGTTATACTCTAATACGGCAATAATGGCATGTCATTGGCAACACAGGGTTTCAGTATCAGGCAGCGTCATGTGTTGACGCGTGTAAGCCGATTTATTTATTGATGTTTTATGCTGTGACAGACTTAGTTCATGTTTACTGTGCGTCAACAGCAATGCTTCATATTTAAAAATGCGTGCTGGATGCTCTATAAGTCAGATTTGAGAGTAGGACTCCCGTTTGTGGGCCTGTGCATTGCACCGTGGCCTGCACACTAATAGATTGTGACAATCTTAATACATAGGTGAGTCTGGGAGCACGCAGATGACGGTTTGCTTTTCCAATATAAATCAATGTAGGCAGGTGACACTATAAAACAAAGGATGAAAAAAGCTTTTAGATAGGTAACAATGTGTAATAAGTGATGAACTTTTTTTTTCCTGAAGAAATTGTTTTTGATATCATCCTTACCAGAAAAAAGAGCAGGGAAAGAGAACTCCTGGTATGATGGCTACACACTGATTTTAACCCTCAAACATCCCTCTCACTCTCCCCCTTTTTAAATGAGCAGTTTTGTCCAATAAATAAATTAATTAAGCACCTCTTTGACTATTTGAGCAAGACATATGCCTACATCAGAGCAAAGTGTACAGCCTGAGAGTAAACTACTATGGCCCGGACTACACCATTAATCCTGTACCATCAAATCATTACAGACCAGCTGCCCTCATGGGGAGCCCCAGGAGTCTTTGAGGAATGTTCCAGGGTGTCCCCAACAAAATGAGATGCCGTTAAAGTATTCCAATTCCACCCAGATAATGAATAGGAATGGTCATCCTGATAGTTTCATGTCGTAAATAATTAATGTATCACCTCACTACAAAGCAATACAAACCGCACTATTCTCCCATATATCCAAATTTGTTCATGAGGGGTTCATGGGATGATTGCTGAGTCTGAGACGCCCTTATATTGTTGCAATGCTGAACTCATTCCCAATTTAATGATAAGACTAATACAAAAAGTGTAGTTGTTATGGAAGAAATTAAACCTTTTGTCTGTGTAGGTTATTAGAATAATATTGAACGTGAGCAGGCAAAACAATAATCCCCTGAAAACATTATTTTCTGCTGGTAAGCCTTTTCCTCATTTCACCGCGCATTGTGTTTGTCCTGCCAATTCTTGGGGAAAAATTGGCATGTCTACTATTCTGAACGGGGTGAAAGAAATTCAAATTCTTCAGGTGGTAAAAACGGCCATATTGTAACTGTCTGATTGTGTTATCTGGGTATTCAAGAAGCCAGACTTGGAATTGGTTTACTGCCAAACACTCTCCCCGGGAAGACAGAAGGATTTATTTCCCCCTT
This sequence comes from Ammodytes marinus, assembly GCF_949987685.1. Lineage (NCBI taxonomy): Eukaryota > Metazoa > Chordata > Actinopteri > Uranoscopiformes > Ammodytidae > Ammodytes > Ammodytes marinus. The sequence goes on along the minus strand of NC_137220.1, from coordinate 28,134,519 downwards.
GTCTGTGTGTCACATCAACATCAGAAAAATTATTCTGGGCTTTCGTTGGGTGAATAATAGTCATACATTAGCATGGTATTTATGGTTGTCAGACTTTTAATAAGTCGCTATACATAATTTGATTTATTTCAGTGCGAGTTCTGCGTTTTGGGAGGCTCTGCAATACTGTGGTCAGGATTTGATGGCATTGGCCATAGTACTCTGTTTCAGGTAGAAATACAGGACTTGGTGGTCTTTGCATAGAATATGTGAATTATTGTGATTTATAAATGCATTTAGTTAAAACAAATGTTTGCACACAAATGCAGACTCATGCTTCATATAGAGTATGAGTGTATAGTGCTCCGTCCCAAACTGAGTACTGTTATGTTTCCTTTGCATTCGCGTGACTCTCTCCATTTTGCAATATGTATGTATGTTCCCCCTGTAGCTCTTTGACAAGGCGGACTATATTAATCTGTTAATAGAAAAAAAGCAGAAAGATCCAGCACTGATATGCATTTCCGAAATAACATTTCACAATGTTACACTTTTTCCCTGCATGCCCGTTAATTCCAGCAAGCAATATTGAAGTCTACATGCCAATAAAGAATTGTTGATTTTGATACTGAATGGAGATGTGTCCTTCACCTGTGAAGAGGCATTCTGTATTTTTTATAGGTATGGTGAAAATGACACCAAACACCAAATTCTTTTAGTAGCGGTATATTATTATACAGTTGACAATTGGCGTTGGGGTAACAAATAACATCATTTTAAAAGCAGGAAAAACAGACCAAAAAAAATAATGGAATGATGACACAATTTCAAATAAAGACAATACTGATTGAAACATTTAAATGCTATATTTATAAAAAATAAAAATAAATGGTAAAAGTCAAAAGAGCCCTACAGGGCAAGGCAGGAGTGCTAGAAGAGGAAGGATTTAGACATAGAAAACAGACTTTATAACACAGCTGTGACAGCCGCGTTGCCTTATCCCCGTATGAATTAAAATATTCTTTACATTTTCGATTTCTCCATCATCTCAACGATTAAACTGTGGTACTATTGTTACTTTATCAGATTATATTTATCAACTATATTGTTGTTTATAATTAACAAAGGATATTGAATAAATATAAACATGCATATATATTAGCTACTACAACTCAGCTTAAAACAATTATGTAGCAATTCGACTTTCTTTCCCTTCGTATTTACTTTTTTACGTTTTTCAGACACACACACACACACACACACATGCTTAAGACACACTTAAATGTACACAGACGTTACCACTTTAAGCTTGTTCGAGCTCCAGGAGAGAATAATTGGAGAATCTTAAGTGTCAGTACAGAACAGAGGACTTCTTTGCTGGCTCCATAGTATATTCTGATTATAGACTTAATCTCATTGTTGCCTTTTCATGATGAAAGACTGCTAGATATGATATCCGATTAGTGCTACAGTCCTTGCAAGCTAGTACTGTTGACGTTCCCTCGCTTCTCATTGTGCATTGTACAGGATCATTTATTTTGAATATTCACGTTCATGGTTGCAAATCAATTTATTTTTATTTTGAATACTATTTGCAATTACAATCCATTCAAACCAACTTGTTGCAATATTGAATTTGATCTGAATTGACAATTCATCATTGTGTTTGTGTAAATGTCATTTTGACATTGCATTCAAAATAATGTTGATAACTGTGGTACGAGTTGTGACCTTTATCAACCGATCTTGGAAATGCTGACATTTGTAACTAAGTGAATCCTCATTGGTTGATGCTATTATCAGAATGGGTTGAAGATTCAAATGGTCTTTTGTAGTTTAATTTCAGTGGTTGATCAGTAAGTTCTCTTCAGTTGCATGACATTGGGGTGGAGAAATTCAGTGACGCATGGCAGTGCTAGGATGCATGCATTTTTTTTTAAAGTGTCTGTTTTATGACGGCTGCTATGTACCTCTTATCCACAGACAAAGGGTTATCTTTCAGTTATGTCAGAATGCTTTGTCTCTGAAGAGCAGTTTTTCACAGGACTGACCGAAACTGTTCAATCTGTAGTACAGAGTAGCTTTTCATCACTGTTTCCGTTCATATGCAGTGGTGTTTACCTGGCGATGGCAGCTCTGTGGTGGTCAACAACCTGATGAGACTCTTCCTGACAGCGGATTCATTATGATTATAATAACAGTTATTGTGGTTCAGTGTTTCTGCCACACAACACACTGAAAATGGTTTTCAACAGCTGTTGTTGGACCTATTATTGCAATTCAAAAATACCCTATTATGTTTTCTAAGGCTTTTCACAATGTGTTGGCTGTTTTTCCCCTTAAATGCTAGATTACATTTCCTTGGAATAAACATGCAATAATGGATTGGAAAGAGGGAGATAAGGAGAGGACAAGAGAGGGAGAGAAAATAGAATAAAACAAAGCGTACATCATGCAGTAGCAGAGGGGGACATGTACATAATGGTTAACAAGCAGGAATTGCCTTTGCTTCGGTCCCGAGGTGCAAAAGCAAAGGGCTGTGTGCGTCCATTTTAAAGCTTGTGGCCTTTGTGCTGTGGAGTTGTATGTGAATGAAGCTCTGCACACAGCAGCATGTCACTGTGTGCTCCTGGTCTCTGCTAGAAAGAGGCTAAAGGTGTGGGCTTTGATAAACACATCTTATGCACCTTACCAAAGACTAATTCAATTCAATTGCTGCTAGCCTTGAGCATGTATAGGCGCCGCCATGGTGAAAATGAGCAGAGGCAACACGAGCTCATGAACAGAAAAAATCGATGGGGACTCTTTTTCATAAATGGAGTGGTTGTTAATTTAACTGGATGGGCCCATGTAGCAACACATTGGATTTAGTGCCTTGTGTATTTGGGTTTTGTCTATCGACTGGGAGACGACTTGGTGTACAGCACTGGAAACGCTCAGTGATGCTCAATCAATGTGACCAATCAGCCTCGCCAGCAATCATTCGCTTTTTTCACAGGTTTCTCAGAGGGAAGGGGGCTTTGAATGTTTTGCTGTTTTGCTGACCTAATTCTAACCGGTGTTTGTAGTGTTTGTCTGTGATTGTCCCCTTTTTTCTTATTCATGTCGTTTGAAGCAACTTCAAATACCAGTTATTTGCTATTCTGTTTTTTTTTCAGTTTTTTTTCTGAGCATGTATTTGAGGAGTTTTCAGTCCCTGTTGCAAGATACAAACTTGAAAGCTCTTGAGAATAATAATGAGCAATCAATGTAATCTTGCCATTTTGGTTCTCTGGCATCAATTCTGATCCTAATGTACCCTGTACCAAAACCACAAATTCAATTGGAGAAATAAAGATACAGGAAGCAAACACAAACAATCGTTCAGAGGCGCTAGCAAACACAAATAACTTCATTCTATGTTGATGCCTATTAACAGTCATTGATTGCCACATTGAGAAAAAACTAAAATCGCTGAAGAGTGCAATGGAAAATGGGCCTCAAACACACAAAGAAAGATGGAGCTGAAATCCATCAGGCCATCTTAGTTATACCCTTGTCCTTAGGTAATAGCTGTAGCTGCCCTTGTCCAATCTGTCCAGCTGCAAATAGAAGAAGCAAACAGATGAAAGAGAACGGGGATCAATTGACCTAATAGCTTGTCCAATCAATCCTTATTTTTTTTTCTGATAGCTTGGTGGTGGGTGTGGGCCGGATGAGGCCTTTCTAATTGGCTTGGGTCAGAGCGGGCAGAGTGGGAGGCTGAAGTCAAAGTCAAAGTATACTTTATTATCCCAGAGTTGGGAAATTTGTGTGGTCAAAAGTGCAGCACATTTAAGACACATAGGCATACAAGAGGGCACGCCACACACACACAACAACAACAACAACAACAACAACAACATTTAAGAATAAATAGTTCAGTGAATCAGTAGCAGGCCTAAAAACAACATTCAAAAAAATATAATTAAAAATAGTAAAAGAAAAACACAGTGTTCATGATCTTGACCTGTGTCTTTCATTAAAAAGTCTAATAGCAGAGGGGACAAATGACAAGCTAAACCTTTTGGTTCTGATTGACCTTTGCAGCAGCCTGCTACTGCCACGGTTGCTGCGTTGGAACCTCCTATATAAGGGGTGGGTAGGATCACTGAGTATCTGCTCAGCTTTATTCACAACAAGATCTGACCATAGCTGAGTGACTGACGTCTGACTGCATCCAATCATTTTGCTTGCTGTCTTTACCAAACGCTGTAATTTATCTTGGTCTTTTTTGCGCATGTTTCCAAATACACAAACTAAGCCAAAATTGTAAAACAATTCTAAAATAATACAGTCCACCTGAAAGCAGTTCAGCTTACGTAGAAAAAACATCCGTTGTTGTAGTTTTTTTACCTTAGACGTAGTGCATATCTAAAATTTGAGTTGGTCATCAATTTCAATACCAAGGTATTTATAGCTACTAACCCTCTCAATTGTTCTGTCATTTACAGTGCTGTTAGGGATCTGACTTTTATGACGTCTAAAATCTATTACCATTTCTTTCGTTGTCGTAGTAGTCGTTGTTCCTCCTCACACCTGGCGCTCTCACTCTACCAGTGTCAATACTGACACCTTTGTCCTCATTACATTCAGCTTAGTGCCATGTACAGACCCTTCATCGGCTGCAGCAGGACTGCAATGTTACTCATTAGACCTCCGTTTACACCATCCACTTCTCGCTTTCTGCCACTGACCGCTCACAGTCAAAGACTAATACAGGAGTTAATCAACAATCATCTAAGCTATCAATGCATTCGGTCAGGCAGAATAATTAGGAGAGACGTGTTTATAAACAGGAAGTCTCTCTCTCTCTCTGTCTGTCTCTCTGTCTCTGTTTGTATGGGTCTGGCTGTCTGGCCCTTACAAGCACTGATGTCCACCTGAGGCTCAACTGAGTCATTCCAAAGAGGAAGGCTCTGGCGGGTTCATATTTGTGTCAGCAGTACTCCCCCTGGTGAAACTGCTGTTAGACTGGTGTGAGCATGTTTGTGCGACTCCTTGTGTGTATGTGTGTGTGTCCGTGCTGTGAGCTGTGAAAAGAGGGAACACCATGGAACAACACAGGACCAAAAGAAGCTCTTGGTTTGCCTGTCAGCCAAGATGGTTGTTTGAGCGAAGCAGGTGGAGAAAAGAGGAAGGGGAGATGTGGGAGATGAAGCTCAGAGACAGTGGTGTCAAAGGCCAAGTGTATTCATAAACAGCTGCAAAACACCTAGAGCTTAATACATAGAGGAGGCAGATGCCAGATGAGACAGAAAGGTGGGGGAGGGGTGGCACCATGGTGGAATAAGTCTATAAACAAACACCTCAGGCAATGAACTTCAGGAGAGGGAAAGAAAGACAGAGAGAGACGAAGAGAGAGAGAGAAACAGAGATGGAGAGAGAGGGAGAGAGAGAGAGAGTGGATTAATTAAGGATTATAATTATGTTGGGACCATGCATGTCTCACCTGAGACTGCACTGTGCTGCTCATCTACAAGCGTTATACCCTATGCACAGATGGACACAAACATACTGTATAGGAAAATACTACTCACCCTTGTGATATCATAGGTTCACCTCTAAGTTAATGAACTCAACAGTGTCTCAACCTCCCCGTCACTGTTTAATACATCCACTGCAACACAAGTCTTACAGTGTTAAGAAAGTGTTAGTGTCTGTGATCATCACACCATTAATGTGCAAAGTTCACCTGTATGCTGTGCACATAAATTGAAATACTTAGGTTTGTGATCAAATCTACAATAATTAGTTGGGGAAATCTAATGAGTGATTTGTGAACACCACTCACTGGTGTTAAACAGCTCACACTTCAACCTGCATTAGTTACATTTTCAGCTACTAGAGGGTAGTGAAACATGCGTGTACACACGATACTGACATATTAACAATATTATAAAGCTAATATAGTGAATGTATTAGCAAGCAGTTTCCTAATAACACATCCAGTAAACATTTGTCTCTGACAAAGTGACCACTGTAAAACCAACATTTACCCCGGAATTCCACTGGATGCGTGTGCGTTGTCCAACGGTTTTGCTCCGTGCGCCCACGTCCGTAAACACCCACTGGCTCCGTTTTCAAAGCAGGCACGGCCAGCTCCACTGAACAGCTGGAGTCGCGAGACCGAGAAGTTTCCGCGGTAATAATTGTGACGGGCGGTCGCTCTTGATAATATGATTCTCCTATATATGGTATATGGTATATGGTATTTACACAACAACAAACGCACGGAATGTTATTGTTCCCATCCGAACGAGTGAAAGAACAGTGGACATGCTTGTATGTGTCTCTGTTTTGAGATTGTTACCTGCAGTGAACACCGAGTGTCTTATTTTAAAAATTAACCGGAGGTTTTATTGTTTTGTCGGCGCCTGTGTTCCTGTCTATCTCGATGTGTTCTGTGCTAAATTGATGCGGTGAGCTCAGGCATCCAGCAAAAATAGAAGCAGTGCGTATTTCACCGGACAGCTGGAGCAGCAGCGGAGCAGAGAGATGGTGCAGCGGAGCTAGTGGACGCTCACGCACAGACTAAAGTCAAAACCTGACAGCTCCACTGCCGTGCTGGAGCGGAGAAGGACCGGACAGGCAGCCGGTGGAATTCGGCCTTTACTCTCCTTTATTTCTGTTTGAGGTCTCCACCAACTACTTTCACTGACTCAATTGTTTAGTCCTGATCAGGTAGCATGCAGAGTTTTTCATACAAGCATTTACCTGTTCTGACATGGGATTGATAAGGGGGGTTGGACTGAAGCAAAACAAAACAATAAAGTTGCAGGCTGTTAAACCAAAATACTGTACTGAGACACATTAAAATGCTTCATATAGCTGAGGTGAACAGAAGTGTCAGGTGATAATTCTCTATGCGTTTGTCACTATGAGCAACCCCTTTAATATAACACCTGGTCATGTGATCCATATATACCAATTTATTAGAGCAGCTTTAAATACGCATTTAAAAAAAGCACAACGTACATACATTATTGAGTCAATTCAAATGTTCTGCCTATTTTTAACTTCTTGCTACTTGTTACGTCCAACTTGTCTAGGGATAGAGGACGCAAGCTAAAACCAGTTGTAAATAGTCAATCAAAGTTGTCTATTTAATAATAAAGACTTGGATTGTTTAGGACAAAACATAAGTTACTGTGAAGAACAAACTCATGGCAAATTGGTGCTGTGAAAATCAATAAACAAATATAACCAAAAGAGCGCTCTTAACTATGAGCAACAATCAATTACTTCACAAAACCAAAAAAAAACTTTTTCACTTTGTCACCGTTTTACCAGCCAAACAAAACACAAGGAAAACAGCACCCCTAAAAACCTACTGAATCTAACAAATGTGATAAGTGTAAACGAAATCAGCTAAAACCTCGCCCTGCACAAGTAGTCTCTCAGACTTTACATATACACAATCAACAAGTATCGTACACAATGGAGCACAGAGGCGAGCTGATCCCAAACATCTCTGTGCCAGCTCCGCCCCAACTGTCGGGCTGGGAAAGGTTTTAAAGTTTGGAGCCACTGGATCACTGGATCCTGATTGGAGTGCCGGGGACAGGTGCCGTCCAATTGCAGGCGCGCGCTGGAACAGCTGTGGGCGGAGCCTGCAGGGACATACAAACAAAGCCTACTCTAGGCAGCAGCCAGATGGCAGCAGCCGTAACACCACTGTTCCGCTTGATCATTTTGTGTCAAAAATGGTTCTACGCGCCTAACGCGCCTAGTCTTCCTCTCGATAATTTATTTCCCCTAATCAACCATGGCCGCGATCAGACCTGACCCGACACAACAGCATGCATGTCCGCACAAAACAACAACAGCTCGGCCAACAACTGTGCCAAAAGACAAATAAACAGCAACTGAACAGCACAAATAGCCTAGCATTAAAACAGCATTGCATATTCACGCCGCTCGGAAATTCATACAAACAGCAAGGCAGCAACATACCAAACAAATTTACAGCAGCATTGTGTGCACAGCGATACAAAATAAAGGCAAGTAGCCAACATTACCCTACCTGGCTGTGACAGGGGACCGTGGCTGGTGTAGATATAAACACTGGTGCTTCGCTGTATTCGTCGTGAAAGTTCCCCGGACTTAGCCGTCATGTTTGGGTTCATAATATGGAGGTGCTAGCCACTCACAACCAGGTGATTTAACTAATGCTATCCGGCGCTAACTTGGTTTATCGGCTAAAGCACAGCCGCACATATCACTGAATTAACCTGGAAGCCCATTCTCACTTTCCCCATGTCTTGTAGAATCCAGAGCGGCTTCATACAGCAACAGCTGCCCGCAAAGACATTTTCCTCTGTGTTTCTCAGCCTCTGTGTACACTGTCCTCCGACCGTGCCGATGTCAGCGATGTCGGGTCATTCTCCAGGCTGATTGGCCATCTCAGCTAAGCGTCACGCGTAGGAGCGTAAAAAGTTCAATATTTTAAAATTCACGCGATAGACACGTAGGCGCGTTAGGTGCGTAAAAACACGGCTCACGTGCTGCTTTAGCGTGTGTAACACGTCTACACGCCTAAACCAATGGTTCCCTATGCAAAAATGACGATTGTCTACGCCTCTTACGCGCGTAACACGTTTGGTGTGTGCTAGGGATGGGAATCGAGGAGTCAACCAATTCCTTGGAATCGTTAACATGCCTGCTTAACGATGCCGCTTATCGGTTCCGCTCGTTGCAAATGCGTCATGACTTCAGACACGCGCTGCTTTGTTTTGGTTCAGAACGCAGCAAACATGACGTCGAGGCAGAAGCGCTCTAAAGTGTGATTGTATTTCATGCGAAAAGGTGACAATACGGCCACTCGCAACAATTGTAAAGTTTCCATTTCATCAAATGACTTGTGCACAAGCACGAGCACAAGCAAGCGCCCAGACTGCGATCCTGACGGTTAAATGTTTAAACGTCCGCTTCCTTACAAGTCGGCACCAGAATTGTCCATCACTTGGATTTGAATCGTATGAGAATTAACGTGTGTGTAGGCCTAGGTGTGGGCAAGTGAAAGAGGGATATACATAAAAAGGCGAGCGCAGCATTAAGGAAAGCAAAAAGGATTTCTTGACCGCTGCCAAAGGCCCGCTGTTTACTCTCGTTCATCAGCTGTTAAAATGCTGCCTTTACGCACGGCGGTGGGGACGAACCCAAAACAACACACAGCGGGACTCGGCTCCGGTGTTAAGGAAACGTTTAACAAGACACTTTATAAAGCCAGTAAGACACACTTAAAATAACGCTCTCTGCCCGATACAAAAAGCTCTGCCTTGGATTACTTGATGGAGCGATCGATGTGTATACAACCATCCGCTACGTGTGTCTGATGATGGGCCATTATATTAATAATAAACAGCGCGCTGCACATAAGAACAGCATGTATATTGTAAAGCTGAGATGGAGCGGTGACTCCTCTTTGCTGGCGTGGTGAAGAATAAGCAAAGCGATAGATTCTCTTTTAGCCTTTATGGCGTATGTATTCTCTTCTTGAATAACCTACATGACTGACTAGTGTGCAGTCAATTCTACAACAACGTACAACATGACAGTTTGACCTGAGGCGTTCCTTCCACGGACCTATAAAGAAAGGGTTCCTTCACTTGAACGTAGTGACATCATCAGCCAAATTATTATTTTTTTGTCTGGACCAATTAATCTGAAAATTGACAATGTCCTAATCCTAAAGTAGCCTACTCTTGATAATCTTTAAAGGCACAAACTAGACACACTTCTGATCAAATATTAAAGAGAGTTTATACAAACAAACTAATTTGTACTTATTCTCTCACCCAATGAGAATCGATAAGGAATCGGATCGATAAGGGGAATCGGAATCTTTAAATTCTTATCAATTCCCATCCCACTGTGTGCACACCTTAAGTGTTACAATGCAGAGTACGTGGCCAATTGTTGTGGTGTAAACTTCAATGTTTTGTGACAAGTAATCCATATAGGTTTATTTGTCAATATACTCTAGAAAATTACTATGATGCTATTATAATACAAAAGACAAAGATAGGAATCAGGTTGTTATGTCCCATTCCTTTAGGAGATAGAGCCCGGTGTTTTCCAGTGAATCTGCACAATTATCAACAACTAGCATTCAGGTGTGGATTCAACAGTATCAGTGTGAAGTGAGATGGTGCTAAAATGACTATGCATGCTCAGTAAACCTCCCCTGGTTTTGTGAAGATTTTTCTTCCCTAAAACTACATTGCAGTGCAGATATTTTTTGAGTACTTAGCTACTTTTATTTGAAAGTGGGTCAAACTGTTACGGTTGGGTCTGGAGGACACAGGCGCAGAGACAGTGTAAGTAAAAGAAGATTTATTTCAGGAGAAAACCAGCAGGGTGTTAGGACCGTGATCCGGGGAGGGAAACTGGCTGGCATGGGGGTCCAGGGAGAGAGCAACGGGGCAAGTCCAGGGGGCTGAGTGGAAGCAGGCTAGAGCGGGCAGGCAGGAGGGGTCCGAGGAGTAGTGCTGGAGAGCTAGGGCTGGAGCTGGTGGCTGGAGTCAGGCCGGGAGAACTGTGGCAGAGAAACAAGGATTAACCAGGAAAACGTGCAACAGAGCATGGCTGAAAACAGGTGAGCGAGAGAGTGAACTGACTGTGTGAGAACAGAAGCTACAATCTGGCAGTGTCTGGAAGGTAGGCCCGGGTATAAGTAGAGCAGTTGATGAGGATTGAAGGCAGCTGTGAATGTTGTTGATTGACTCCAGCACACCTGGCTCCACCCCTGCAATTAGCTCAGCACACAGAAAACAGGTGAAAAGGGAAAACACATATAAGGCCAAGGAGCCCAAACGGGATCATGACACAAACAATATGGAATTTCATGACAATACAATTCAAAATGATGAGCACCATTACATTGCTATATGTGGATGGTGGAGGACATATTTCTAATCCCACACACTGGCCTTTCCATCAGAATTCAAATGTGCTTATAATCCAATAAATATTACTACCACACCCCTTGAGCTCCCATCCTGTAGTGCTATTAGAGTATGAACATTAACCATACCTCATCTGACCACAAAAGACACTTGCCTGACCACAGCTTAACCTCTGCTCACCTCACTGCCCCAAGACAACACAAAAAAGACACACACACAACATAAACTGTCCACCAAACACACAAACAAACACACACATTTGCTCTGCAGCCACAAACGAGGCATTTAGGGAACAGAATGGAAAAGGATTTAATTGACTCTTTGATCATTATAGAATTACCATGTGCCTTCTTGGCACCCTGTTATTGTTTCATGGATTAATCGTTTTCACTCCACACATTGTGGAATCCACACAGCAAATCAGTATGCTGCCTGCTTGACATAGATATGCAGTTGGAGCAAGGGCATTTTAATGTGTTCTTGCCCTCCAATTGGCTTTAGCCATCCATGCGACTTGATTTATTTGAAAGATTGGTTTTATTGATTTACTGAATTAATGTGGTGCCAGTTTAATCAGTGTGCTATGGAACTGCGCAGAATTTGACATCTCTGTGAACTCAGATGAATTGGGTGTACAATATTGATCTGGTTATCCACACGATTTATTCAGCTATTTGTCTAAGAGCTGATTAATTCAGTGTATACAAAAGAATGTAGGTGTGTGTTTGTTTGTGTGTCTCTCCCTCTCTCTCTGTATATTTGCGTAACTGGTAATTGCATATCTTTTGGACTGTGGTTTCAAGATTTCATTGGAATAGTGGCATTAAGATTGTATACCTTTTTCTTACCCGAATTATAAAAGCATGCTTCGACTGTATATTATAAAATGACACATCATATGCACGCTCAGCACATGCACCTTCAGCAAAATGGATGTATGAGGGCTGCGCTTTAATGTGGGCAGTGTGAAAGGTGTCATTGTGTAATCGCAGTATGTGTTGTAATGCAGAGCATACTGTATATGGTCGGTCTGGAGCAGCATTCAGCACCGCTGAGTTGATTGAGCAGTATCTGTCCAACAGGACCAGAGGAGGGAGAGAGTAGTTCTCCAATTAGAGCTAAAGGATGGATGTGTGTGCGCTCTGACAGCTGTCTCATCTGATCCGGCTGCATCTAGAAGAAGAAAATTGGTTTGGAGATGTTTTGTTTAGGCTCGTTATGGATACAGACACACGCTTCACACATTTCTTCCCTCCTATTCCATGTGTAACGGATTCCTGCTGCAATATTAGTTAGTTGTATTCATGTTGTGTAGTCCAAGCTGTAACCTATGTAACCAAGACTATTTTAATACACAAAAAATACAAAACAATTGTTCTGCAATTAAAAGATCAGCAAAGGAAAAAGATGCATTTCTGAGGCTAGAAGTTACAGTAGAATCCTATTACTGAATGCTTTTACAGTGATAGATCATCACTGGAGGGCAATGAAATGCAGGAAAAACTCCTCCTCCATGTGTTTATTTAATACAGTGACATGGAGGGCAGCTCAGGTCGTAATTATCATACAAGTTCAAACGAAAGCAAAGGGCGACACTTTGTATTCTACTGGCATTTATGAGTGAATTATACCACTATGTACAGTATATTGTTAATAATGTAGACAACCAAAGATACTATAGGAATGATCCTTTGGATTTACAGGCAAACCGGATAAGGATAAGGTACTGTACTTCTACTTTGTATGAAATGTCATTACCTGCACTTAAAGTGACACAAGAGGAACATAAGATATAGTAATAATAAGAGGAACACTGGCCTTTAGTGCCATGCAACAGTTTCACAGAAGCTATTTCACAACACAGAACTTACATTCTGAGAGTTTACGTGAATGCCAGTAAATTGATTGCAAACAGATTATGGCCGTATTCAAATTATTGCAGTTGTCATGAAAACACAACTGTTTTTTTTAACCTTTATTTATACAGGTATATCACATTGAGACCGAAGACTCTTTTACAAGGGAGACCTGTTTTCCTTTCCCACGTTACCATTCACACATACATTCATACACCGATAGCAGGCTAACTATCGACATTCACACGAGGCAAGTTAGGTGAAGTGTCTTGCCCAAGGACACAACAACTATGACACAGGTGGCAGGGCGGGGATCGAACCTTCAACCCTTTGATCATCGGCCGACACGCTCTACCAACTGAGCCACAGTCGCCCTAACTGTTAAAACCAGAATGGAGGGTAACAGTCACGCAGTTGTCACGCAAATATTATTTTTTTGTTGTGGACTGACACACAGCATTTTGCATTCTGATATTTTGTTGTTGTTTTGGAGTCTGTCAAGGCGGTGATTTGGCGTGGCGGGGGAAAACAATGCAAAACCCAAATTTTTTGGGGGGCGATGGGAAAATGGCTTTCATGTTTCTCCGCCAGGGACAGAGCCTCTGTTACAGGGTTTTCTAAATTCATTGTCACAACACAACATATACACAAAGACACCACATTACTTATGGTGCTAAAAAGACGTATTGCCTCGGTTACTTCGCATCACACAAATCATGTAAACAGCGGATACTGAGCATATTGAGTTACTGCAAACCATAATCTCACAATCGCCTTGAGGTGGTTATTCGCTGTAAACTGGTTATATTGTGTATTTAAAGGAACTCTTTCACTCAGATCTACTACATTGGGTCTCTGCAAGGCTGCTAGACTGCATATTAAACTTCATATTTTCCATTTTCTTCTCTGTTCTTGAAGTCTGAAAGTAAGTTTTTTTCTTTCTATCTTTAACCCTCTGAACTATTTATTCTGCCCTCACAGACTGTATTTGTCAAGTAGTCTAAATAATGGTGGTGTTTCAGCCCACATACATACCTGCTGGCTCACCTACCATTAGCAATTCACAGGCCTCAATGTCAATATGCTCACTGGTTTTCCTAATATATGCCTGTTTACCCTCTCTTGACCGTGTCCCCTGCACTTACATGCACCTGTGTGGACTCCCTTTCCTCTGCAAGTGTTTTAACATTTGCCCTGCACTCACCTTCTCTCCGGCTCATGTGCCCCCTCACTCAATCTTTGATAGCAGCAGATATGGATGGAAATAACAAATGACCCCTGATGAACCCAGATATTGAGCAGTTTGAAAGCTGGAGGCTTTTACACAACATACCTTCCTTTGCTCCAACGTGCTAGAGAAGATGGGCCTGGGGTTTCTCTCTACACCAGGGCTTTATGGGATTTAAGACCCCCATCCCTGGCAGCTATATCTTTCTCTCTACTGGCAATTCTCCCACTGGCTAGAATTAGCAGGCGAGGAAAACAAACAAATTACAAGGAATCAAACACAACAGCTATTAAGCATGTAGTGACAGACAGAGAATGCTTTCAGCAGGATGCCGTTTGCAAGAGGGAAGGGCAGGGTATAATCATCTCAGCCCATTCTTCTGTTTCTGCATTTCCCTCCAATTTCCTTGTGCCCTTCTGTCCCCTCCACCCTCTGTGACTGGCCAGTGTGCCTCTCCATGGAGATCATCTGGGAGCATGGGCAGGGTGAGACAGATGGGCGGATGATGGATCTGACGTGATAGACAGCGGGGTGATGGATGGCTGGCCGGCTGATAGGGGATTAATGCAGTGCTGAGGCCGCTGCAGCACAGCGGATGGCTTAGTGATAGATAGATAAAACCGACGAGCAGATAAACAAGAGACTGCTAATCCACGCCCCCTTGATGGACAGAAAATCAAACAAGGGAGGAGAACCACCAAGGGAGAGGTGGAACTTTATATTGCCATTGCAGGGTGAAGTAGCGCTTTCAAGGGACCGAATGTAAGCAGTCGCAACTTTTGTGAATTTTTATGCAATTCATATCTTTTCTGGATCAATTTTGATGAAAATATATTTATCTAACCACTGTTAACTTACATAACATTATATATCGGTAAACAATGCTAATCCAACATTGGAAATGAAAAGACTGCACTAATCTTTGCCTTAGCTAACATAGGCTTAGGTTGGGGGCGCCCTTAGCTCAGTTGGTAGGGCATCCCCCCATGGGCCTCGGCCAGCAGCGGACCCGGGTTCGATTCTAGCCCGCGGTCGTTCTCTGCATGTCACTCCCCTCTCTGACCCATTTCAACACTATCAATAAAGCATTTAAAAAAATGCCAAAAAATATCTTTAAACATAGGCTTAGGTTGGGCAAACATGGTGTCTTAAAAACAGTATCGCTTTTGTCCAAAGGTGCCGCTGGAATCAACACAAACGAAAAGTTCTTCGTAGCTACTAAGTTAAAAAATTGGTAACATTAGCGTTCATCCGTAGACACTTGACACAATCTTATTCAGAAACTCTGAAGGTGAGAAAGTAAAGTGTATATTATACAAGCTGGCCTAGCTAGTGTAGTGTATTTCGTTATGACCAGTGTTGGGAATAACGCCGTTTAAAATACTGAACGTTAAATGCGGTGCGTTACTGTGAATTGATTGAATAAACTGTGTAATCCGAGCGCACCCCTGGCTCCATACTACACAAACTGCTAGTGAGGAGGCCGGGTGGGTTAACAGCGAGATAAGCGATTGTTATTTCTTGTAGTGTTTTAAGATGTGTTTTATTCAGTGTGGATGACATTATAACTGTCAGTTAGTTGAAACGTGATCTCCCTGAGTTCTTTTGCATCGCCCTTGTGAGTAAGTGCATGGACAGGGCCGCTGCTAAGCTTTTGGGTGCCCTAAGCTGAAATTGTCAGTGATGCCCCCCCCCCCCCAAAAAAAAAAAAAAAAACACCAAGAAGCTCGCGTCCGTAGGACGTGAGCGAAACATTTTTGCCCTTGCAAGATCTCTGCGACTGCTTTTTGGCACATTTGCTGTAGTGATGAGTTTTTGCGAACAGCATTTACTAACAGAAAGAACAGCTTAACTTGTGAAAAAAGAAAAAAGTTGCCCCGTATCCTACTAACTGCCTTCGCAAAGGAATTGAGTGATAGGATCATAGACAGATTATGAGATAATGGGCCCCTGGGCACACACTCTTAAAGGGCCCCCCACTTGTCCCTATCCAGTCAGGTACACTGAATTTTCTACACGGATACATACAATTAATGGCAAAAACATATTAAGGAAGTCAGTGTTTCCCACAGGATTTTGGGGTATTGTTGGAGGGACCCTGTACCTTGTTGGGTGGTCCGGGGGTATGCCCCCCCAGAATTTCTTTTACCTTTTTAAAGTAAAATGCATCAATCGTGTGCACTTTGAGAGGACATTTTAGAGGCTAGAGAGATATCAAATCCTGAGACGCAGAAGGAACATTATTTTTCAGATTTTTCTTAAATAGCACTCTTTACTCTGCAACTGTAAAAACAGTAGATTGGTCTGCAGACCCATGTTCTATGATGGAGGGGCCCATTTCAACAGATAAAGGGTGGATATGAACAATTTAGAATTCACACATATAAAGCTTATTTGTGTATGTGTGAGGGGGGCTTCAACCCCCTTAGACAGAGCTACTAATGCTGTTGTTTTTAACTTGCTTTTGTATTTCTCCCCTACTAGTTGAGGGGCCCATGATGATTTCTATCTTGTTACATTTTAATGAGTACCTATATTTAGGCTGTTCCTTTTTGGACCCTGTTATTGACATCAGTGACTGAGCTCTTTGACTATGGAACATGAAAAGTTACTATCAGTATCTCTGGTTGAGGGCCCCCCTGAGCCCTTGGGCCCCTGGGCCTGTGCCCGGTGTGCCTGTGCAGTAATCCACCCCTGGATAGGTTACACAATTAAGAAAAAACAACGATGGGCCTGTTCATAACTAATTTATATATTTTTTGTAATGTAATGATCATGAACTTTAAAAAAAAAAACTATTTTGGGGGGCCCCCGGACCATCTCTTTTTCCTTTAAAAAAAAAAAAAAAAATTATACATTTTTTTTTTTGGGGTGCCCCCCCAGGAACTTGGTGCCCTACGCAGTCTGCGTACTCTGCGTATAGGGAGCGGCGGCCCTGTGCATGGAGTTGCCTGATCTCTATAAATTATAATTTATGCACGTTACTAAACGGCCGCGATTTGCCACGGTTGCAACAGCTGTTTAGCGTGTCATCAGAGCCGAATATTGCTATTGTTCTTTTCCTGGGATCTGTATGCTGCTGTGCATGTTAAGAAGGAAATAAACATATGATAAATCCTTACTCCTCCTCTCATCGTCTCATGCTTCATAGTCTGACGTTTTTGGCCTTAAGTGGTGTTTTAGCCGACACCCCTGAAGTGAATCCAGTGCTATAGTAGATCAGCACGGTACATTCAGCAGTTTCCTCTACTACTTTTGTTGAGAACAAAATACTAGGTTACTGGAAGTGCAGGATAAAAAAATACTTGAAGTGCAGGATAAACCTCTTGCTGTCTCATTTCAACTGACTTGTGAAAACTGCTCATAAAAATAAATTTTTTTGGACATATAGCAACTTTTTTTTTTTACAGTAGGCTAACGCAAATAGTTACTTTCCCTGGTAACTAGTTACTTCTATTATAAAGTAATTCAGTTACTAACTCAGTTACTTTTTGGAACAAGTAGTGAGTAACTATAACTAATTACTTTTTTAAAGTAACGTTCCCAACACTGGTTATGACAAATTCTAAGATTACTGATAAATCAGGAGATTGTTTAATTACGTACAGAATTAACTATAAGAGGAGCCTGGAGCAGCTCTCGTGGGTATATGTGTGTGCAGAGTGGATTGCTTAAATTGAGGATGTCTGAAGGCTGATCTATAGATCATTCAAATTGCACACAAAAGGAGACTCCGGGTGACTGTCTGGTGAGGGCAATTTAGGACAGTCGGGTTTACATGTCTCGGGGAAAGGGTGAAGGTCTAATAGCTAATGTATTGGCTGAAGGGATTGTCCTAAAGTTACTGAATCAGACTTCCTGGCCCCAAATGGCACATCACCTTCAGGTGATGATTATGTAACGAGTTAGAAACACACCAGGACACCACAGCTCTGTTTGGATTGTTTCTCTTTACTGCATTAGTCTGATGATGACAAACATATGACAGGGATCTCCATTAGTTTACACCCTCTTCTGAATGCTGCCTCTCTCAGCTCCAACACAGACTGAGCACAACAAAAAATGTATAAATTGAAATGATTGTACAATGGTGGGTATTTTCTTTTACAAACATACCTGATGATGACAAACATATGACAGGGATCTCCATTAGTTTACACCCTCTTCTGAATGCTGCAAAGGATGTATAAAATAAATAACAAAGAAATAAATTAAACATTCCCTGGCTTGCATGTTAAAGTCATCATAAATACAGCACAACTACATTACCCACAACACCGTGCGTCGCTTGGCGCAAATGTAGACGGCACTTCAAAGCAGAACATTTAAACACATCGTAATAATAATAACAATAATAATTGATAGGTTTTATATAGCGCTTTATTGCCTAGGCCAGGGGTGGCCAACCAGTCAGAGACAAAGAGCCACATTTTTTACTGTGTTACTGCAAAGAGCCACATCGTACACACGGGTACACACAGTGGCGATTCCAGGAAATTTTGACTGGGGGTGGCCAAGGTGGGCCACAGAGTTAGAGTGGGGTAGCCATCGCACCCCTGAATGAATAGCATGTGATATGCTGTACAACCAATTCAAAGATGATTTATAATCCCAAATGCCCAAATCATGTTAGTATCCATTGTAATGTTTGTCAGAAAGCTAAACCCCTGAAGGGGAGTCTGGGGGCATCCCCCCCCCCCCCCCCCAGAAGATTTTTTTGTGTTTTTAACATGTAATCTAAGCATTCTGGCGAAGATAATAAAGGAAAAAGTCAATATTTATTTCAGCTCAGATGAATAGTAAAATTAGCAAGACAACAACTTGCTAGCAGCCAGATGCCTAACAACTGCACAGAGGGATGGATGACCACTAGCTTTTGACCAAATATCTTGCTAAAAAAAATAAACCTTTATTTATGAAAGTCTGCCCTTGCTAAGAACATGTTACACTCGCTAAATACAAACTTTAATTTTTTTATTCAGATTTCAAAAATCTGCTGGGACACGTGCCTATACACATGCATGGGTGGCACACATGTCACAAGCACACTTATGCTGTTTTCAAGACCTTTGCTGACCAGAGACCAGTTCTAGTGGCCACAGTCCTACCATTAATTTAGTAATTGAAAATTGAAAACTGATCTCATATCAGTGGATTGGAGTGTTTGTGTGATGAACTTGGCAACTACCTATCAAAAAAAGTTAAGAAAGAAAAAAAATACACATCATCTCTGAACTAGGATACATATCAGGAAAAAAATGTAATTAAAAAATAAAATGAAAATAAAAAATAACATTTGAACTGGGGGGAGGGGGGGGCACTGGGGTGGCCAGTAAGATTTCAGGGGGGGGGGTGGGGCGTTTTTATTTTCGTGGGGAGCTTGCACATGCATGCACAAGCATTATTTATTAAAAAAAAAAAAAACAGGGGGCCCCACACTAGGACTTGAAACGGGCCCCCAGATCGTTAAGGCCGCCCCTGTGATAATGACAGGACTGGACTCCTACAGTACTAAAGATGACAGGGCAGTCATTTTCAACAATGAACATTGTGTGCACTGCCTCACACACAAACTCTCAGTTCAACCAAGTCCACAAACAAAAATATAACAATTTAAAATAGCGTTTTTCTCTTACTATGCATGTTGCTTTGTGGGACTTACTTTTAGCATGGAGAGAGCTGAAGTGGCGCCGAAGATTTGAAGCCTTGAAATGCGCAAATGACACCTGGCATATAAGGCAGAATGGCTTGGTATAACGTTCAACAAAAAATATGAACTCTCCCTCTCTGTTTCGGAGCGAACTTGACACAAATAGTTTACTCACGGAAAACCTCCCTCCAAGCTGAGCAGGCAGTTTTATGTTGCGTCCGCACCAAACGTTTGCGAACGTTATGTTGCGTCCTCAATTAAACATTTGCGAACAGGCATACACATAGGGCCTACACATTAATAAAATAAAAAATGAAATAATGGACAACATGTAAAACGAACGTAAGAGCCGCATGAAACGTTTGCGAACATGCACACACATAGGCCCATACAAAAAAAAAAAGTATATAAAAAAAAAAAATTATAATCACATAATTTGATATGAACTGAAGAGCCGCACGAAGCTGGGCAAAGAGCCGCATGCGGCTCGCGAGCCGCGGGTTGGCCACCCCTGGACTAGGCACTCAAAGACGCTTTACATTTCCTGGTTCAATTCGTTCACATTCAGTCATACCGGTGGTGGTAAACTACGAGAGTAGCCACAGCTGCCCTGGGGCAGACTGACTGCCATTCAGCGCCAACGGCCCCTCCGACCACCACCTCAAACATACAGCAATCATACACATTCACACAGGGCAAGGTGGGTGAAGTGTCTTGCCCAAGGACACAACAACCATGACACAGGTGGCCGGGCAGGGATTGAAGCGCCAACCCTTGGATCGTTGGCCAACCCGCTTAACCACCTGAGCCACAGACGCCCCAAATACTCTTAAAATAAACAAAACCCGCTCTTAACAACAGCCCCATATTACATACATCACATCGCTCTTTCGGGATATTACTTTTACACCACGAATGAACTGTTAAACAACATTTAGAAGCGGATTTGCCTTTCAACATACCTGCCTCTCTCAGCTCCAACACAGACTGAGAGAGAGCTTCCTGCTGGGCGTGTACCACAGTGCGACAGGGGGGTTCACGGAACAAAACACTTGATAAACTCTCGTAAAAAGAAAAGTACTTACAACATTTCTTATTGTATAAGTACAAAACAGAGCAGACAATGAAGTTATTATCTTACATATTCAAATAGGTATTTCTTGAAACAATAAAAGTACAAGAAGTCCATTAATTCACCCTCCCTCATTACCAACACATGGAACGCACCGATACACTGATTCAATAGGGGCTTAAAATATGCTGAAATATACACACTATTACATTTACCCCAGATGTCCTCTGAAACCGTAGTTCAGAGTTAGTTAGGGTCCACCAATCAGGAGTTAGGCGAGGTGGAGCTTACTGACCTAAGGACCAACCAGCTAACTTAGATTTGCAGGTTAAAGGCCACCACAATACAGGAAAAGACAGGTCTTTTAGTTTACAGGAACTCTTCATAGGTTTTTAGCTTACAGGAATTCTTCATAGCTTTTTGTTTTATGCATGTACCTCTATTCGTTTCTTGGCTACAAACACTTTAAATTTGTATTGGCTTCGTTTTGACTGCAGGATGAGTTTTGTTGTATTAAATAACATAATTGTTCCTGAAGACCTCCTCATCTGCCTCAAACTGCGTCTTCTTTCATCAACCCACTACCAACGCCCTTTTTCTGAGTAAAGGCCGGAAAATATACAGCACTAGCTACTTACATTACTACTGTACACTGTCTGCATTGCATTGCGAGAGGCTAGTGAGATTCAACTAAAACGTGAGCCTGCAATGTTATGGTCAGCTTTAGGGGTGTCTGATATCGTTGGTAAATATATAGTTACAGGTAATGTCATTTTTCATCCCTCTGAACTGTTATTTCATGTGTCTTTTGTGGAAGGTTTGTCTTTCAGAAAATTGACTTCTTCTAAATATTGAGGTCGAAATATCCCCTTCCCCCCAACAGACTCTACGTAGGCATGGGTCAATGGTAGCACATGTCTGCCGAGTTCGGCTTGATCTGGATAAATTGAACAAGGGTGGGTGTTAAGATGATGTGGCAGGGCGGCTGACAGCAAGGACTGGTGAGAAGCCTCTTCGAGTGATGGCGAACTGTTTGATTGCGGAGTAGAAATTGGGCATAGTGGCGAAATGGCCACTGTGGGATGTGATGGGATAATTAGACAGCATAGAAAGTGCGGTTGTGGCTTAAAGATAAAAGTGTTGGTTGGTATTCTTTCATTTGTGTCCTTCAGTGCAGTAGATCAACCTTCTTCATAATATACAGTATATTTATGATGTTGATTCTGTTTGTCTAGTTTTGTCCTTACTTTTACATTTAGCCTAGCATTTACCTTAGCTACTTTGTATGCATCAGCACTTTGTATTTTTTTTGTGTTGTAATTTGTATCCTTTGTCTTTCCACTGCTGCTTGGCTGTTGCAACGAACACACGGTCCTACGGGGGGATGAATAAAGTTGTATCTTATCTTATAATGTATGAAAATAAAGATTTTGATTCTCAAAGTTTATGCAATTCTTCCAACTGCGAATGGTAAAAATGTAATTGAATTGAAAATTTAAATGTTTCAATGATCCTTTACAGGAAATTACAGTGTCACACAAAACAGCGTTTGGACAGACATAACAAACACACATTCCCTCATAGCTAAAATACTTTAAATAAAAGATAAACAACAATAAATACAATAATAAATACTACAAAGTGAAAAGTTATATTTGTGCATTATAAAACCGTATGGCAGCTGGTATACAGGACTTCCTGTAGTCTGTGACTGAAGGTGCTGCTCTTGATCACCTTCAGGGCGTGGAGTGGGTGAGTGGGGTTAGTCATTATTGTATGCAGTTTGTTGAGGATTCTGGCCTCTGCCACCTGCTGGACCTTGAGCTGCTCAGCCCCGACCACTGAGCTGGCCTTATTGATCTGATTGTCCAGCCTGTTTTTGTCTGCTGTGCGAGCACTTTCTCCCCAACATGCCACAG
Organism: Ammodytes marinus; assembly: GCF_949987685.1. Taxonomy (NCBI): domain Eukaryota; kingdom Metazoa; phylum Chordata; class Actinopteri; order Uranoscopiformes; family Ammodytidae; genus Ammodytes; species Ammodytes marinus. The sequence goes on along the minus strand of NC_137220.1, from coordinate 28,111,887 downwards.
CGAAAAACAGAGCACTGGGCTCCACTGGTAGACAGTGCACAGTAGGGGTTGGCAGATGTTGAATGACCTTAGTCTCCTCAAGAAAAAGAGTCGACTTTGTCCCTTCTTGTACACCGCCTCGATGTGGCTTTTCCAGTCCAGCTCACTGTCAAGCTGCACACCCAGGTACCTGTGGTTGGCGACCATCTCCACCACAGTGCCCCCAATGCTGACTGGTGTTGGTTGAGTCCTCCTCCTCCCCCTCCTGAAATCCACAACTATCTCCTTTGTCTTTGAGGTGTTGAGATGGAGATTATTGTGTACTCCACTCCACAAAGTTCTCTATGGTGTCTCTGTACTCCTCCTCATTTCCCCCTTTGATGAGGCCAACAACAGCTGTGTCGTCTGAATATTTTTGCAAGAAGCAACTGTTAGTGTTGTATTTGTAATCCGCTGTGTAGATGGTGAACAGGAATGGAGCCAGCACAGTTCCTTGTGGAGCCCCTGTGCTGCTGAGGATGGTGCATGAAATATTGTTCTGTAGGCGAACATACTGTGGTCTGAGATGAAGGTAGTCCAAACACCACAGTACCAGTAATGGATCCACCTTCATCATCTCCATCTTCTCCCCTAGCAGACGTGGCTGGATGGTATTGAAGGCAGATGAGAAGTCAAAGAATGTTATCCTTACAGATGCATCAGGGGTGTCCAGATGTGTGTATGCCCTCTGCAGCATGTACATGAGGGCATCATCGACACCGATAGTATAGTATAGTAGATTTTATTTGGACATGGACATGACAATGTCATTGGACGAACCAGATGCATTGTTTACAGTGTGTTAGCATAAATGCTAGTTTACAACACCTGTCCACAGGAGGCTTTTTTAAAAAACAACTAAATAAACTAAACAAAACAGAAACAAGATCAAATACTGATAAAACAATGATAATTAAAAGATTAAAAATGCAGTATACAATAGAGTACAGAGCAGCAATATAATGAGTCAAATATACTGTATATATAGGCTACGTAGAGTAAAACAAAGGCAGCATGATCAAACAATAAACCAGTTGTAAATTATTTGTGTGAGCACTGTTGATTTGATTTGAGCCGTTGTTTAAGTTCTCTGTTAAAAGTGTTGCTATTAGTCTCTAGTTTTAGACTAGTGGGCAAGAGGTTCCACAGTTTTGCCCCCTTTGCAGAGAAAACAGACTGACCGAAAAATGTCTTGTGCATTGGAACAAGACAATCACCATTGATGGAGGCTCGTGTATTTGCCCGACGAGAGCTCTGACGTCTGATGGCCAATTCAGACAACAGTGGTGACACATGGTTATTTACACACTTGAAAAACAATTTAAGATTACTCAAATGAATAAAGTTATCAAAGGTGAGAAGGTTGTGTGTTTTTAGAATGCCACAGTGATGCCATCTCATGGGTTTCCGGTCCATGACTTTTATTGTCTGTTTGTATATTGAAAAGATAGGTTTTAATGTGGTAGAAGAAGTTTGTGACCATGATGTGATACAGTATGACAAATGAGAAAAAATCATAGCGTGCATAAATAATTTGGCCGTTTGACATGACAAGTCCCTTCTTATAAAACGAAAACAGTTTAGATTTAGTTTGACCTTCTTTGCAACATACTTAACCTGCGTAACAAATTTAAAATTCTTATCCAGGATGATGCCCAAATATTTTACTTCATTTACTGATTCAATTAATTCATTTTTGATCCGTACCTCAAAAACATCGGTGACAGGTCTATTACGGATGGAGAAGTACATAGAGACGGTTTTCTTCACATTAATGGTCAACTGAGACAGCTCAAGCCATTTTGAAATGCTGAGTAATGCTTGTGTCAGGTGCTCACCTGCTAAACTTGGTGTTTTACTGGACACATGGATAACAGTCATCAGCATACATTTGACAGTTGGACCCCGGACAGCAGTTTGGTAGGTCATTGATATACATAGAAAACAACAGTGGACCAAGTACAGACCCTTGCGGTACTCCCATGCTGCTGGCACGCAGATGGGACCTGACCCCATTGACCCTGACACATTGCTCTCTCCCCTCCAGGTAAGATGTAAACCACTGCAGAGCTTCTGATGACATTTTGAACTGTTTTAACTTGTTCATTAGAGTACTGTGGTTTACCGTGTCAAAGGCCTTTTTTAGGTCTAGGAACACTGCCCCAACAACATTTCCTTTATCCATTGAAGCTTTTATGTTTTCAAGCAAATAACAATTAGCTGTTTCAGTTGAGTATTTCTGTCTAAACCCAAACTGCTGTGGATGAAGCAGCTGGTTAGACTCTAAATGTTCCATTAGTTGCTCAGCTATAATTTTCTCCAGAACCTTTGAGACAACAGGGAGGATAGCAATAGGCCTATAATTACTCGCTATGTCCTTGTCTCCTGATTTATAAACAGGGGTAATTATTGCAGTTTTCCAGCTTTCTGGGAATATTTTGGTTTGTATAGACAGGTTAACTAAGTAAGTGATTGGCTCTAACAGTTAGGCAGATGTTAGGCTGATATGCAAACTGTAAAGGGTCCATTTGGGTTGATACACTAGTCCTTATGTAGGAGAGGACACGTCTCTCAAATGTCTTCATGATATGTGAAGTGAGCGCTACTGGTCTGTAGTCATTGTGGTGCGTGGGATGGGTCTTCTTTGGGACAGGTACCAGGCAAGATGTTTTCCACAGTCTTGGGACCTTCTGTAGGCGCAAGCTCAGGTTGAACAGGTGTGTTAGGATACCACACAACTCTGAAGAGCAAGCGTGTGAAGAAAAAAAAGGGGGAGGGGAGGGGAGTGGACAAGCCTGCAGAGAGTTCCTCTTAAAAAAGGGCCCAAACTGGCCTAGCCCAGTGTTATTAGCGCCTACCTCTGTGTTATTAGCGAGCACTAAGAATGGTCTCAGAAACCGTGTCAAGGGACCCCAGGGGTTCTGTCATCGATCCGGTATGCTCAGGATGCACTCTGGTGTCACCTACTGTATTTAAACACAGCGAGCTGCTAGCCAACAGAGACAAGCCTTTATTTATCAAGCCTCTGATTTTGGCTGCACGGATGACAACCTGATTAGCACTTAAAGGAGCTCTTAAATCTTTTATCGGAATGGGTGAAGGCAATCTATACAGCGAGGGAGACAGGAGTCTTAGCCAGAGATAGTTATGGAGGATGAACGGAGAGGTGAGATGAGGGACTGTGTCATCCGGGGGGTTAACCAAGGGGAGGGGAAGACTGGAAGTGTAGTTTGTGAGAGAAACAGAGAGGAAGTGTGTGACTCGGAACAACGGCTGAGAAGTATAAGGAGTGCAGGGTTGAGAGAAAGATGGACAATGTGACTGAGGAGTGGTGTCAGAGATCAGGGGACCACAAGAGGCTGGGACCATGGCTGAATGTTGAATGAGAATGGGTGAGAATATTGTGATCAAGTGAAGGCCTCAGCAAATACACAAATAGCTAAACAAACAAGAGGGCGATGACTGTGTTTGTGCAGATTTCATTGGCGTCGGTGCACATGTTCGTATGTATGCGGACAGATGAATGAGTGAGGCATGCTGGAAGAGACTAAGTGAGCGAGTAATAGGGGTTAGTGATGGGTGTGTTGACAGAAAGTGTCAGTTTAACCACACTGACCCACGGAAACAGGCTGCATGCACAAGTGGCTGAATTTGCCAGCTTAGACGTGAACCAACTTTAAAATTGGATGTGAATTTCGAGTTGGATGTGAAATGAATGCACATTTTTAAAAGTAGGTGGATGATGTTTGCGTATCTATCCTTATGTGTCAGTTTTACCGATGAGTTTGCATTATTTTAGATAAGCCTATAGGGCGTTAGCATCCGTTCAGTCTCATTGGCACATACAGTCATATGAAAAAGTTTGGGAACCCCTCTCAGCCGGCATTATAATTGACTCTGCTTTCACAAAAAAAATATAAAAGTGGTATGTCTTTAATTTACCAGGAACAGTTAAGTACTGGGATGTTTTCCAAACAAAGATTTTTTGAAAAGCAGTATTTGGTTGTATGAAATAAAATAAAATGTGAAAAACTGGCTGTGCAAAAATATGGGTACCCTTGTGGTTTTGTTGATTTTAATGCCTGTAACAGCATGTAAAACTGATGACTTTAAACACAAAGTTGGTTGGATTATGTTGTTAAGCCTTGAACCTCATATAATTGTCTGTTTAATCATGAGGAAATGTATTTTAGGTGCCTAAATGCAAGTTGCACTTCTCTTTGACTCTGCTGAAGTGAGACAGAATGGGATCATCAAAACAGCTCCCAAAAGATCTGAAAAACAAAGATTGTTCATTGTCATGGTTTAGGGGAAGGCTACAAGAAGCTTTCCCAAAGGTTTCAATTGTCAATTTCGACTGTAGGGAACGTTGTCAGGAAATGGAAGGACACAGGCATAGTGGCAGTTAAACCCAGGCATGGCAGACCAAGAAAAAAACAGGAGCGGCATAGGTGGAGGATTGTGAGAATGGTTGCACACAACCCACAGATCACCTCCAAAGGCCTGCAAGAACATCTGGCTGCAGATGGTGCATCTGTACATCGTTCAACAATTCAGCGCAATTTGCACTTTTCCCTTTGGATGCCAATGGCCGTTTGTCTTTTCGACGCAAAAATATGTTCAGGCCTATACATTTGTTTATGTGTGTGAAACTGGGGGCGTGTTGATGTAGGGACCTCACCCCCTCTCACCTGTCAGTAACAGCAACAGCAAAACAACACTGCATGTGAAATGCCAAGACAATTACCATGACATATATGCACACACATTGTTTACTGTCTCCATCCCAGTCTTGCCTCTATCACCTACCTGTCTGACATGGCTTGGTCTAATGCCCTTTCCACCCTCCTGGGCTGCAGCCTCTTGCTGATCAAGCTTCATTATTTATGCTGTATCGTGTTTCACCATCAATTCCCGCAATGGAACAATTGAGACGGATTCTCTTGACTGTCACAATAGCATTGCGACTCAGCAGAGGTTGGAAATGGGATTAGCCTTAAATGGAATTAAATGTTCACTGTTAGTGACTCTGAAGCCTGTCAACCATCCAGACTAGAGAGAGAGAGATTACTGTTGTACCACTCAATGGCAAGTGTAGCATTTGTATTGTGATGCACATGAGCAACAGTTTCTTGTTTTTTAGATTAACTGCATTGTGCTGCAGTTTTGCTAAGTATTATTCAGGAAGATTTCAACTTTGACAACCTAATGTTAAAACTGTAACTTGCCTCAGTCCATAATACAGCTGGAGAAGGAGAGCTTGTTTTGATTGATTGATGGGAAAATCAAATAAGCAGCACAGTCTAACAAAGCAAATAGTTGAAACTTTGCTTTAATTTTTGTGAACAAGTAAAAAAGAAAAAATCCTACAGTACGTGACAATCAATTCTAAGATTGCAGCGACAGCAGCTTGCCTTTATTTAATGTGACATGTGTGGGAAAATTAATGAGTGAATATATAAATGAATAAATGCTGTCGAAGTGTGAATCAATGTTTATAGATTTGCATCCAAAGACCTCCCATGCTGCAGATGAAAAATTAATGTGGGGTTGTCTGTGTGTCAGTGTGTGTTTGTCATGAAGATGGGGTTTGGAGCCCCAAGTTTGGAGTCTGTTTTCCACTTTATATGTGAGTAAGTAAGTGTATGATGCAGTATGTTCATCCTTGGGAGTTGAGGGGTATGTGCCTGTGTGTGTGTGTGTGTGTGTGTGTGTGTGTGTGTGTGTGTGTGTGTGTGTGTGTGTGTGTGTGTGTGTGTGTGTGTGTGTGTGTGTGTGTGTGTGTGTGTGTGTGCATGCATGCTTGTGTACAAGCAGCATCTTGTTTCCTTAATTGTAATAGTGGCTGTTGTTTCTAATGAATTCCGTTTTTTTCTGACTCCCCTGCTATCTTTATCCTCGCACTTAGCACACACACATGATCAATACTTGAATTTATGTAAGTACAGAGTCAAAACATGTCGCACTGGCCTTGGCAAAGTCTGCCACCCCAACCCCATTCGGGAAGCCTCCAACCCAGCTGTGTTCAAGGAAGGAGTGAAGTGAAAGAAAGAGCAACAGAGCATGTGAATGAGAAGAACAAGTGTTCCTTCATAATGAACACATTATGGGTTGAAATTTGAATGCATTCAGCTTTGTAGAATCTGTCTTTTTTTCTGTAATCATTTTAGTAATTTTTAGTTGAGCTGTATTAATGTCTTGTTGCATGGTTGATGCTTCTTGTCAAAGAAGGCAGCGGTGTGGTGGATGATGTGTACTTGACTGTTGGGGTTATGGTTAATCCTAGGTATAGAGTAGCCTGGTCCAACCAGACCATCGTACTTCATTTCATTTGTACAGAAGGTCTGGAAGTGCTGTAATTGGCAAACGTTCACTCACTTGGAGGCGGGTGTCTGTCGAAGTTTAAAACTATTGGATCTGCCCAGTGCCACTCTGGATTAGCCAACCAATCGCATCATGTTTGGTCATCACGTGTGTCATGAGCCGGCTTTTGATGGTGCGTTCCAGTTGGACAGGGAACTCGGAAATTTCCGACTTCACTACATATTGCAGTCTATGAATCTACCGGTACCTGGCAACAGTAACTTGTTAGAGCCTAACGTTTAGTTATTTGGACGAGAAAGGTTTTAGGCGTCCATACTTTCGCGAGCAGATGCACTGGAACACAGACAGGTCGGAACTCGGAACTACCAAGTCGGAAATCTCCTTCTTCCGAGTATAAAGGAGCGCAGCATTCAACTGAAACTGGAGTGTTCTCAGCCACTCGCTCTGTTCGCTGATTGGACGATTGTAGATTCTCCGGAGAATCTGTGAAATGCGCTGTACACCCAGACTGACTACTGAAGGGAAAATGAAATTTGGCCGGAAGTAGGCGGGCGGGCGGAGCCAGGCTAGGTATAGAGCACAGTGACTTCAGAATGGCTGGCAGGCCACAGGTGTGAGTGTCAGCTCAGGGAAGACTATGAGAGTGTGTGTGAGAGCTAGTTAGGGTCTGTGTGTAAGCGAGAGGGTGTGGGGCTCAAGAGGCAGCACGGTGCATGTGTTAGGATTGCATTCCTTATCTGCTCAGATTGGATCAACCAGAGCCAATAATGCAACATTGAGCCAAATAGTGCACTGCTCTTTCTTCATCTCTCACTTCTCTTTCTCTCTGTAACCCTCCTTAACCCCACCCCTATCTCACGCCATCTCTCTGCCTTTCCCCTATTCACTGCAGTGGGAGCCAGCTATTTGCTGCAGAGGGAGAGATGGAGAGCAAGAAAGAACATAAAAAGAGATAGGAAGATGGATGGTACCCAGAGAACAGACTATACTGTAGGAGATGGAAGGTAGATGGGACTTAACAGTAAACGATTACTGCTCTGCTTGTGTGTGCTCCTGGTAGAGCCTGATACAGAATCCAACAGTGCTCTTCCTCTCTTTTGACACACACAGACACAAACACACCCACACACACACATACACACACACTGGCCACAAGCATTTGAGTTTGTTTTTGGCCAGTGCTGGGTGGCGCTTGGCAGAAGAAATTAAGCCTAACAACCGTGGCATCTGTCTCAGCAGCAGGAGAGTCCCGCCTCCCCACCCACACATGACCTGCCCTGCTTTCATTCACTGAGCCGCCTGCTGCCAGCCTCAGGACGGGCCGCTGCCTCTACCACTGCCACCAACCCCCTTCATCCCGGCCCTCCCTGCACTGCCAAGCACTCTCTGCCCGTGCCCATGTTTCCCCCCCGGAGCAACAACCACCGTCCCAGCGATATGGCTGCTTCAAATATTCATAACAGCCACGCTGCAACACAGAGCTCTCTGCTCCGTGTTGCAGCCTCTCCATTTTGAGAGTCAATTCTCGTGTTGTAGCTGCTGTTAACCTGAACATGGATTCTGTGCTCTAGTCAACTGCTCTTTGGTCAGTGTGTATTAATAGTTTGTACGGTGAGTACTAAGCAGTGCTTTAAATCTTCAGTCCGCTCACCCAACTGATTGGGCATGGAGCTAAATATAAGCACTCATCCTTCCTCTTCACCCCTCCCTCATCTTCCAACCCTCCCCCTCACCCAAGGCTGAGCACAACAACCAGCCTGCTAAAGGGGTGGTGCGGCTTTGCGCTAAACCAGGGGTTCTCAAACTTTTGATAGCTGAACCCAACATTGGACCGAAGGCCGCCGAAGGAAAACAATTTAAAAAACTGAAATCATTTCAATGGCCAGGTTGCGTCTTTACAGTTTACATGTATTGGTCTGCATCCAGTAATGTGTAATTAACACAGTTTAATTAATTAATGAACATTTTTGGGGGACATTAAAAGCGGGGGTCTGTGGGTTGTCCCCCAGAAAAATTTGAGGTTCGAACACTTCATTTTGTGCATTCTGGTTAATTTTTATGCAGTAATTTGTGTCTTCTTTATTTATTTATGGTGGACATGTTAGGAAAAGACAACTAGCTCCCATTGACACAAATCTAATGGAATATAAATCAGTAAGGCACTGAGGCATTCTGTATTGCATTCAAATATTTATTCTACTTTATTGTTCAAAACCTTCTGCACATTGAAAACTTATCACATTTGTAGTGTTTTTTTTTGTTGTAGGACTCACTTCTCATGATGCAGCAGCAGTGTTAACTACACTCAACAAAAATATAAACGCAACACTTTTGTTTTTGCTCCCATTTTTCATGAGATGGACTTAAAGATCTAAAATTCATTCCAGATACACAATATTACCATTTCTCTCAAACATTGTTCACAAATCTTTCTAAATGTGTGATAGTGAGCACTTCTGCTTTGCTGAGATAATCCATCCCACCTCACAGGTGTGCCACATCAAGATGCTGATCTGACATCATGATTAGTGCACAGGTGTGCCTTAGACTGTCCACAATAAAAGGCCACCCTGAAATGTGCAGTTTTGTCTCACAGCAAAATGCCACAGATGCCACAAGCATTGAGGGAGCGTGCAATTGGCATGCTGACAGCAGGAATGTCAACCAGATCTGTTGCTCGTGCATTGAATGTTCATTTCTCCACCATAAGCCGTCTCCAAAGGCGTTTCAGAGAATATGGCAGTACATCGAACCGGCCTCACAACCGCAGACCACGTGTAACCACACCAGCCCAAGACCTCCACATCCAGCAGGTTCACCTCCAAGATCGTCTGAGACCAGCCACTGAGACAGCTGCTGAAACAATTGGTTTGCATAACCAAACAATTTCTGCACAAACTGTCAGAAACCGTCTCAGGGAAGCTCAACTGCATGCTCGTCGTCCTCATCGGGGTCTTGACCTGACTCCAGCTCGTCGCCGTAACAGACTTGAGTGGGCAAATGCTCACATACGATGGCGTCTGGCACGTTGGAGAGGTGTTCTCTTCACGGATGAATCTCGGTTTACATTGTTCAGGGCAGATGACAGACAGCGTGTGTGGCGTCATGTGGGTGAGCGCTTTGCTGATGTCAATGTTGTGGATCGAGTGGCCCATGGTGGTGGTGGGGTTATGGTATGGGCAGGCATCTGTTATGGACGAAGAACACAGGTGCATTTTATTGATGGCATTTTGAATGCACAGAGATACCGTGATGAGATCCTGAGGCCCATTGTTGTGCCATACATCCATGAACATCACCTCACGTTTCAACAAGATAATGCACGGCCCCATGTTGCAAGGATCTGTACACAATTCTTGGAAGCTGAAAATGTCCCAGTTCTTGCATGGCCAGCATACTCACCGGCCATGTCACCCATTGAGCATGTTTGGGATGTGCTTGACCGGCGTATACGACAGCGTGCACCACTTCCCACTAATATCCAGCAACTTCGCACAGCCATTGAAGAGGAGTGGACCAACATTCCACAGGCCACAATTGACAATCTGATAAACTCTATGCGAAGAAGATGTGGTGCACTGCATGAGGCAAATGGTGGTCACACCAGATACTGACAGGTTCTGAGTCCCCAGACCCCCAATAAAGCAAATAAATGCACATTTCAGAGTGGCCTTTTATTGTGGACAGTCTAAGGTACACCTGTGCACTAATCATGATGTCAGATCAGCATCTTGATGTGGCACACCTGTGAGGTGGGATGGATTATCTCAGCAAAGCAGAAGTGCTCACTATCACACATTTAGACAGATTTGTGAACAATGTTTTGTTGAGTGTATTATGACACTTGGAAATAAACAGGTTGGGCTATCAGCAGTCAACTAGGCAGATAGTTCCATGGCTATCAGCAGCTAGCTAACGTTAGCTTGTTAGCTAAACTTTAGGCAAAAGAGTTAGAACCCAGATAATGTTAGCATCCATCCTTAGACACTTGACCCAATCTAATTAACCTTGAAGGTGAGAAAGTGCATCGTATTGGGCTTAACAAGCTCACTATCTAACAACTTACATTGGGACCACTACACTGCCTGCTGCACTGCGGGAGGCTGACCAGCCGTCTGCAACGAGAGGCAGAGGTCAGCCGAACGTCGGGAAGTTTAAGATGGTACGGTCCACTGTAGGGGCGTTATTAATAATAATTGGGGAATTAATATAAACAATTAGGAGGGATATTTAAGTGTTTCGACCCCTGTACTGTTTTTACTGTTACGGGGGACGCACCGGGCGTTTCAATAAAAAAATAAAAAATTATAATATTCTTTTTTTTTCTTTTTTTTTTATATAATTCATAATTCAATGTGGGCCGCCAGATATGTCTCTACGGGCCGCACTATGAGAGCCACTGCGCTAAACTGACCGAAATCAGGAATCAGACGCCGATGCTATACTTAGACAGTCACAGGCAAAGCCACACCATAGGCACACATAGTGGGATAGCGCATAACACATGCAAAGTGTATTAAGCACACAAGCACATAAATGTATCTAGACTTCTCTGCACAAACAAAGTCCCACAGAGTTATGCGAGAGGCAGCTTCCAGGGGGAGAAGTTCTACTATGAGTCTCCCAGGCTGGATACACATCCATGTGGAGCAGCAGCAGATGCCTCAGTCTCCCTCTAATGCCCTCTCCTCCCTTCCTCTCCACTTTCATCCCCCTACATCCTACCACCTACTCACTCCCTATCCCTACATATCACATCTCTCTCTCTCTCTCTCTCTCTTGCTTCCTCTTCCTTTATGCCTCCTTTAATGAAGACTATCCCCCACTTGGTCTTCCATTCCCTCTCCATCTCTCTCAATCTCTCTCAGTTCTTATAATCACTCCCTGTGTTTTCTCTCTTTTTTTCTCTCCATTTCTTTCCCTCTTTCTTGTATACTCATTCTCTTCTCATCAGGCAGGATGCCTGCTAGCCGTGGGCCCTGCTGCTTATCCCTCGTATTGGCTTGTTGTATCTCCAGATTATTTCTCTGGGGCACATCTTGTGTGTGCTTTCCATCATACTGTGTTATCTAGCTCATCAAGTGGGTTGGAGTGGACCAGGATGGGTGGGGGCTGAGGCTGGATGCTCTTGCTCGTGGCAAACAGGTGGCCCATAGGGACAAGCACTAACACCGATAAGCATGCAGTTTCTATAGTAATCTTTTCTGAACTGGTGTGTTTTTTGTAACAACAAGCCATTATTTTTAAGGTGTGCCATGAAAATCATGAAGTTGTGAAGCTACACGGTGGGCCCACCAACCGCTAGTGAGCGAAGAGATTGATGGGATGGCTGCTGGAACTAATGTGGCAGCTGAGTCTCAAGGCATGGGCTTGAATAATGTGCGGCTTAGCAGTTAAGTTCTAGAGGTTGCTTTCATGTGATTATTTTCACTGTGGTGGGGCACCCACAAATTGGCATTGATCATTGTTGGTTTAATGTTGCTGTCAGTGAGGGGTTATCACGTAACATGTTCCTCCTGTCCCCTATCCACACACCTGCTAAATGGCAAGTCATCTTCCTAAGAGAGAGGGAGAGCGAACATGACAAAGAGAGCGGTGCAGCACAGAGCCCTTATTAGAGCTGTCCTCCAAGGCTGCCCTCTGACTGGTCCCCTCTGTAAATCACCCCTTTAATTGGAGAGGGCACAAGAAGAGAGGTGCTGTCTCAATCACAGATGTATTCCATGTCTCTAAGGATGGATTGGAGAGAGCGAGTGAGAGAGAGAGGCCGGCAGATAAACAGACAGACAGACTGTTAAAGACAGACAGACAGACAGACAGACAGACAGACAGACAGACAGAGGTCCTCAGATTGTGAGTTTGTAGAACAAACACAAGTCAGAGATACGAACACGAAGTGAGAGGACACATTTACATTCTCCTGGGCCTGGGGGCGAAAAGATGAAAACGTAGCACAGTGATGGAGGGAGACGGGCAAAGAGGTGCGCCAAGGGTGATGCAAGGATAGAAGGAGAAGGACAATGAGCCAAGAAGAGGAAGTAATGGAGGGAGACAAACAGAAATGGCCAGCATTGAAAGAAAAGAAAGGTGTGTGTGAAAGAAAGGGATCGAGAGAGGTAGAAGAGACACAGGCTGAATGTACCAGAGTTGGAGCGTAAGTGTCCTCCCTTAATAGGGTTGCCTTGACAACAGTGTATGAGAGAGTCAGGCTCCAGCAGAGTGTGTGGTATGTGGCTGTGTGTGACGTGTGTGTGTGTGTGTGTGAACTTGTGTGAACTTGTGTGCTTGTGCACATGCTCTGCTCCTCAAGTGATTGATTGTCTGTGAGACAATATACCGTACACTACTGTAACACAAGTGCACCTTGGGCATTTTGGGTCAAAAGTTGGGCTAGAGGTTATTTTCTTACTCTCTTTCTTTGGTTGTATGTCCTTGTATGAATGATGAAGAAAGGAATGGTGGGAGGGTGAAGGAAAGGAGCAGCTTCTCTGTCTGTCATTGCCCTTCCTGGAAGAGCAAAGTGAGTGTGCAGTGTGTACTGGCCTTGTCCCTTGTACCACAGGCAGCCATGTTGAATGAGGTTAGGTGATGTCATGCTGGTCAGGTGACGTTATGAGGGCCCAGCTGTCACGGGGCAGAGGCAGTCCCACCAGAGCACATCTGTCATCATTATATTAATGACACGCGCAGCACTGCTATGTCATCTCTTGTGTGTGCCAAAGCTAACGAGCAGCGCCATAATTGTAAAATTAATTGAAAAACATTTTGATTAAAGACCACCCTCCCCAGTCCGGCCCTCCTCCATCTTCATCAGCTCCCCTTCCTATCCCCACGATGAGTTATTTTTCAGTGTGCCTCCAGTCCCACCAGGTCTCACATTTATACACACTAATCTCACGTTCTTTCCTCTGTCTCCTCCTGCATTTTCATCTCTGACCTTCTCCAATTTATCTTTTGCTCTGTTTCTCCTTCAACCTGGATCCTTCTCACCCACCTAGATGCACTCTTAGCCCATCATTTTCTCCTCCCTGTACTCCTTTTCTATCTGTCACTCTATCTTTCCTTAGGCAAATTCCAGCTCTTTTATGTATTCAATCTCCCTCCCCATCCCTCCATTCCTCTCTCCTCCTTTTGGCCCTGCTCTGCTTTCTCTCTGATCTTTTCTCCTCACGGCTCCATCTTTTTGACGCCTTCATTCAGTATGTTTATGTGTGTGCATGTGTTGTAGGTATAAGGTGGACACTAGAGTTAGTAAGCTGGTTGTCTGTGCCCAGCTTTGCCTGTTTACTGCAGTCCAGTTCTCCCTTTGTAGCCTCAGACACCGGTAGGTCTCTGGTCTCAGACTCCCATTCACTAACCTTACCTTCTCTCAGTCCAGAACCAAAGACAATGAGAGAGAGAACGATAGGGCTTGTGTACATCTCCATTGGCCTTTTATTTTATTCACACTAACACACACACACACACAAACACACACACACACACACACACACACACACACACACACACACACACACACACAAACACACACACACAAATACACACATACACACACAAACACACACACAGACACAACCACACATTATGGTATTGTTACTCCTTCCCCTATTGTTTCAGAGCATACTGTGTGTAGGTGCGCAATACAAAGTGGGAGAGTGCATAGGATGGGAAAGTGGGAGCACCGGAGCTCATTATTGTCACTCACTGTAATAATGATACAGACAAGGAGGAGACATTGATCATCAGTGAATGATCAATAATGGTCCATATTGATCAGAACAACAGTTTGTCACCATACGGATCGACGTGCCTGCAGGACAGCAGGCTCCCAGGGGAGGGTGTCACTGCCTCACCACTCAGGCTCCTATGTTCATTTATAGAAGAGGAAACATGAGAAAAAACAAATGCCACTCTGATAAATCTCTGTTTTGTGCATAATTAGGAAAACATAGCTCTTGGTCAATAGGAGAATGGATTTATTAATTTAATCTTCATTTGTGAATAACAAGCTTTAAACTTGGGTATTGGGTAGATAGCACCTCAGAAGAATTCCCAAATTCTTCTTGTTACTCTTAATAGCTTAAGGAAAGAACAAAAGCACTAGCATAAATATACTCATCCTAAGCAGGTGCCTACGTGAATGACTTGAGTCTGGCCTCTTTGCTGGCTACCTTTCTTGAGTGCATTCCCGTTAGCCATTTTTACATAACCCAGACTGTCTCTGAGAATAGCTGGCAGGGAAAAGAAGACAGCTAAGTGACGGTAACAATGGGTGGAGTCCTGCCATGGAAAGGTATAGCGTCACAGCTCCTTATCAGATAACACATTCGGTGCCATTCTCCACATCTTGATTCCCACATCGAAGGATGGCGCGGAAACAGGTGTGATCAACAGTTTTCTCAAATATAAGAAGGGAGCGTATATTTGGCACACGAGGGATGATTTCCCTCTCAGTATAGAGCCAAGCTTGCTCTGTTGTGACGGCGACCTTGGGGAAAGAGTGGCAGACAGGTCCAAGTGTTGACTGCATGCACTGAAATGCAAAGTGAGGTGCCATAGATGGAAGTGCAGTTGCATTGTAGTAATTTCTGAATGGTAACATCCTACATATAGCTGCTACCCGTGTTAACTATGGCCATATTTTCAGTCCCTTCCCTCCTTGAATCCCTTCCTTTTTCCACTTTCTTTTTTATATAGAGAGAAACAGAGGATATGGAAAGGTCTGTGGGGGACAGGCCCAAAGGCAGATCACCAAACCGCTGTGTGTTAGTGCCAGTGAGAAACATTTGGTCCACTCCACCCGTAGTGCTGGCACATTGGGTGGCGAAGAGTGTCCAAGTCCTCCTCTCAAATCCTTGGTCCATTCGTCCATCCCCTCTCATTGTCCCGGGAGCATCGGGCGGCCTGGATTAAATACTGATCTGCCTGAACGGGCCTAGGTGTAGCTCAGGGTCTGTCACACTGCCAAATGGTGTGCTTCTGTTTCCTTTGGGCTTATGAGAGGGTTGGGTAACCTCTCTCTCTGTTCTGTAGGGAATGAAAAAGTGTTTGATCAGCCTGCCGATACAACAGAAACAGAGGAGATGGCACCTCTAAAGTCGACAACAACAGAGGAAAAAAAGATTTTGCAGGACATAAATAAGTGACAACGGCGGTGCAACTTTTTCAGGCCTCTCTGGGACTCACCATAAACAGAGTGGTGGTCTGGCTGTTGGACACTGCAGTACGCCTGCAGCTGTCCTGAGGAAACTGTGTTTTGTGTGCCAGGGGTATCTTTAGAAAGACATGCTGCAGGCATCCCTTTGGGAATGCAGGAAGGGGAACGGAATAGAGGAATGCCCTGGTTTCATGTCTCAATCAGGAAAGCTTTAGGAGTGCCTCTAAAGGCTCAAATAGAAGCCAACGTCCGTTTGTAGTGTAAAACAATGCCTGCACTTAAGGGCTACTTATTGCTTCACATAGCCGAACAGAGACTGAGCAAGAGTAGATATACTGTATGTGTAAAAAGCCAGTATACTTGGATACTGACACATAGCACAGCAAACCGCTCGTTCACTCTCTTTCTCTTTGCCCTTGCTTTCTCATTGGCTTTATCTCTCCCAGGACAGTGCTCAGAAATGTTGAAATGGGGCCTAACCCGCGAAGCAAAGAAGCAGAGTAACTTAAGCTAAGTTAAACAAGGGCACTCAGATTTCAAAAGTCCATAATCTTCAAAAAGGGGCGCTTAAAAATCAATTGACAAGACAAGGAAAGACAGATTGAGAGGAGGAAGGTGTATATTTCTGAGAACTGCTTCACATCTGTGTTGCAGGGAGTTGACCAACATATGGCACCTGTGAACAGGTGTTTCAGCCCAGGACGATTGGACTACATTCCGCAGCATTTTTGATGTCACCACATAGGTTTTCTATTGGATTAAGGTCCAGGGATTGGGCTGGCCACTCCATAACGTTAATCTTGTTCGCTTACTGGTGTGTTTGGGGTCGTTGACTTGTTGGAACACCCATTTCAAGGGCATTTCCTTTTCCTTCAGTGTTTGGGGGTCGTCTGACAAACTATCTGCAGCCCCTATTCAAGCCACAGTACACTTTGAAGACAGTGAGGCATGGTGGCACAGACATCATGTTATGGGGATGTTTCTCATATGGTGTCGGGTCTATTCATCGCATACCATGGATCATGGATCAGTTTGGATACATTAGAATACTTGAAGAGGTCATGTTGCCTTATGCTGAAGAGGAAATGCCCTTGAAATGGGTGTTCCAACAAGTAAACGACCCCAAACACACCAGTAAGCGAACAAGATCTTGGTTCCAGACCAACAAGATTAACGTTATGGAGTGGCCAGACCAATCCCTGGACCTTAATCCAATAGAAACCCTATGTGGTGACATCAAAAATGCTGTTTTTGAGGCAAAACCAAGACATGCAGAGGAATTGTGGAATGTAGTCCAATCATCCTGGGCTGAAACACCTGTTCACAGGTGCCATAAATTGGTCGGCTCCCTGCAACACAGATGTGAAGCAGTTCTCAGAAACAGAGGTTATACAACTAAATAGTAGTTCAGTGATTCATAGGAAAGCTAAATCTTCATGCATTTTTCAGTTGATACAGTAAATGTTTGAGTTGTAAAGAAAAATGCAGACACTGCTATTTTTTTAACAGTCTAATATTCCTTTTTCTTCACTTTCTGTTAAGATGAAGAAATATTTGACAAAAGTTTCTTCATATTTGGAGTTGGAATTGAATGTGCAATGTCCCCAATGCATTTCTGTGTATGGAAATAAAAGCTATTATTAGGATTTTGATCTTTACTCAATTTTTTAAACACACTGCTATTATTTTGAACACAACTGTACTTGTTCTGTGTTCTTTGCTCACGTGCATGTGTCCACGTCTGCGAGTGGGGGCTCTGTGTGTGTGTGTGTGTGTGTGTGTGCGTGTGTGCGTGTGTGTGTGCGTGTGCGTGTGTGTGTGTGTGTGTGTGTGCGTGCGTGTGTGTCTGCATCTATGTGTGTGTGTGTGTGTGTGTGTGTGTGTGTGCGCTGGGCAGCGCAGGTGGGCTGGATCAGTATCCAGACAGCACTGAGCCAGTGATTCAGCCTGCACAGTTTGGGCCAGAGTCCAATCAGGGCAGCCATCTGGTGACCAATCAGGGCCCTGGCTGTGATGTCACAGCAACAGAACTCTGGGTTCCATGGGAGCTGGGAGGGGTAAATACCATGAATCAAATTGGACCTCTGTTATGGTGAAGCTGGCTAGTTAGGCCATCAGGCCATGGCCAGTGTCTGTGGATTTTATGATGAGGCATGATGGGGCGAACTGTGCTGCTGACCAGGATGCTGGATCAATGAAACCCAGCTGTTGTGAACTGTGTGTCTGCAAATATGTGTATTTGTTCTGCTGTTGGCCTGTATACAAACTTCTTTATTCATATTTGAGCAGTCTACACATATCTTTGCTTTCAGGGTGTTTACATGTCTTGTGGACATAATTGGCCTTTCTGTTTTTGTTTCAATTTGCAGATGATGGCGGTGGCACCGGAGCCCATACAGTTTAGGCACAACGGCAAAATACTCTGTCCAGTGTCGATTGACAGCTATGTTAATTCTGACGTGATTAATATTTCAAGCACTGTCCTCCGTGCGAATGTCTTCAACATTTTGAACAGTCTCAGAGAGCACAAGTCAGGTCTCCAGCACCCAGTGAGTCACCCTAGTGCAGTGGAAATGTTTCCTGCTTTCACAGCACTGGCGGTCAGCAGGCCAGAGGGGTGGTGGATGGCTGGGCGACAGAGAGAAGGCAGGTCTCAGGAGTCATGGCTGTCACTATCTACAGGCCCTCTGCAGGGCATCAGAGGGGAAATAGGACAGGCTGCCAAGAGAGAGCTCCAGTGAAAGTTGACCTTAAAAAGCTTCACAGCACCAGATATTGCTGTAACACACTGGTCTGTGAATATTTCATCAGGCCCTAAAGTGGGTTGTAGAATATACTGTAGCATGGTCACGGTGGTACAGCTACAGTAGTAATGAAGTGCTACACTGTGAAGCCTCATATTGGCCCTCATTTATCAGCCGTGCGTAGACCAGAAAAGTGGGTGTACGCACATTTCCACGCAAACCTCGGCATTTATTAATATGGACGTGAGCGTAGGATACGCTCAAATCCCACGCCAGCTCTCAGCTCGTGTACGCAAGTTTGTAAACAGCATGGACTCGCAGTGCAGGCTGTGCCAGGTAGCCGATGACTTTGTTGGACAATTATTAGAAGATAATACAATTGCAATGTTTGCTCAGACCGAAATAAAGATATTAATCACTTAAAAATGTGCAGCTTATTTTTACTCAACTAGTAGGAGAGCTGATTCAATAGTGCACACCGGCCACTTAGGAGCGCTGCATGGGACTGCGTAAGGGCAGTTGTCTCCGTCTTGGAGCAGCTGGGGGGACACTGAGGCACGGGGGCTGCATTCATTCAAAATGTTAGCCTAAGTATTAAATATGTAGTAGGCCTACACTGCTCTTTATGATAAAAAATACACGGCACAACATTCAGCTTAAAATTGTATTTATTTTACGCACTTTTTAGATGTTAGTTCCTCTTTTATTGTGTCATTGATTGCTTAAGCGAGCGATTTATTTCCACCGTTAACCGGCACGTTTTTCCGATCTGCTGGTGGAGTAGGGCGGTGGGCGCTCTCACAGCTGATCGTTGCCGGGTCGGCTTGTGCAGCTGACGGCCGGGCTGACCACTGTGCCAAGCGCATGCTGTCATACAGTAAAACGCAAAATGTGTTATTTTTTGTTTTTAAAACCCTTTTGAGTAGTGCTATTTAAAAGGGCCAATACATTCTAATCATTCAAATCTCTGCAGACGTGTATTTATTTTATGGGGACCATTGAGTCAGACCACTTTTTCTTCATCTATGTAAAGAAATGGCGACATATAATTGTATAGGCTGTTTTATAGCATTTGAGCGGTAGCCTACTGATGTAAACCTAAAATGCAAAATCCTCAGATGGAGATCGTTTTGTCAACACCAACGCTGTTGACTGCAGCAGTTATTTCCTTCCTAACTGCTGCCTTCTGTCGTTCTCTGATGCCGCTTGTAATGCTCCGAAATGAAACTCTTTTTTTTTCTACTTTCGCTGTTATTCTGTCAATTTCTACTTCAGAGAAGTTCCTCTTCTCTGCTGTAATGCGCATATCCATGTCGTAAAACCTCTGGGCGAGGCCTCTAAACTGAGAAAATATGTGATACGATTGTTTTCAGCCGCCGCATTTATCAATAATGGCCTGGCGTACACTGAGATTGGCGAGACACGACTGTTTCATAAATCCCATGCGATACCTGGTGTAGGGAGGTATTTGCGCAAGAATCTGCACCAGTTTCTGCGCAAGTTTGATAAATGAGCAGTAGTGTACCGTGGGGTTTCAGTCAGGGCCTTCAGTAGCGAACTCCGACCAACCCCCGCCCCCCTCCTCCTCCTCCCCAAACACTGAGAAACGCACACGTCAGGTGTCGATACAGCCAACACAGCCACATACAAAATATAGGCTAAAATCACAGTATACACTAATGCATAACATGAAGAGCTTGACTGTTGATCTTCAACAACCACAGAGCAGCGCACTGCACACACCACTGTTGTTTATCCCACACCAGATAGACTACTTCACCATCACCATCAGATATTTCATGTCACTCGACAACTGTTTGCAAACGCATAACACGACACAACACAAGCATTCAGTTATTGTAATAGGGTTCACTGGATGCTTGCGCAACTTCAACGGATTCAATTTAGTATAGCGACAATATTACCAGTGCGCCGCATTCACTTCAATAACAAAAATTAAACATGCAAGAAGGGTCTTTTATGCCAAATATTTTACAACAGCCAATCCAACCAGCATATTAAGAAGAAGTGTAGTTGAGAGTTGGTTCCCATATCATGCTTAGAAAGCGGCATCAACGATGAAAAACAGCATCACCTACTGCCCAAGTCCCAGCAATATAGGCTACTACAAGGACCATAACAAACAAACAAAATGGTTTTAAAACCCCATAAAAAACGTTATCTTTTCACAGATACACACAGCCAAAAGTAACACTCACCCATCACTTGTAGAGGAAATCCATCCTCGGATCCTATAAGCCATTAAGGCTGTTAAAATCCGTGATGTGCCATGTTCCTTCACAGGTTTAAAAAGCAGACAGGTCCAGCAATACCGGTAACTTGTTCCGCTCGGTGCTAGCTGTTAGCCAGTCATAGCGTGGTAGTTACATTCAGTGAAGTGCCGCAAAAAAACGTTGTCAGCCCATCTAGCTTATGTTTAGCTTATTCCTGTCGAAACTATATCTAAACTTTGTTAAACGATCACCTTTAAATAGCCACGCTAGATCGGCAGCGGGGGCAGTAGGTGTGTGAAAGATGGCCATAGTAGTTCACTCACATCATCACAATGCTAATAGTGCGCGCGCCGAAGTTTCAAACTTCGCTGATGACATCACAGGGGGCTAGCGGCTGAGATATCGCTGGGCCTTGGGGCGGGCTGTCACTACACATCAAAATCTGATTGGCTGATGAGACACGTCAGTCAGCGTTATTATCCAATAGGAGACGGCAGCTTCGATGAAAGGCCAGCAATACTTCTAGTGCAGGCCCCGCTGCTCCACATAGCTGTGATGCGTTTAGATGAGATATGCCTGGGAAATCCAGCTCAGCCTCACAAAAAATAACTATATTGCAAAAAAAATGTAATTATTTTTGTAATGTACTGACATTTTTTATTAAATTAAGACACATTTAAACACAAATTAATATAATTTTAAACAACAACAAAAAAAAATATTATTTGGATTTTGACAGGGCCAGCAGAGAAGGCCCTGCTGGCCCTGACGGCCCACCACTGTAAATGAGGGCCAATGTGTCTAAAGCTACGTATATAGAACATGGTTAAACATGTATATGGTAGCAGAGTCAAAAGTATAGTCCACTTTTAATGCAAATCCCCCAGTTGGGATGTACAGTTATACGTGGATAGAGGAGGGGGCTGGACCGCTCTGTTTGCTTAAACTAGTTAAATCCACCTTCCTTCCCTCTGGTGCTTATCTGATCAGTGGAGCAGCCAGCGCGCCCCTTCAGCATGGGATTTAATATCAAACACAGGCAATAAGCTGCATTCAATAAGCAGGACAAGGATAAACATCAGAGGAAACACGCAACGACATACAGTATTGCTTGCCTTATAAGGGCAGCAGGGGTTATATTGAAGCGCAGCATCCTGACATCAGTTCATACACAGGTAAACGGGGAGGGCCCCGCAAGCTGGACCTCACATATACTTAACACAGAGAGTGTGAGTGCAACAAAACTGGGGGAATAAAACATTAGGGAAAGGTAGAAAAAAAGAGTGAGAGGTGGAGGAAATCATGCAGAGAGAGATAAATCTGAGGGCATAACATGGAGGTGCAGGAGTTGGGAGGTATGTGAGCTTGTGGGACTGTGTGTGAGTGTGTGTGTGTGTGTACTGCAACCCTGGTGACAGGTGTTATCTTCTTAGCCCCCAGACGTGACAGTGAGATAATTAGAAATGTTAACACTCACTGATGCTTGTACTCCTAAATTCTCACTTCCTTTTTGTCTCTCTCTCATTTGCTCTTCATTGTGTCTGTCTTTCATAAACACACATACACACTCTAGAATTCTATTATCTCCTTTAGCCTGTATTATGAATGACACACTTAAAGCCTGGAATGACTTTTCCATGCAGCAGTGGATCACAATTAATGCCAGCATCTGAGAAATAATTGTCACAGCTCAATTTTAATATGCTGATGACATTTTATTACTACTTTCAATAAGTAACACTTATTTAAATTCACATCCTACTGCACATGTGATTAATTAATTGCTCAGTGCATTTGGTTGATTATTAATTACACTTGTAAGAAACCAGTTGTTACAGTATTTTCAAAAAAACGAGAGGTGAAGATGGAAGGTGAAAGAAATTCCATTTACAGGAAGAAGAGCAAAGCTTAAGATGGTTCCTTTTCAAGGATGCGCAACTCAATAGGAGTGGCAATTCCTTGGAAAGACAATAGACTGCCTATTTTTGAGGCAGTAAACAAACAGCCCAGTTTACTGAAGCAAGAGGAGGTCTGAGCCAATGTCTTGGCTCAAGGAAATGGAGAGAGGTACAGAGAAAGACATGCTCACTAGAGTGTTTCACAGGAAAAAATGAAAAGTGACAGGAAGCTGATGGAGGGATGACAACCGTGTTTGTCCTTTACAGGATGATCAACATGTGTTACGTGGATATTGGTCCCCAAGGTGGACATGGGGCAGCTGAGACAGAGGGTTGCACGCTCCACTGGATTTCCCCTGCCTTTAAATTAGCATGCTAACTCAGCGAGTGGCACACGCTGTGGAGCAGTGTGTGAACACTGGCGATAATGAAACGGCACACTGTCGACATCATTAAGGATAATCTTGACTCATTTGGTGCTGGGACACATAGTCCTTGGGAGATGCTGCGAACAACAGGAGGAGCTAATTTTGCGAGAGCAGGGCACTGTACACCTTATTGGCTCCCTCCCAACCAATCTGCCCATTTCTGATGTTTGGTTGGAGGGCTGAAAAGGTACTATAGCTTGGTTTGCAGGAAACAGATCCTAGGTCAAGGCAAAGGCTTGTTTGAAAGCGTCTCCAGCGTGTGTGTAATTGAGCAGTGTAGTTAATTGTTTGTGCGTGGGAGGGGAGAAATCAATCTGTTTTCCCACTGCCGTGACTTCTAGGCCATGGGATGGGAGGCTGGAGCTGGCAGACACAGGCACATACACA